>NW_020954590.1:73311764-73554360 GCF_900497805.2 Vombatus ursinus | reverse complement strand
TCCAGATATACTTTAGAAAGCTCATAAATTAATTCAACTAATGTTTAGCTGAACTGACCTATAGGTATTTTGATGATATCATCTATTTTACAGGGATGAACAAAATACTTAATAATAGTAAGAATGCCATATAAAATCTAAAGAGATAAAGAGTACATACACACAATTTAACCACAAAATAGAACCCAAGGAAACATCATAGAACATTGTATACAAGTTCATAAGGAAACAGAGGCTTCTCATTATGTTCTTCTCAAGAGTTCATTTTGCATATTGCCTAACTCTGATTTTATGCTCTATGTCCATGTCTTTGCTCCACCTGATAGAGTTCCATACCAGCAACTTCCTTATAAGGTTAACATGCATCAAACTGATCTTTAATTTAGATAACACAATGTCAGTAGCTGGATCTTATCCTCCTAGTGTCCTCACTGTCAGTGCATTGCAGTATACTTCATAACCTTCCTGGTCCAAATGCTGACAAACTATCTGATATTTCTGAATTTTGCCACCTCTGGCTGATTGGAAGGCAGAATATCTATTTTCAAAAGGTATGGTAATGTCTATGATAGTGGCAGTACAGTTTTTATTATCCAAGATTACTAAGTTCAGTTTTAAGACTTCTTCCAGTCCTGGAACTGTTAAATTTACCTAAATCTCAGTTTTTTCTGGCATTTTGGTGGCTTTAACTAGTCTGTTAAAAATAGCATCATGCCATCAGGTAAAAGCTCTCACACCAATCTTAGTACATATCTCTAGATTCAAATCTCCTAGCCCCATCCAATGGGATAAAGTCTAGGCTGACTCTGTGAATGAATAGCCAATCCACAAAATGGATGAAAGATCCCTCCCTCATAAAACATAATAATAATAATTTTTGAGGCCACACACATTAAGTTAGCAGAATATGCTTAACCTTGGTCATTTATTTAAATGGTTTCACGGAAAGAGAATTTGGAAATGAGGACACAGTGGCATCTAACATCTGACCCTAGTTGCAAGTAGCAAATAATGCTGTCCTGGCTCTGTGGCTGAATGACTGTCTGTTGACCCTAGGAGTGGAGAAGAAGTTTAAATAAGCACTGAAATATTATTTGAAATAGCATCTAATTTTCAAACCTGATCAGAGTTAAGTATATTCTGCTAACAATGTCTGTGGCCTCAAAATTGATTTCTGGTTCATTCCAGCCATGACAATTTTACCACAGCAAATGGTAGCAGAAGTAGGATTCCCAGACACACAGGCTCAGGGACTGAATTCCAGGGTGTTTGACTCAGGAATGCCCTCAGTTTCACCCACACAAGGATAGCCCTCTATGCTGAGAACCTGGTGAGTACTTTTACTTGAGCCAGGCCAGCCTTGAATTGTTCACTCTGCCCTGATCCACAAAGAGCAATCTCCCTAATCTAATCAATCAGGTAGTCTGGTAGGGTCTTGTCTGGTTCTAGGTTAAGAAATGGTTTCTCTGAATTAATTAGACTTTACTAGCAAGTGCTTCTATGTGTCTATCTTCTGTATTTTGTGCCTTGGTAAATCCAAATGACTTTTTCCTGTGATCTGATCAGCCAAAGGAAAAAGGGGTAATGAAGAGTGAAAACTTTTCTGTGGAATTTTCAAAGCCTTCAAAAGATAACCTCTCTTACCGTGTACACAGATAACCAACTTATCACCAAAGGTATGAATGAATGGATTGGCAACTGGAAAGAAAATGACTGGAAAACAAGTAAAAATAAAGATGTTGTCCACCGAGACCAATTCATTAAGCTGGATGATATGACTTGGGACAAAGATGTTGAGTGGAAGTATGTACCTGCTCAGTCAAAAGTTGAAGGCAGTGCTGAAGCTCAAAGATTAGCCAGAGAAACAACTAGAAAGAAGTGAAAAGACTTAACTCAATACTTGGAGATGGTGTTAAAGTGTCATTCTCTTTAACCCTGCAATATAATCTCCAAATTATTTTCTCTTTACCCTTCTCCCACCCCACCCCTTGTGTTTGAGCTATCTTCCATGACTCTCTTTGGTAATTTTTTTTCATATCCTTTCTCAGTTTTTCTATGTGCTATCTTTTCTTCAATACTATAAACCAAAAAATACTATATACTATACTATAAACAAATATAGACATTGTTCACATGTACTAACAATAAGAGAAAGGCAGATATCCTCATCTCAGTCATATCTGACTTGCTCAACTCTTGCTCCAGATCACCTAGAAACCAATCCAGACTGCTTGACTGTGCACATGATGTGGGGTAATGGGAGTCACCAACTTTTCCTTCAGGTAAAATGGGCTGGGAAACAAACCTTGCCATCTGTGCTTTCTAAAGACTTACTGGCTTTACCATTTGCCCTGCTTATATGCCCTACAGTATCCCTATATCATCTGACCTTCTGACAATCTAAAGATGCCTGTCTGGGCCATGTAATCTGCCCCTCTGGTGTGCATCCTTATGACTTTTAGGACTTAGAACTTTTAAAAGTCTTTTATTTACCAGCAACTGAGCTCTCTAGTAAGCTGTCTTCCCCTCCCCACCCACCCAAGTGTGAACTTGAGCATAGACTGTCTTTCTGTAGTTGTCATCCATTCCCAGTACTGAGCATAGCACTTGGAAATTAGTAGTAATAGGAATTCAATAAATGTTTTTTCATTAAAAAAAAAAAAGAAACAGGGGCCATTAAACCATACATAAGATTCCCTATGAGCGGCATATAAATATAATGGAATATCATGTATTTTATTGTACTTTTATCTATTTTGTTAAATATTTCCCACGCAGTCAGGAGTATTATGGGCTATATATTTGACATCTTTCCTCTAAGCAACAGCTAAACTAAACTACTGACTGTTATTTAATCTTATCGTACCCTCTCTCACCTCCACATTTTATATAGGTATATAGATATCTATATATTTGTGTGTTGGATAGGGACAACATATACTTCCCAACAAACCACCCAACAAAATATATGTCTCCAAAAGACTTAGGCAGAATCATCTAATAGTATTATTGGTAGAAAGGAAGTATGCGTACTTTTGACTTTGATAGTATTACACCAACATCGTACAACATATTTGGCCTGACTTTACTTCCTAGTTAGTATTGTCTTTATTTATACTACAGTAATTAATCATTGTAAAGAACATATTTGTCCCTTCATACAGCCATCCCCCTACTCTTCAGGCCCCAAGCTGGGCCTGAAAGCATTCCTTCCACATTCACACTATGGAAATCCCTCTGCTTCCTTCCAGAGGTTCCCAGAGTGGGAGATACCACCCTCTGGGGGGGCGCTAGAATGATGGGGTGAGGGGGGGTGGTAGTAGCAATTGGGAGGCATTGAATAAAAATAAGGGGCAGTAGAAGCATAAGGAAAGAAGAGAATTTTGAAAAACCATTCATATATGTTTCATCTGTTGTGTAACAGAGTTAAAGTCGTGGTGATTACACTATTTTCCAAATAAACATACAAAATGCAAGTTAAACAAACAAACAAAAAAAAAGATAACCTCTCTCTTTTAAGAAACCAAAAAGAATGCCAATTAATTGGTATTGTATATTTAAAACTTGTGCTAATTTGCAAAAGAGAAATTCATGGAGTGAAGATAAGTTCTGCAGATAGTCTAGGTTATGATTGGAAAATATAGACTAAAGGAACTGAGAAAGTAGAAGAAAATAAGAGAAGTGTCAGCCCAGAATATGAAAAGAAAACAAGAAAGGTGCAATTTTGAAGGGCTTTAATCAAAGTCCACTGAAAGGATATAGAAAGAAAGGAAGAGGGGGCACCTAGGTGGCACAGTGGATAGAGCACTGGCCCTGAAGTCAGGAGGACCTGAGTTCAAATCCAGCCTCAGACCAAACACTTGACACTTACTAGCTGTGTGACCCTGGACAAGTCACTTAACCCCAATTGCTTTAAAAAAAAAAGATAAAGTTCTAGTCTGTTTATACTGACTGTGAATGGAGGGTTTGAAAGTAAAGGGTTTGGAGTTTTAGAGAGAGAGGTTTGAAGATTTTTTTTTAATCTCATTGAGATAAGAAGGATATGAAAAACCATATTTGGATATTCTTTAAGATATGGGAAATATAGAAATATATTTGCAGCATGGAATTACTTAAGGATGGCATCCCAAAAGTTTGTACTTGAGGGACCATTAAAAGGGTATATTTTAGTTGTTATATAAGAAATGTACATTTATAATTTCATTATATACAACAGAGGTTATGTTTTCAATTTCCATGTTTCAGAAAATCCTCAAGGATCCTAAAAGAGGGAGCTAAGAATACAGGGCTGATACTTCAAATCTTTGGCAGCAGACTAACTGAAAGTTGTGAGCCCTGTAATGTGAAGTATTGGCAGTAAATGTTTTTTGGGAAAATTGAAATTCTATGTGATGCCATTTGTACGTATAGATCCAGGTGTGATTTAATTTATTATAGTCTCATTTTAAGCAAGATGTGTTCTCCTATTAGGATAATTGTGATGTTTGACCCTTTTCTATGTAAATCAATATTTAAAATTTGGCATTAAGACAATATGGTTAGAAACTACAAGCTAAGTTACGTTGGTCTTGAATACTATCAGTATAGAATGCTAAAACTGATAAAAATGAATAAAGTGATTTTTCTACATAATTTGGAAATGCATTCAACTGAATTGATGTCATTTGACTGGAAATAAGTTTTGTTTCAGCTTTTAAGTCAACAATATTGCATATGTTATTATTGTGTTTTTAAATTTTCTTGTAATATGAATTTTGGGAAACCATTGTATAAGAAATGTTAGGAAGATGATGCAATTGTATTATTGGAAAATTAACTTCTCTTTTGATCTGGATATTATAAAATTATTAAGTAATTAGAGACTATTATCATAATGTTAAAACCTATCAAGTATTTAATTGGGTATACTTTAAAGGGAAAAATGACAATTACTTACTGCATAGGAAGTTTTTTTTTTTAAGATGAATTTGTAAAATCTCCTTATCTATAAACTTGCCAGGTTCCTTGGGATTACCTACTTCAGCAAAGTCATAATTTTTTTTTAAAGGAATCAAGGTTAAGTGACTTGCCCACGGTCACACAGCTAGTAAGTGTCTGATGCTGGATTTGAACTCAGGTCCTCCTGACTTCACGGCCAGTGCTCTATCCACTGTGCTACTTATATGCCCCAAGGTCATAAAATCTTATTGGCCCATTAAAAAAAAAACGTGTTAAATTTTGTGAAATTCTGAAATAATGAATTGGTTTACTAAGAAACTGGGATCACCTTTTCCTTTTTTTAAATTTTTTTATGGTAATTTTTATTTATTTTTTTGTTTTCAACATTTACTTCCACAAGATTTTGAGTTCCAAATTTTCACCCCATCTCACCCCTCCCCCTACCCCAAGATGGCATTCATTCTGAATACCCTTTCTCCTAGTCTGCCTTCCCTTCTCTCTCTCCCCCCCTTCTCTTATCCCCTTCCCCTTCAATTTTCCTGTAGGGCAGGATGGATTTCTGTACCCCATTTCCTGTATTTCTTATTTGGGATCCCCTTTTCTATCCATCTCAAACACACCACCAAGGTGGAGATGAGAGGGAGACTTATAGGTTCACTTAGAGTATCAAAGTGATTTGTGTGATAATTTGTGATTATGAAAATTCTAAAACTGTGTCTGAAGTAGTATATCTTAAAGTTTCATCTTGAGCCAACTTAGTTTCAATAGATTCTATCTTAAAGATTTATTTTTGCCTTAGGAATTAACATATAATACCTTAAGAAATAGATATGTTAGTCTGGAAACTTACAATTAAGCAGCCGATATTGTTCTGGGTTTTGAAAGAACTATCACATATTCCCATTTATATGGAAGTTCAGAATGTACTTTTTTTATTTCTAATGTTTGATTTTTAAGTCAGAATGAGTTCAAACTCAAGAAGAATATTTTTAAGAAGAAGAAAAGGATGTTGAGTGAATTTTGTTGAAAGCCTGATAAACTTTATTGTTAGCTGTTAATGCAACAACATGAGAGAAATAATAATAATTGTATCTAGCTCAAAGCTGTGATTAATGAAACTTTATATTTGAGGTAAAATCTCTTTACTGTAATTTGATATTGTTCTGAGTTTTAAATTCAGATACATCTGAATTATCATTAAGTCAGTATCTACCTTTTGAAGGAAATGCCATGAGCTACTCAAAGGGATTATGATCCAAGAATTCTCTGGAAAAGTTGAGGGGACCACCTTGCATAGGCAAAGATAGGATCCTCTTGACTCAGTTCCCCTATTGTATTATTTCCTTTTTAAATGGGAAATTTTCCCACCTGGTTTATCCTGAGACTGGCTATGATACCCTGTAAATAATGTGGAACTTTTCTATATGACTGGCTATTCCAAAAAAGTTCACTGTGACTTACCTGAAACTGAAAAGAACTAAAGATATTTTATCCTATTATACCTATGTTAAATCATTCTGTACCCTTAGGCTTAGGCCTGGAGGACCAGTTTTAATGCTTTTATAATCATGTCCCTCCTTCTTCCTTTCATAACAAATCTCTCTAACCACGGTAGGCAAAACTAATTTCTTTTATAATGAATCCTGTTGTTTGAAAACTCCAGCATCTCTGAATTGCAAGTATAAGGTATCTCACTGAGTAGCCTGCTTTGATGCTCTTCCTACAACTCTGTTGTTTATAAGATTAGCTCCATAAGGTCTGAACTGTTTTTCACCATATGAACTAATTACTTGAATGCTAATCTTATTAGATTTTGTCAGGTTTTACTAAATTATACTGTCTTATCACTAGCAGGCTTTAGCAGCATTATCTAGAGAATTTCCACAAGTGACCTGGAATCTTGAGATGGTCAAAGAAATACCTCCACAAACCTGTCCTGATCCTTACACAGATGCTTGAAAGACACACAGGAGGCACTTGCCAGATGCCCAAAGGAACAGATCATGAACACTGTCAAAGGACTTGACACTCCTTAAGCTGTAGTTCCGTTGGATTTCCTTTTCCACTCTACTTAATTTTGCTTGTTTTATTAATTCTCTGTGTGTTATGGATCTTTTCCCAATTTCTTATACTGCATATCATTTCTGCTTGGACTGATATTGATTTGGGAATTCTTTTAAAATTGTGGAACTATTAATAATTTTCAAAGGGGGGACTATGAGTATCCAGGAAAACTGAAGCAATTCCATTTCATCTGTAGTTTCTCTATTTTTTCCCTGACCCTGTTTGTACTGTAGTCCTTGCCCTGTCTTTAACCTTCCTTACTACTGAAACAGCAAATACCTGGTACAATCCAGGGTTACAAGAAGCAGTCAGCTCAAACAAGAGCCTTTCTCATTACACATCTCTATTTGTATCCCCAAACCAGAGCTGACAATTTTACCCACGCAACTCATTGACCATGGAACAAATATATAAAATATAAATAGTTAAGAGAGGCAGCATGGCACGGTAGATAAAGAGCTAGCCTTGAAGTTAGGAAAGATCCCAGGTTCAAACTCTATTTTGTACATATACTACATATGTGGCCATAGGCAATTCACTTAACTTCTTAGTTAATCTAGTCAATTTTCTAAGACTAAATTAAGGAGCTGTTGTCTTACCTGCATTGGTAGAGTAAGTTTCCTCACTTGAGTTCCCTACCTCAATTCAATCATAGGTCTGTACAAAAACTGGACCTTTAGACCACGTGAAAACTGTGGAATTCTTAGGATTTTCTGCCATTTTCACTGCAGAAATAAAATGGCACCACAACAACTGAAGGCTAGTTTATGTTTTTGTTTCATGGATTGCCACAGTGAAAGAATTCATCATATTTTGAACAACCTTCATTGGTGGTGAACCTCTCTATTTAGTTATCTCCTCAGAACCATATTTGAAGTCTTTACACTTTCTTAATAGACATTATATTCTTCTGGTGTAACATTTGGGAATTTACCTCCGAGCCATGTTGAGGAATTAGGGCAGGACTTTTGTGGCAATAGTTAGGAAACAAACAAGAAAAATACTTACAATTACAAAATGTTGCACCTAGGGACACAACCTTAAGCATTTCCAAGGTTATTTTCTCCTTACAAAACAATTCCAATTCCTTTTATCTTTCAGTCAGTCAACAAACATTTATTAAGTGCTTACTATTCCCTAAGCATTGTGCTAGGCTCAGGAATATAAATACAAAAAAAGATAGTCTCTGCCTTCAAGAAGCTCACAATCTAGTGAAAGAGGACAATACACAGAAAAAAAAAAGCTGAAAAATGGGGATGGAAAAAAAGGAAAGGTCACCCTCTTTAAATTGAGGTTTTGAAAGGAATTCTTTGCTCCACTTTTAAATCAGAGGGGCAGAGGGTACTGAGGATCCTGATGAGTATCCCTTGATTGATTATCAAAGATGATGCATTTCTGGGTGATGAGGTTCCTGGAAGTATAATTATAATGGAGTCCAGTTCAAATAAGTGTTTCATCATCAAAATCCCACTTTAAAGCCTTTTCCTCATTCTGTTGCTCTCTTCTCTTCATTTTTTGAAACGTACAGAATCAAACAAGTGGTTTTTTTTTACTCCGAAACTTGAAAGTATATCAAAATAACTTCTTTCAAAAAAAGGAAAAAAGGGCAAGTAAGCAGTGCAGTCAAGAGGACCTGAATTCAAATCCTGACTCACACACTTGATACCTACCAGCTGTGTGACCCTGGGCAAGTCATTTAACCCCATTGCCTAGCAAAGAACAAAGAACAAACAAACAAAAAGAAAAAAAGAGAAAAAAACCCAGAGGATCATTGATTTACAACTAGAAGGGATCTAGAGAAGTTCTAGTCCAATCTTTTGTTTTAACTGATGAGGAAACTGAGGCTGAGAGGTTAAGTAATTTGACCAATGTCACATACATATTAAATAGCAATATTAAAACAATCACCTAGGCTCACAACCTAATGTCATCTCTTCATTCTCTCTCATCTCCCATATCTAATTTGCTGCCTAGAGCTGATGTTTCTACCTTCTCAAAAGCTTTTGTATAGACCCTCTTCTCTTCTTTGATACTGCCACAATTCTCATGAAGTGCCTCATCACCTCAAACCTGGACTATTATAATATCCTGGTAGATGGTGTCTCTGACTCATCTCTCCCTACTCCAGTCCATCCTTCATCAAACTGCCAAACTGATCTTCGTATAAAGTTTGGGTCACCTCCTATTCAATAAACTCCAGTAGCTGATTATTTCCTCCAGGATCAAATATAAAATCCTCTGTTTGGCTTTTAAACCCCTTCATAACCTGTCCTTTTTCTATCTTTCCAGTATTCTTTTTTTTTTTTAAGTTTTGAAAATAACATTCAATTTATTCTGTTTTTAAAAAAACAAGAAGTGTACTAGCTGTGTGACCCTGGGCAAGTCACTTAATCCCAATTGCTTAAAAAATAAAAAACAAAATAGCAAGAAGTATGGAATGGAGATTAGTGTTTTCATATGCAATCCTCTTTTGTGTTCTGCTGTGTACATACTAATGCTCTGTGGGGGGGGGGAAGGGTTAGGCTCAGAATAAAATAAAATGGTGATTTTCTTTGATTATGTATAACATGGAATCATTCTCTTCTTCTAGGTTTGTTTGTTGGGCATTCCTGGCTCTTTAATATTCTTTTGACATCGACTGCTTTTTCTGCTTACTTGTTTTTTCCTATCCTATATGGTATTGTCTGTCTTCAAGTTGCTTTTTTTTAATTTATTAGTAATACAAGGTTATCTAGCCTCTTATTAAGATATGCAGAGAAGAGATTCCACAATCTGTAGCCTAAATTTTTCTAATACTATCTCTACAGCATTTTAAACCCCATCAAGAAGATATTGGATGTATTTAAATCTTATAATTTCAGATGTAAGGATACCAATGAGTGGATAGGTCTCTCAACTTTTTTCCAGAGGCTCAGAGCTTTCTCTCAGAGTTGATGCTTACAGGACTTAAAGAACTTAAAAGACTTAAGAACAATTTGAGTGAATAGTTTATTTTTATCAGCATGCTAGTCCTTCCACAGATTACCAACACAGTCCTCAGCCAGTAAGGAACTAAATGGGAATATGGATGGTATCAAAGAATCAATCTGGTCACCAGGCTCCATATAATATTGGCATTGCAATGATATGCATTATTCCCCCAGAGTAACGAAGCTGTAGTCATAACTAAATTATACAGAGACCATTTAGTTGATGAGTTCTTGGGTACTCTTTCGCAAATTTTATCTGAGCTTCAAATGATTCCTATATAGGACAATGTTTGGATGCCTCATGTTTGCCAACACTTCAACTTCTCTCCTTGATTCTTCTCTTTCTTTACTGGACATCCTTGAGATGTTAATCTCCTTAATCACATTGTTTATAATCTTCCCCATTTTTAACAAGAATGACTTTTCCAAAGGATCCTTCTGCAATCTTTTGGAATTTACACTATTTACCCATGGTTTTTTTCTTAATGCATCCTTATACATGTGCAAGGCAATAAAGGAATTCTGCTTCTTCGGCCAGGTTTCACTCACATCAGATAAGGTGAGGCAGGCCAGTTTCCTGGTGGCTGCAGCGTCCGTCCTCCGTATCTCTCTCCGAGTTAGGGCTTCTTCAATTTCCCGGGCCGCCTGCCTCACTGCCCCGGCTCCGCAGAGTCCGGGCGGGCGGCGGCGGCACAACGCAGCCGGGCCTGGAGCACCTCTCCTGGACCGACCCACAACCACAGCCAACTGAGTCGCCAACTGAGCTCCCAAGCCGCGAGCCGGAACTGCGGCAGAGGCTTCTTTCCACTATTCCTACACCTTACTCCTCTCCATGTACTTTTTGTTTCAGTGACACTGACCTTGCTGTTTTTTCTTCTCACATAACAATTTATGTCTGACTTTGGGCATTTTCCCTAGTTGTCCCACACTCCTAGAACTCTCTCCCTCTTCATTTCCACCTCTTAGATTTCCTGGTTTCCTTCAAGTCTCTCATAAAGTCCCACCATCTGTAAAAAGTCATTTTCAGTCCTCATTAATCTTAGTGCCTTCCCTTTGAGATTATCCTCAATTCATCCTGTATCTATCTTGTTATACGTAATTGTTTGCCTGTTCTCTCCTCTATTATTAGACCATAAGCTCCTTAAGAGCAAGGTTCTTTTGCCTTTCTTTGTGCTCAGCACTGTACCTGGCACAGAGTAGGCACTTAATAAAAGCTTATTGTCTTGTCTTAACTTGACTTACCAAAGAGAATGGGTTTCTTGACTCTTCATGTGCTTGGATGCAAGTCTTCTTTGTGTCCAAAACTGCGTTCTAAAGGCTTATGAGCCTGCGTGTGGGTAAGGAGAGCTTGTGGCTACCTGCCCTTCTGAGAGTGTCAGATCTTAAAAATATCAAGTTGCACCTTGGTGGGGACAACCAGTCAGAGAAGTGGGAAATCCCCAAAGGCCTTCATGTTAGGAGGGAGCCTCTGACACAAGGCTTATATAAATGAATACATTTTAGAATGAACTAAGATTTAATAGTAGCACTCCATTAGTGCTCTATTATAATGCCCAAATCCTATTATTCTAATTATAGCTAGTCCTATACTCAAAATATCACTTCCTACTTCCTCTTTGTAGGATCCTTTTTTTTTCTTTCTTACTTATACTTCTCTGTATTCAAACCTGGCTTTTTTTTTGTTTTGTTGTTGTTGTTGTTGTTGTTGTTTGTTTTTTCCTGCATTGAGCATAACTCTAACCTATATATCACTCTGAGTGCCCCATGTGAGGCCAATTGCCTCCCAGACCAGAGTTCCTGTCCTCACAGGATAATATACCAGGTTCTGGTGATGGTATACCAGGGACAACTAGGTGGCATAGTAGATAGATTGTTGGGCCTAGAATCAGGAAGACTCACCTCCTTGAGTTCAAATCTGGTCTCAGATACTAACTGTATGGCCCTGGACATTTAACTTTCCTCATTTAACATTTCCTCAGTTTCCTCATTTGTAAAATTAGCTAGAGAAGGAAATGACAAATCAGTATCTTTGCCAAGAAAACCCCAAATGGGATCATGAAGTGTTGGACACAACTGAAAAACAGCTAAACAACTAAGCTTAATAGGAGGTACAATAGGGCAAAAGCAGTATCACTTTCCAGAGTTAGTTAGCAGCCAATTTGCTTCTACATTTCCTTTTTCCCTGCAAATTTCCCTTTTTTCACTTCCATTTACATGGGTGTGTCATTTCAACTTAGGCATTATTTTGTGAATTATTTTTGGCCCCACAACTTTTTCAACCAGAAGGCACCTTAGACACCAGATGGCTCTCTGCTCCTGCTCTTTTCAAAAGGGCCTTCTAATGAGGCTATTATATGGTTTGCTTATAGTATCACAATTAGTCAGAGGTAAAATGCAGATGAAAGGAATTCAGACCTTTTGACAGGATTAGCTGTCTGGTTCCCAGCCCCTTTCTAATTGGCCCAGATTGACCCATGATACAGTCCCTATTGCCAAATTCTCAATTTGAAAAGTTAAGGGGGAATTGCTCATGGAAAATCCCCCTAAAATGTGGCTTATTTAGAAAATGCAAACTCTCGTCCTGACTGTTGTCTGTGGAAATTATGTTTTATTGTACTTAGAGTCACTTCATCTTTCAGCAAAGAACAGCCAGATCGCCATGTGGTTAGATCTCTGGATATTTGTTAAACTACTAAGTCCATCATTAGAAAGAACTAAATGGTCTAGATCTTATTTGCCACAGGCAATTTTTTGCAGCAATTTTCCTTGAAAGATAGGTACATAGGCAGAGAAAGGGACAGATTTGGAGGGGGGAGGGCAAAGACAGGCACAAGAGAGAGGAAATATTAAAATTCAAAGTCCAAGGAGAAACCTAAAATTAAAGAGCAACAAAGCAACTTCAGATTTTGTTTGATTGATTCAGTAACATTCTTCAAAAGCCATTCTATTGTTCTTTAAAAAATTCTCAATTGAGAATTCTAGTACCTGGGAAGAAGATGCCCCTCATATGTGATTTCCTACATGAGGGCCTTACCAGATACCAATTTCTTCCCTCCCTTACCTGAAGTTCTGAACCTTCTATCTGTTCAGGGCCAGGCCTGACACAGGCCAGTGATTCAGTTGTGAAATTGGAATGAAACAAGTTACTTGAAGATGATTTAATATTTATCAAAAGAAAGTTATTTTACTGTAGCATGGAAAGAATATCTAAGAAAAATCCTGAGTTATTTCATTTGGAAGCAGCTCTTTTTATTGCCAGGTCTCCAATGTGTGCTGATTTTCACACACAATAGAAGTTCTGAGACTGAGAAGTGCTGACTACTTGTATGTCTGGCTTTTATGCTTTGGGGAACTGTGAAGTTACATCGACAGCTCACTCCTTAGTCTCCTGGACCAACTAAGGCTTGAAGAAAGTTTACTTGACTTTATTAGGGGAAAACTAGCATATGTGGCCCAGGACTTTCCAGTCAAGTACTATTTGATGTTGCTCCTACCACCCTCTCCTTCTTTGAATTATTTTATATTTTATATAAACTTTGTATTTATTTATCTGTATACATATTGTATCCCATCTCCGTAAGGGTGAAGACTATTCTGTTTTCATTGCCTTTATAGCTCTGGGCCTACTAAGTTAAATTGTTACTACTCCCAAGCTATCATGCTTATAACCAGGATACCTAGCAGATAATTGTGATAGTCTCTAAACACCCTCTTCCCCAAACCCCCAATAATCAAAAAGGATAAAAGAAGTCAGACCTGTCCTGGTAAATGTAAGCATAGGACTATGGAGGAGGGGAGGGAAAGGAAGACACACTTGTAAGTTTAATCTGTATTATTAACATTTTCTCCATCACTGTCTTAAGTCTAAACAATCAACAAAACAATAAATCAAGCCCTGATTTGTGACTTTGCTGATTTCAGAAGTGTATATGCTCACAATGAAAATTTAAGCTTTAGCACCCTCAAGCCTGCAGGAGCTAGCACTAGCATACCTCTGGCAGAAGCCATCTGAACAGGGTCCTAGCAGCATCTCTAGGGTTATCAGGGCATGTTTAGGCATCTTCCATGTGCAAGCTACTGTGCCAGGCACTGGATACAAAGAAATGATAGATGATCCTCTACTCACAGTACCTACAGTGTAGAAGCAGGTGAGGAAGGCAGGGCTGAGTATTCTGCATGTAAACCAACCAATCTCAGTATTATAGAATCTCATCCTTGGAAGTGACTTAAAGAACATCTGATCCAACCCATCCATAAACAAAAATCACCTCTAAGTGATACTAAACAGGTAGTCATACAGGCTTTGCTTGAAGACCTCAAGGGATGAGGAACCTATTTCTTCTCAAGACTGCCTATTCCACTTATAATAGCTAACATTTATATAGTGCTTACTAAGTGCCAAACACTGTATTAAGCACTTTATAGTTACTATTTTATTTGATTCTCACAACAACCCTGGGAGGTGGTGCTGTGGTTGTTGTTCAGTCATTTTCAGTTATGTCTGATTCTTCATGACCCCATTTGGGGTTTTCTTGGCAAAGATACTAGAGTTGATGAGGTCTAGAGGTTTAGGGGTGCTGGGACCCTGAGATCACGATATGTGGGTCCTGCCTGAAAGAATTCGACCCAAGCCTTCTTCCAGCCAAAGACAAGGTTTATTAAGGACCCACTGTGTTGGCCAGACTCTTAAGGAATCTAAACACTTGTGAATGATTGGCTAGGTTCTTAAGGAATCTGAGCAATGGCTAGATTGTAAGAATCTAAGCACCTTAATGGAGACAATATAGACCTTGTATACAGAAAGACTATGGGAGGGATCTAGGAAGGATCTTGATGGAAATGATTGAGAGGTCGAGAATGGGGTCTAGATAGGGTCAAGGGTGGGAAGTAGCCAGGGGCCATAGGGAGGTAAGACAATGGAGGGCTAGGCTAGATTAAGGATAACAGAATTGGGAGATTGGGCATAGGTGATAACAAAAGGCCAATTGGTGGAACTATAGCCTCAGGGGAATGCCAGAGACGTATATCAAGTGGGAGAATTCAAGGAGAATCCCTTAGACAAATGGGACCCAAATTCTTTCTGGGGTAAGGGGCAAAGATCTCACTTTGGACCCATACCCCATCAGAGTAGTTTGTCATTTCCTTCTCCAACTCATTTTACAGATGAGTAACTCAGGCAAATAGGGTTAAGTGACTTGCCCAGGGTCATACAGCTAGTAAGTGTCTGAGGCCAGATTTGAGCTCAAGAAGATTGAGCCTTTCTGATTCCAGGCCTAGCACTCTAACCACTGTGCCACCTAGCTGCCTTGGGAGCGAGGTACTCTTATTATCCCCATTTTACAGATAAGGAAACTGAGACAAACAGAGGTTAAGTGACTTGCCCAGGGTCATATAGCTAGCGAGTGCCTGAGGCTGCTTCTGAAATGAAGTTTTCCTTGCTTCACAACTGGTTCTCTAACCACAGTACCACCTAGTTGCCACTTTAGATAGTACTGATTCTTAGGAAGTTTTTCCTAAATTTGCCTTTCTGCAATTTCTAGCCAGTCCTCCAGGTTCTCCTCTCTATAAGTGAAGGCATTTGGAGTTTGGTACACCACCCTCCAGCCCTCTAATTAGAGGAAAGAGAAGAATGAGGGAAGTGATGTCAGTCAAGGGTTTAGTTAATTGCATGGTGATGAGATTAGAAGTGATGAGCTTAACCTGGGAGGGGCATTTTATTCCAAGGAGTTGAAACCAGGCAGAGCAGCAGATGCAGATTGGAGTGTCAGATTATAATTTTCTTGTGCACCTACTGATGGGCCACAGGGCAACAAGCATTTAAGTACTTACTATGTGGCAGGAATTGTGCTAAATTCTGAAGACACCAATACAAGCAAAAAGAAAGATAGTGCCTGCCCTCAAGGAGTTCATATTCTAATGGAAGAGTTGGTTGGGGGAAGGGAAAGAAATTTTAGCACATGGTATCAAAGCCAGAGAGTCAAAGAGCCAGAAGGGGAGTAAAACATGGCCAGCCTAGGTCCCTCACCAAAATAAAGGCCTTGGGAAGAAATCACCAATGGGCAAAGAGGACCAGTATGGCAGAGGGATATTCCTGATTAAGAAAGTAGCTGAGGCATGAAGGTAAAATACGGAGCATCAGACTGTTCCAGGACATTGAGTATCATACAGGCTTCTGGGATAGAAGGACAGATGCCAACACATGCCAGATACATCATGGACTTATAGGAAAGAAGTGACGTGGAATGACAAAAAGCCTACTTACTCAAATCTTTATCTCATTTATTTTTAAATTTCATATAGACAGATAGTATAATGAGCAAAGAAAAAAGTCTAAGATCATTAGAGTGCTGAGAAGAAAAATGTTTGTTTAATGTAGACAACTTGTTCAGTCATTTTTCAGTCATGTCTGACTTTTCATTGACCCCATTTGGAGTTTTCCTGGTAAAGATACTGAAGTGGTTTGCAATTTCCTTCGCTGTTACAGATGAGGAAACAGACAAACAGGGTTAAGTGATTTGCCCAAGGTCACACAGAAGGGGAGTCTTCCTGACTCCACATTTAGCACTCCATCAACTGCACCACCCAGCTGCCCCTAATGTAGACAACAACACTACAGTAAAATGTGGAGACTCTGAATATTATTCTTAATGATTTTATGAATGGTTTTCCACCTAAACATGCTACAACTGACAGGCTATGACCATATTTTGTTATCAGGACACAGTTTAAGATAGGTCCTTAGTGGATGAATCAAACCAGTTAATATAAACCAAAATATCCCAGGGGTTGAAATAAATCATAATATAATCACTACCATATACACTAGGGATTTTATACTAGAGAGATTCTGAAAATAGTTATAAGGCATATAAAAATGTAGCTTATTGAAGCAAGGGTTGCCAAGCATTGTGGAGTGTTAAATACACAACAAGCCAGTAAGCACTCTTAAAAAATTAAAAAGAATAGTAAGGTTCATAGCCCTGGCCTCATATTTCTTATTCTAATGCCTTTCAGGTACTTTAAAGATATAAAGCTGCTAAATATAGAAAAGACTGCTTTGAGCCGTAATATCACTACTAGGCATATACACCAAAGTAAAACACTGGGGAAAGTTCCCAGACATACAAAAAATATTTAAAGTAATACTGAGTTATCAGTTATTTCTACATAATAATCTCCTGACAGCAGGATCTTGGTGCTTTTTAGTCTAAGAAAGTTACTTAATTAATAGAGTCCACCTTTAGTCTATCATTAGTGTTGCTACTGGTATTGGTGATATGTTCAAAAGATCAACATTTGAATAAGCAATTTTTAAGAATGATTAAACACAAATAAGATTACAACCAGAAGTTTTTTTTTTTTAACATCTTTTTTCAGGGTTCGTAAACATCAATTTGTTACCAATTGCATTTAAATTAAATTTAACTGTGACAAACATTTAATAATGAAGTTGGTGTAAGAAAAGTAACAATTCTAAAAGAAGGGATGTTTCCTTTTCATCATTATATTATTATAAAAATTAATTGAATAAATGGAAATTTTCACATGATTTCATTATCATTTTTTCACCAACACTGAGATGTCTAGACACGTTGCCATGAATTTGCTAATTCCTAGTTCTAGGTCACCATACAGATCACCTTCACCATCTCTACCAGCCTTCCTCAATTGCAAGTGTTCTTGAAGGCCTTGTCCAAGGCCCTGCCCCAGGGACCTTGTCAGTTCCCAGGTGTTTCATTATTATCTCTATGCCAATGATCCTCAGATCTATATAAAGAAGTAGTTAGAGCCAGTGACCATGGGTATATACAATTTGCAGGAAAATGGGTCATCTCAGAACCTAATTTAAGGTAGTCCTTATGGCAAAATTTAGGAGAAATGGCCTTAGAGAATCAGGTTAAAATCTTCCAATAGTACCAATTAGCCAAAAAGTCAACAAATTTTTATTAAATACCTACTGTGTAAAAGGCATGTGCTAAGAATTGGGGATACAAAGATGGGCTTTAAAAAAAAAGTCTCTGCTCTCAAGGAACTCAGAGTCTAATGGGGGAGACAAAATGCAAATAACTATGTACAAACAAGATACAAGATCAACTGGAGATATACTCAAAATGAAATAACTAGCATTAAAGGGATCAGGAAAGGCTAGTTAAGACCTGAAGGAACCAGGGAAACCAGAAGATAGAGATGAGGAGGGAGAAAATTCCAGGCATGGAGGAAGTCAGTAAAAAATCAGAGCCAGGAGATAGAGTGTCTTATTTGAGGAATATCAAGGAGACCAGTGTCATTGGCTCTTAGAGTGTATAGCTGGGGAGTCAGCTGTAAGAAGACTGGTAGGTAGGAAGGGCCAAGTTATAAAAGTCTCTAAAAGCCAAAGAGGATTTTTCAGTGATCCTGGAGGCAATAGGTAGACATAGCAGTCTGTTGAGCAGTGTGTGTCCTTCACACATTCCATGTAACCTTAGCAAAAACAAAGTGAGGATAAGCAATACTTAAATTCCATTCTTCTGCCAAACTATCTTAAAAATATGACATTTATGATAACTAGAACCAAGCAAGGATGTAAAGCTATATCAGCATAATGTCTTAGAAAGACCATTCTAAAAAATTCTTTATCGAAGGCAGTGATATTATTAAATGAAAATTAGTAAATTAAAAAAACCTATAAGTAGGGATGTGCTGATAAATTTTTAACAACTGTCTCTCTGGGAGCAAAATGCACCTACAAGACGCGTTCAAGTTTAATCTCATTATTAATATTTTCTCCATCACTTTAAGTCCAAAAAAATCAACAAAACAATAAATCAAGCCCTGGTTTACAACTTGGCTGATTTCTGAAGTTTATATACCCCCACTGAAAACTTAACAATCACCTCAATAGTTGAGGTGACTCCGCCATACCCCTGGTTGTAAGCTTTGTCTTTCTTTGGAGTTGAAATACCCCAACAATTATGTTGTTTCTTTTAGTACTTCACAAGGTACACATTTTTCTATTCATACTTGGAGCCCCATCTTTTTAAAAATGAAAATAATCTAACTTTCTTAACTGTTCATTTTAGCTCAATTCTTTCCAACTCAGATTGGCTCCTATGCTAAAATGAGAGCCCCACGTGAGGCTGAATAGGGACAATCTGAAAATGACAACGCAACATGAGTTCTGCTCACTGACAATGATATCCTGGGGATAACATCAGAGTCAACTGTTAAAAATCCACTTAATTTCATAGTGTACAACTTGATCTTTAAAGGTTCTTTAGAATTACCTTTTGCTAATCTCTTTAACTGGTTTCCCACAGAGTGATGAAGGATTTTTAACTAAGGCTCTGTTTAACTGCAATGGCCCTAGAATCCTGAAGAATTTCACTGATATCTTTGAAGCATTATTCAGATCATTAAACCTGACCATTGAGTCATAAGGTTGAAATTATTCCATATTTAAAGTCAAGGAAGATGGAATTTAAGATGATATTGGCATTCAATCTTTACTATTTTCTTTCAATGTAAAGGTCAAAGGAGTCCATTGAGTTTACCTGTACCTTGTTTGGGCATATTAGTTACTAATCCCCCTTGAAAAGAGCTTCATATTGAATTTTCATTTATAATAATTAGCTTTATACTGATCTCCCCATATGATCTGGTCAATTTAAGTCAAAATTTTCTGAATGCTCATTTGCCTTCAGATGCTCTGCTTAGTTTTAATTCAATCATCGTCTTCATCATGCCTGGCCAGGATAAACTCATTACCAGGAAATTCCTCATCATGGAGATAGTTTCAGCTTTGCTACTCACCCCTCATCAGTAAACTTCAATAGCTTCTGCCTCTCTGACTGGAGGGCTGAAGTACTGAGTAAAAACCTCTTCCCATAGCCTGTCCTTGTAGAAGGCTCAAAATCTCAGCCATTTCTCCATTTACTACCAGCTAAAACTTTGGTTTCAACTTTACCATCATCTTCAACATGCCCTTCACCAAGTACTTTCTTTGATAGAATATAAGCCCTACAAGAGCAGGGACTATTTCATTATGTTCTTTGCACCTCCAACATTCAGTACAATGCCTGCCATATGGTAAGCCCTTAATAAATGCTTATTGATGGATTGATTATCAATTCACTTTGCTTGCTTTTTCCCCCTGTTGATAGACCTCTTATTACAAAGGTGAGAGGGTTTTTTTTTTGCTTTTTGTTTTTCTTTTATTGATAACAGATTCTCCTTCCTATGTTTTACACTATTATCTGCTTGATGTCTTCTATTCAGTTGATGTCTTATACTCCATTTATCCTCATTTTTTGGATGATTGTTGAGATTAATATGCTATCTTTTCCCCTTCTAGTAACTTCCATTCAGGATCTTTGAATCCATAGTATTTGCTCATTATATTGAAGTCTTTTTTTTCTACTAATTGCTCTTTTTTTTTCTTTTCTCTTTCCTTTTCTGAAAGACCATTGTCTTTTGAGGCTCCTTAGTTGCATACGCTGTTTTTCTCTACCCCTTAACCCACCACTTTCCCAGAACTCATCATTATGCTAATTTTTTAAAGGTTCAATAAGAACTGCATTCACATGGATTCCAACTGGCAAAAAGCAAAATCTAAAACAAATTTTTATAAGTACAGAGGCAGAAAAGAGCTTAGGAAGGAACATTCCCTATTGTTATAATAACATAGTTGTGTATTCCACTGTTGAAGGTGTGGTTAGCCAGCTTATACTAACCACCACCCCCTTCTTTCAAGGTGAGTATGTGCAGGTTGACACATTGTTGCTGATACTCAGCTATTGAAAGTTGTTCAGGGCAGCTAAGTGGCATAGTGGATAAAGCCCCAGCCCTAGAGCCAGGATGACCTGAGTTCAAATTTGACCTCAAACACTTACTAGCTGTGTGACCCAGGGCAAGTCATTTAACTCCAACCTCAATTGCCTCAAAAAAAAAAAAGTCATTCCTTCCTTCCTCTCTGTCAGTATCAGACTATGTACGTCTCTTTAAGAAGTACAGGACATGACTTAGTTTTCATTCTGACCCAAATTCCTCTCAAGATTGAAAAGGGAATGCTTGTACCTCTGAATTATGAGTCACAAGATGACAATAATTCTTTTTAAGTTTATATTGTTTATATTGTTTTCCTTTAATAGAAAGTAAACAGTTAAGAATTTATAGGTATATTGGGTATTTGATTGCTGACTTTATTTGATTATTGATAATTTCATAATACACAAAACTTTTAAATGAAATTAATACTACTTCTGGGCAGATCCCCAGAGCAATCCCAAGAGAAAGTTCTTATATGTACAAAAATATTTATAGTAGCACAATCTCAGTAACAGAAAAAAAAAGCGGGGGAGGGGAAGGCAATATGGTATCCATAGGTTCAGGAATGACTGAAAAAAGTGTGGTATGCGAATGAATTTGAATATTATTTCACATGGATCCTTCTCCAGGTAATGTCCATTAACTGTGGATGTCAAGTCAAGTAAACTAGTATTTATTAAGTGTTTACTATGTAACTGGGGGCTCTGTGGTCACTGTCCTGGGCTCTTTTTTTCATTTTCCTCCATATTATCTCACTTGGTGATCTCATCAACTCTTAGGGGTTCAATTATTAATCTCTTTTTTTTTTTTTTGCTTTTTTCTGGTGAGACAACTGGGATTGAGTGACTTGCCCAGGGTCACACAGCTAGTGTTAAGTGTCTGAGGCTGGATTTGAACTCAGGTCCTCCTGACTCCAAGGCCAGAGCTCTATTCACTGTACCACCTAGCTGCCCCTAATTATTATCTCTATGCAGATATTTTTCAGATCTATTTATCCAGCTCCAATTTCTCTCCTGAAGTATAGTTTCACATCCCCAGCTGCCTATTGGAAATCTCAACTCATTTTGTCCAAAAAAGAACTCATTGTCTTTCCTCCCAATCCATCTCCTTTTCCCAGCTTCCCTGTGACTATCAAAAGAACCACCTTACTTCCATTCAACCAGCCTAACAACTTAGGTGTCATCTACCACTCCTTATTTGCACTCATTCCACATAATCTGTTGATTGAAATGGCACATCTTGCCATTTCTATCATCAAAACATCTTTTGTATACATCCCCCCTCCCTTCAAAGCATTCCCATAACTGCCTCTCTGGTACTGGTCTTCAACCACCCCAAGCCTGGACTATTGAAATAGCTTGCTGATTGGCATCCCTGCCTCAAGTCTCCCTGAACTTCAGACTAGCCCCACTCAGCTTTCAAAGTGATTTTCTTAAAGCACTGCTCTGAACATGTCATGCCTCTGCTCAACAAATTTCAGTGCTCCCTATCACTTTCAGTATATTTATAAAATCTATTTGGTTTTTAGAGCCCTTCAACATCTGGGCCTTTTTTACATCTCCATTCTTCTTATACGTTATTCTCTTTCATGCAGTCTACATTCAGCTACTCACTGGCTTTCTTGAATTTCCTTACATAAGATACTCCATCTCCCAACTCCATATCTTTTCATTGTTTGTCCCCCGTGCCTGGGATGGTCTCCCTCTTCACCTCTTCCTATTGGCTTTCTAAGCTTCTTTTTTTTTTCTTTCTTGACTTCTTTCATGACTGCTCAGATCCCACTTTCTTCAAGAATTCTTTCTTGATCCCCTCTACTGCCAGTTCCTTTCCTCTGAGAGTAGCTCACTTGAACACTTTATGTATCTTGAATGTATGTAGTTGTTTATATGTTGCCTTCCACCTTAGAATATATGAACCTTGGGGCAGCTTGGTGGCACAGTGGATAGAGCAACGGCCCTGGATTCAGGAGGACCTGAGTTCAAATCCGTCCTCAGATCAAACACTTGACACTTACTAGCTGTGTGACTTTTGGCAAGTCTCTTGACCTCAATTACCTAAAAAATAAAAAAAAGTTAAAAAAAGAAATATAATCAACGCAGTAACCAATCATTACATTGGAGGACTAGAGTAGGCTTTCCACCTGTTGGTAGAGAAGTAGTGAGCCATAGCTCTAGAAGAAGGCATGCATTTACAGACATGGCCAGTGCTTTGATTTGTTTCCTTTAACTCTATTTATTTATTACAATTATTATTATACACAGGGGTGTATGAGTTATTCGGAGAAGACTAGCACCTCTAGGGTAAGGGCTTGCTGAGCCCTTTTTAGGGCTGCTTAGCCACCTTTGGCGTCCACCTTCACTCAACTCTCACAAGTGGCTCCAACATACACATGTAGCATGTACAGTGGGCACACCCTGCTAAAACCATCACAGCAGGCTGGCTGAACCAGGTCGAAGGCAACCAATAGGCCTCAGACCCATTGATGAGTTGGGAGATGACTACCCTAAGCACATGAAGACTTCCCCTGGTGGAACAGGCAGACAGAAACAAATTTTTCCAGTGGCTGACGCAGGCACCATGGGGCACGTAAAGCTTAGTCAGGCATCAAAGATGCCAAGGTCATCCACTGCATCCCAGGCCATTGCCAGTCATCTTGACTTCTGTCCTGCTCCTGGACTTCAATGACTCTGGAACAGTGAAACTAATGACTTTGTATAACTCTGCCTCACTTAAATCTAATTCATGTACAAATCAAGACATCACCCCATGATGTCATTGGTCCTCTTCAAAATGAAGGATGAGCAAGAAAGATTTATTACAAGCAAAGGTCCTGGGATAGAGAGTGAGTTATATTTTAAAAAAGAAAGAAAGAAAAGATTATCAATAAAATATTTTAAAAGAAAAAAATGAAGAAATAGTCTGTGCTATCCAAAAACCTGTTCAATTTTCAAGCTTAGGGAAAAGAAAAGTTTCCTTTCTTTTCCCGAAACCGTATTCTCAAATACACCCAATTTAATCCCAGCCTCCTCAGAGAGCATCTCAGCCTTTTCTGAGAGCCAAGAAAATGTTTAAGCACTGACATCTTGCCTCCCGTTAAAGACATTCCTATTTTATCACCAATTAACCCTTTATTATGTACAAAAAATAATCTCATGGTTCATTAGACATAATAGACACTTAATAAATGTTTCTGGAATTGAATTAAACAAGTCCATTCAATAAATGTTAAAGATCTATTCATACTACTCCTTCATTCAAAAATCTTCCAGGGTCCCCTGTGGCCTCCTTTACCTGGCATTTAAAGCCTTCCATAGTGTGATACCACCTTATCTTTTTAGTTTTTCTTTGCAACCCTGTCCTCCACATACTGTGCTTTAGACTATAATATGTCCAGCAAATACCCTCTATGCTCTTTTACTTTCTTTATTCATATTGGGCCCTGAATCTAAAAAGCCCTCCCATATTGGACTTTGGATAGACCCTACTGATATCCCCAATCCCATCCACTTTACCATGTCCTCAAATAAGGTTTGGGGACTTTCTAATATTAGGCCGCCAGTAGGTTGGGGGATTTCTACATTTTTAGTCCATCAAAATATTGCAAAATAATTGTTATTACTATTTTACTCCCACAGGGATAAGAAAAATGTAAAACAGACATGCACTGAGTCATATTTTAACAACTGACCAGAGGCATTGTTGTTCCTCTGACCTGGGGTAAACTTCTTTTCATGTACCAACTGTTATGATTGAGAATTAGAATGAGCCTCCCTGTCTGAGAACAGAGAAAGCCAGAGTAGACCTTTTGCTGACTGCAGCAGTTGTTGTATCTAATATCCTTGCTCTCTGTTTGAAAACTATATCTTTACAAACTAAGTAAACCTATTTTTAAAGCATATCCTTTGCTTTTGCCAGGTAAGTCAATTACATTATCTTTATGACTGAGAATAGAAGAGCTGTAGCTTTCTCACTACTCCTTGCCCCTTTTCATCTATTGAATTGCTCCTGATTCTTTAAAATCCAACTCAAATGCTGCTTCCCCCATGTTCCTCCAATCATTTCAGTCAGTCACTCCCACCCCACATCCATACTCCTCACATTAGCACTTTGTTTTGCAACTCTCTGATTATCTGATAATTTTCTGTAAACCTATTTTGACTCTATAGCTATCTGGTTTTATTTGTTGGGAATCGAATATTATCAAATAAAATAACATCAACAGAACATTTTATATTCAATCCTAGAAGTAATAGGCAGCCACTGGAGTTTCTTGAAAAGAGGGGTGACGTGGGCAGAGTTATGCTTTAGGAAAAGCACTTTTGCAATTGAGTGCAAGAGGGATTGGAGTAGGGAGAGATATGAAACAGGGAGACTAACCAGAAGTCTATTGGAATAGTCAAAGTTTGAGGCGATAAAAAAGCTGTACCTGGTTGGCTGCTTTGTGAGTGAAGAGAGGGAGAACATAAGATGTGAAGGTAGAAATGGAAAGACTTGGCAACAGATTGGACAAGAGGATGAGTAAAAAGTAGTCCATGAGGAAGTTCCCTGGAGGATCAGGAGATCCCAGTCATAATCCTAAAGAGCTAGGTACTAGGTCAATCCATCTGAGAACCAAGTTAACTTGTCAAGTCAAGAAGTATTTATTAAGTGTACCAGGAATTATGATAAATCTGGTGATACAAATAGAAGCAGAAAGATACTTGCTCCCCTTATGGAGCTTGAATTCTAATAAGGGAAGAAAAAAAGATAGTTAAAAGGAAAGGGGGAAGAAGAGAAGGTACTCAGAGGTCTATAATGGAGAAAGTCCAGAGAGTCAGGTGTGGAATCCAAGAGAGGATGACATCATAACTGGCCTGAGCACTTTCCTTAAAATGAAGGTTGAGAGGAACTGACCAACAAGAGAAAGGGGCCATAAGAGCAAAGTGAATTTCCAGGGTGAGAAGGATGGCACAGCATAGAAGAAAAGCTTTGGAGAGTCAGAAGAGAATTCTGGAGAGGAATGAAGACTCAACTGCCCCATGTCTGGTTCACAGCAGCATTGACTAACAAAAGCCCTGGTTGGTACTTTGTGATAGTGGGGGTTGACTCAAGTTACCCTAATTCCACTAGTGTCCTATCCCACAACAAAGACTTATATGAACTGATGCAAAGTAAAGTAAAGTCTGAGTTCATATTCTGCCTCAGAGACTTATTATTAGCTGTATGACCCTCACTCAATAAGTCATTTGGCCTCGGTAAAATGGGGATGTTAGTAACACCCACTTCACAGGGTTGATCATTTGATTTCATAGTCTAGAAAAAGGTTAAACAATATATGTGGAATGAAGCCTCCATTTTTAGACCCTCCAGTCCAACTTTCACACAGTGAGTAGCTTCTAAAGTGTCAAAATGACCTTTCTTAAGTGCAGATCTGACTATTCAATAAACTCCAGTATTTCTTTATCACCTCCAAGAATAAATATAAAATCTTCTGTTTGGCTTTCAGAGCCCTCATAACCTGAGCCCCTTTCCATTTCACCTCTTCAGTCTTCTTACACCTTACATCCCCCCACATATTCTTTGATTCAGGGACACTGGCCTCCTTGCTTTTCCTAGCACAATATACTCTATCTCTAGACTCTGGGAATTCCCCCCATACCCCCATCCATCTCCTTAGTTTTTGGCTTCTTTCAAGGCCCAGCTAAAATCTTATCTTTAACAAGAAGACATTCCCTATCTCCCTTAATGCCAACATCTTCCCTCTGTTGATTGTCTCATTGATCCTGCGTATATATCATTTGAATCTAGTTGTTTCCATGTTGTCTCTCTCTTTAGATTGTGAGTTCCATAAGAGTAGGGACTGTCTTTTGCCCTTCCCTGTAGCCCAAGTGCTTAGCATGGTGCCTGGCACAAAGTAGATGATTATTGACTGTAACCTCCCCCTATTCACTCAACAGAAAAGAGATTACAAAATTCTTGAAAGTAGTTTAAACCCTTAGCGGAAGACATAGTTTTATATATGTATGACCTTGGGAAGCTAAATCAATTGCTCAGTGTAGTGTGCTGTCATGAAAAATAATACATCTACTGGTTTAGATTTTATTTACAGACTACAACAGAGAATTTTCTTTATGGTTTTTTTCTGCTTAGAAATCTGTAGTGCACATGACAGGAAAAGATTGTAAATCGAATCAACTTATCTCTTGAGAAGTCCCCACATCTTATATTATCTAAAATAAATGTCACTTTCAGCAGCACTGTTGTGGCTCCAGAAACAAAAGAGTGCATACCATATATGATCTATTGACATTTAAAGGTGATAAAAAAGTAGAAAACCAAATTAAGCAAGATAGCACATCTTTCAGGAGGCTTCCAGGCTGAAGCTACTAAAGATATAGGTTTAAAAAATGATTGCATCCAAGTATCTAGATGTCTGGCATCAAGTAAACAAATTACCTGAGTGATTGGCTGAATTGTTTAATTTTCTTCCACATGTGTGGCATTGTCTAAACATAGTCAGAAAATCATTTCATAAAGGTGCAGACCAAACCACAGAACCAGAGTGGCTTTTTGTTAACATGGATATACTTGGCTTCTTAGACTGGCATGGATACATCATCTTTTAATACATGCCTGCCTTTTTTGTTATGTTTTTAAAATATTTGTAAATAAAATACTGGAAGCAGAGTTGCTCAGAGCTTATAGTAAAGCTTTTTATAAATGTGAAAAAAATTTCAGGAACCATTTTCATTTTTTCATTCTGGCCCATAACTTTTAAATCAATTTTTTTTTCACTTTGTGCTTTTGTTCTTTTCATATATCTGTATAAAAGCATTCATCCAGGGCAGCTAGGTGGTGCAGTGGATAGAGCACCGGCCCTGGAATCAGGAGGACCTGAGTTCAAATCTAGTCTCAGACTAGACACTTGACACTTACTAGCTGTGTGACCCTGGGCAAGTCACTTAACCCCAATTGCCTCACCAAAAAAAAAAAAAAAGAAAATAAAGAAAGGAAGAGGGAAAGTTTAAACAAGTAGAGACGAGAGAAGAAAGGGTAGAAAGATAAAGTTGGGGGCACCAAGGTGGCACAATGGATAGAGCACTGGCTCTGAAGCCAGGAGGACCTGAGTTCAAATCTGGCCTCAGACCAAACACCTGACACCTTACTAGCTGTGTGACCCTGGGCAAGTCACTTGACCCCAATTCCCTTAAAAAAAAGAAAAAAAAATTTAAAAAAAGCATTCATCCAACATTAAAATTTACCCACAAACCCTCACAATATAAAAGTAAGTAAATTTATAATTGCTGTCCCTCAAAAGTTATTTCATAGGTAGTCCTAAGAGAAACACATATTTTTGTATGTTTATTGATGTCTTCTTTCACATCTTCATTTCTAAATTTATCTCTTTCCTCTCCCAAATAGATCCCTTCCTACCTCTGCTCTGTAAAGATCTATCTCTTATAACAAAGAATAAAAAGGAAAGAAAAAAAAAGCCACAGATTAAACTAAATAGCATGTCAACTAAGTCTAACATTGTTATGCAATGTTTCATACCAATAGTTCTATACTTTGCAAAAAAAAAAAAGGAAGGTACATTTTCTTGTTTCTGCAGTCTTCAAGAAGCATGCATTTAAAATATTTAAATTCAGGAAATCATATAGAGCCTATCTACATACAGCTTCTAGAATGATCCTTTGGTGGGTTTGGACCAGGAAACTCCCCTAACTACAAGAATTTCATGTCTACTACTCAATTTCTACCAGGTTCTGCATGATCCCAACTGGATGCACACTAATCCCTCCAAAGGAAGGTTATTCCTAGGTTACACTCCATTCCAACCTCAGGCCCACTACCTCCTCATTTATTAAAGGTCAGAGACATAGCAGCTGCTTCCAGCCTCTTGGATGAGAAGAAAGTCACCAACTCCAATTTTCCACTAAGATGGTGGACTGATGGAATTCTAATAAAGCTGCCCCCAGAACCAATATTCTAACTTCCTTATAAGCCCCACTGAACAGCAGGCCCATTGCTCCTGTCTAGCCACTGCTTGCCTCCCTTGCACCCCACCCAACTTAGTATTCTAACTTCTTCATATATGCCTCACTGCTCACTAGAACAACAGGTGTGTCTATGAACTCATATGTTTTACAGAAACAGCAGGCATGTCCATGTGATGGGATCCCAGCCACTAACTCTAGCTAGCCACTGCCCCCAGACTCATTTCTCATATTTCCCACAGAAACAGCAGGCGTGTCCATGCACTCAAACACAATTACATCCATCTAGTCTCAGACAGGACCACAATACTCAGCCAATCAGAAAGCAGAACCACAGGATGCCCAAGCAGTATGTGAACCCCAAAACAATAGAAGGGACTTTCCCTAAGTAGGCACCTGCACAGTAATAGCAAAAATTGTCCTTTAGTTGAATTTATGATATAGAGAGGCTTATTATCATTGTCATACATACATACCCCCAAATGGTTTTTTCTCTATGCATTGTGGGTAACCACATGCATAGTTCCACTGAGGCTTGGACCCCTCTCCATTATCTAATTGCTTAACAAAACCCTCCTACCTTTTTAATATTCATAGTTTCTGCTATGTAATTTCATCTTTAACCTGTAACAATCTGTCTTGCTTTCACTAAAGTTGCCAGTTCCTTTTGAAATTTAGCCCACTTCATGACAGGCATCAATCTCAATAAATACCTGTACTTGGATTAGAGGTGGTCTGACTTTGAATTCTTTGAGACAGTTCTGCCACAACACATCATGAAACCACAACAGTTTTTTGGCATCTCTGGGTGGGCAGAGTCTCTGACTCTGACCCCCTCCTAAACCGCAACGGGACCACTGGGTCTTGTCATCTGCCCTGCTACTGCTGCTTCAGATCCAGCACACAGTATTATCTGTTCTGCTGCTACACGCTCCAGCTGGGACCCATACCCCATACAATGGCTACCAGTTAGCTGTATGTCTATGTCATTTACCCTCTCTGGTTTCAATTTCCACATCTGCAAAACGAGGACAATAGTATTTGTATATCCCCCCTTCCAGTGTTGTGAGGAAATACTTTTGTAAAGTACTATATAAAATTGCTATAGTAACTATTATGTAGAACTAGTATTATAATTTCTATTCACATTCTTTTAGAGTCTCTTTTTCCCCTCTCTCCTCTCTTTTCCTCTTATATCTCTCTTCTCATCTGCTCATCTTCTACTCTGCTTATCTATCTTTCCTACCACTTACAAACAGGCCCAGTTCTTCTCATCCTTAAAAAAATCTTCACTTAATCCCACAATCTCCTCAAGTTTATCATGCATTTCTCCTCCTTTTCACAAACTTCTAGAAAAAAAGCTCTACACTCCCTGCCTCCATTTGTCTTCCTCACATACATCTTAATTCCTTATAAAATTACTTTCACCCTCATAACTTGACTGATATAGCTCTCTTAATTGCCAAATGTAATGGGCTTTTCTCAGTTGTTATTTTTTTTCTCTGTAATATTTGACACCTGTTGACTGATCTCCTTTGCCCCTCACCCAAAAAGAATTTGAGCCCCAGAAAACCCTTAAACTTTCTTTGAACTCAACTTGGTCAAAGAAGTCTCAAGCAGTTGCCTGCCGCTATAATCCACTCAACTGGCCTTTCCTTATTGGTCTAGGCCCTATCTCCCGGCCCTTTGCTACCCTAATTAAGCCTAGCCATCTATTGTCTATAGCCCTGGGTTATATCTCCCATCCTTGATCTTATCCAGACCCCATTCAACCACCCAGACACTCCCATCAGGATTTTCCCAAAACCTTTCCTCCCAGTCACCCCAACTTCAAGATCCTCCCTAAACTCCTCCCCCAGTCACCCCAGCTTCAAGATCCTCCTCCCAGTTCCTCCTCCAATCACTGCAAACTATTTGGCTGTATATAAGATCCACCCTGGCCACCATTTAGGGGCTGAGACTTCCTCATGCCCATTCATCCTTATGAGTGTCACAAATGTTCAGATTCCTTAAGAGTCTGGCCTATGTGGTTGTCTTTAATAAACCTTGTCTTTGGCTGAAAGAAGGCTTGGGTCAAAATCTTTTGGGCGTGTCATGGTTTTGGGATCCCAGCATTCCTAGCATCTAAACCTCAACAGAAATCACCATTGAGTGATACAGTAGTACCTAGCTCTGATGCTTACTAGCTGTGTGGGCAAGTAATTTAACCTCTGAGCTTCAGTTTTCCAATCTATAAAATGGGGATATTTATATGACATCTCACCAAGCTGTTGTGAAGGAAGTATTGTGTAAGTCTTAAAGAGCTCTGTAAATGTGTTTTATTAATGTAATGATGTAAAATTAAAGTTACTATTTATTCTGAACTGAAACTTGAGTAGGTCTTTGTAAAAGCATCATTTCACTAATGCTAAAAGAAATCAAAGTTGAGATGAATGAGATGAATAATACTAACTTCAGAAGACTGATGATAAAATATATTACTTCTCAATAAAGAGATAATGGGATACTATATATATGTGTGTATATATATATGTGTGTGTGTGTATATATATATACATATATAGGTGCATATGTTATATATGATTCAGATGTCTAGAGTTTAGTTTTCTATTTTTGCTTAACTTTTTCTTTGTATCAAGGAAAGACAACGGGAAGTGACAAGTGACTTTTTTTAAGAAAGAATTGCCCTAGAAAACTTGGGATATGGTTACCATATATAGAATTACTCTCTCTCTCATTCTCCTACTTCATTTACCTAACAAACATTTATTAATTGTGATACCCTTTAACTATGGATATGCCTTAAGTTCTGTGCTGGGCTCTGTGTTCTCTCTGCACTCTCTCACTTGCTGGCTACATTTCCGTGAGTTTAAATATGAACTCGCTTATGATTCTCACCTTTACATATGCAGTCTAGTCTTTTCCCTAGCTCCAGTCACACATCAGCAGCTTCTTACTGGACTTTTCAAACTGGGTGTTCAAACTCAACATGTTTAAAACAGAGCTCATCTTTTACCTACAAGTCCACATCTCTTCCAAAAGTATTTCTGCAGAGGGTATCACAATCCTTCTAGTAACCCAGGCTCACACCCAAAGTAACATTTTCTAGTCTTCACTGTCACTTATCACATATATCCAGGCAATAGGATGTTAAGTCAAATTGTATCACCTAGACTATTACAAAATTCTCCTAATTGGCTTACCTGCCTAAAGCATCTTCCCACTACAAACCTTTTCTGGTCTGGTCTGACCATTTCACCTTCCCCCCAATCAATAAACTCCAATGGTTCCCTGTTTCAACTAAGATCAAATATAACCTCACATATTGGGTATTTAAAGTTCATCAAAATCTCACTCAATGCCTCCTTTCACATTAGTAACCTTCTTATACTCTAAAGTCATGCCAAACTGGCCTCTTTCATATTCTTTATCCACAGAGCTCTATCTCCCATTTCTATGCCTTTTCATTGGCCTACTCCCACACCTAAAATGTATTCCATCCTTACTTCAGCCTCTTGGACTCTCTGGAATCCTTCTAGACTCATAGTAAGCACTGACTTCTATGTGAAGTCTTTTTTCCTTTTCCCCAGCTGCTAGTACCTATCCCTTAAAACTAACTTTTATTAATTTTCCAAATATATTCTGTATATGTTTATGCATGTACATATTGTCTCTCCTATTAGAATGTATGCTCTTTGAGGGCAAGGACTAATTCTCTTTTTGTCTTTGTAACCCCAAGGCTAGCACAGTGCCAGGCAGAGGAATGGGTGGAGCTTAATAAATACTTGTTGAATTAAGTACTTATAGTATTCAGAGAAGTGTGTTAGGTGTTTCGAAGAGACAAGAAAACCCTTACTTTTGTGAAATTCACAGTCTGCTTAGTTTCAGGCTATAAACAATCATGATAGATAGAGCACTGGGCCTGGAGTCAGGAAGACTTAAGTTAAAATTCAGCCTTAGAGACTTACTAGCTGTATTGACCTTGGGCAAGTCACTTAACTAAAACTATTTGCCTCAGAATGAGGATAATAATAGCACCTACCTCCCAGAGTTGTTGTGAGAATCAAATATTTGTATAGCATCTTGCCTGGCACATAGTAGGTGCTACGTAAATACTAGTTATCATCATCACCATCCTTAATTATTAGAATTATGAAAAGAAAAACGCTATGTGAGTTCCAAGGGAGGAAGGTTATTTCTAATCTGGGAACTAGTGAAAGCTTTGAGGACAAGATATCTGAGCTGGATTTTAAAAGGACATGGTAGAAGGGCATGCCATGCATAGAAATCAACGAATTATTTTATATGTATTTAGTACTTACTTCTCTACATATGTCAAGTAGTTCCCCATCACTTACACTTTACCCCAAATCTTGCTAGAATTCAAGCTCCTTGAGGTCAGGGATTATTTTTTGTCTTTTTATTCCTAGCACCTAGCATAATGCCTTGGTGCTTAATACAAGTTTGTTGAATTAAATCCCCCCTTATTTGAATTGAAAATGTCATTTTCAATTCAGTAAATATCTAAGTGCCTACATGAGTAGGACCTGACTGAACAGCTACTCTTATTATGCTAATGACTAGGGACACAAACAATAAAAAGCCTGTAACTGCTTTCAAGTAGTTTATAATCTAATGGAGGAAGATAATATACAAAGGGAGACTGAAAGAGGTAAGCCCCAGGAGGCAACCTGGTTATATTAAGGTTTAGGGATGCTGGGACCCCAAAATTACCATACGCAGGTCCTGCCTGAAAGAATTTGACCCAAGCCTTCTTTCAACCAAAGACAAGGTTTATTAGAACATCTGCTATATTGGGCAGACTCTTAAGGAGTCTGAACATTAGGGATCTATTGTCTAGATTATAAGAATCTGAGCATTTTAAGGGAGACAAGATGGACCTTATATACAGAAAGACTATGGGAGGGATCTAGGAGTGGCCAAGTAGTCTGTAAGGTAATAGAACTCCAGGGACCTAGACCATCTGGCCAAGGGAGAACGGAGCCTAGATAGGATTTAGGGTGAGAAGTGGCCTGGGGCCATAGGGAGGTAAGGCAATGGAGGGCTAGGCTAGGTTAAAGGTAACGGAATTGGGAGATTGGGTGTAGCCACTATGAAAGACCAGTTGATGGGATTATAGCCTTAGGCAAATGCCAGCGATTTGGCCCTGTGGGGAAAGTCCAGGGTTTTTCCTTTTTTGGGGTCTAGATCACACCTTCATCAGTTAGAGAAGCTGAGCCTCGGATAGAAAATGAGTTACCTGCCAAGTTCTGAGACCTCTACAAAGGAAGGCATTGAGAAGAGTTTATAGCTCTGCTCTCCAGCCCTTCAATCAGATGGGAGAGGCAACTGAGAGAGCTCAAAAAGTATTGAATATCAAAAATTGAGAGAATTTGCATGATGATGAGATTTCAGGTGATCTTGTTATCCTAGAGGAGTCATGATACTCAGACTAGAAACCAAGAAAATCAGCTGCTGGAAAAATCTATATTATTTCTATATCTAACAAAAAAAGTATATCACTGCAGTGTATCTTCATTAACAGAAGTATTACTACAAGTGAAAAATGTCTGGGCCTGAAAAAAAATTTTGAAAAAATAAATTAGTTTAATGAACCTGGAATCAAAGGACAATTTCAGCACAAAAACTAATTCAGTGCTTATCTTCTTTTGTAAAGACAGAAAGCCAAAGAGCATTTATAGGTCACATTTATGAGAATTTACTACTATTGTTTTTTCCAAGAAGAAAAAAGGTTACAAATCTGAAATATGTCATAGCAGAGTTGAATTTCAGTATAACCTTATTTTTCACCATTGAGAAGTCATTGCATCACAAACAGAAATACTTGTCAGGCATAAACATGATTTAAAGAAATATTGCAGCCCAGATGCTCAAATTTACTAAGAAAATACAGTGGTCCTTGAAATGGTATAGTTACTGAAATGTCAGTTAGCAATGGGGGTTATAATAAATAATATATGGTAACTTTCAAACAAAAATACATATAAATGAAAATTGGCATAAGGATTTCATTGTAAGAATTTTAGTTTCAAACAAGTCCAAATTCAAAACTTAGAAAAATAAACTAGGGCCTCTTCAGATTTAAGATTCAGTCCTAGGGATGAAAGTAAGGTTGGGTAGTGGGGAGAGGGAAGGGAGAAGAAAGGGAAGTATGTCAAAGCAGACAGAGTAATTCAAAAACCTAGTTTCTATAGGAACCCAAGATTAAAATGTCAGTCTAGAGAGAATCCATGTTTTCTTTTTATGCCATGTTTCAATCAGGTGAAAAATCAAATGAAAATTGGTGAGGATACTTTTATAAAGTGGAGTTGCTTTTAATTAAAATATAGATCTGAAATAAAAAAGTACTACCAAAGTAGCAAAAGCTAGAATCTCTTTTTTGTTTTGTTTTAGGCAATTGGGGTTAAGTGACTTGCCCAGGGTCACACAGGTAGGAAGGGTCAAGTGTTTGGTCTGAGGCCAGATTTGACCTCAGGTCCTCCTGACTTCAGAGCCAGTGCTCAATCCACTGGGCCACCTAGCTGCCCCCAAAAGCTAGAATCTTTAATGGAGCCAAGTGGATTGTAATTTGGGACCACCATGCAACATGAAGGTATTGAGGTGCCCCAGACCGGTAAAGGGGGGCAGGGTTAAATACAATTCAACAGGGAGGGAATCCCTTGGGAAACACAGCTTCAGGAAACTGCCATGCAAAATGTTTTGCACAACAACCCAAAGTCCATGGGGAAGGCTGGAGGAGGCTGAGGATAGACAACATTTGGTCAGAATGGAGACTCCTTTTTTTTTTCTTTTTTTTTTTAAACTGGTTTAGTTCTTCTTTCAACTGATTTCAATTGCCCTCAGACCATTCGAAGTTCTGGGATCAGGGAAGGTCAGTTCATTATCACCCGCATTCAACACTTAGTTGTTCCGAAAAATTCTTACAACATAACCTGAGTTTATTATCTCCTTTCTATGACAATTTATTCCTTTTAAACAAACAAAAAAAAGTGTTATGTAACATTTCTTGGAAGTAATGTTATTTTTATTGAGTAACTTAGTAACTATGGGATTATATGTTTATTTCCGTTGTAACAAATAACACATCAGGATCTAATTTTATTACAGCTATGATCCTATATTTAATAAACATTGAAGCTCCTTGAAATTAACATTATTGAGGCAGCTAGGTGGTTCAGTGGATACAGCATGGGCCCTGAAGTCAGGAGGACCTGAGTTCAAATCCAGCCTCAGACCAAACACTTGACACTTACTAGCTCTGTGACTCTGGGCAAGTCACTTAACCCCAATTGCTTTAAAAGAAGAAATTAACATTATCAATGCCAAATACTTGTTATAAATTTTGAAAATTCAGCAATCCAATATCATAAACATTTACCAGTTCCTGAGAAACAAAGCATGCTTCTAGTGGCCTAATTTGGAAATACTAATGAAGAGGTAAAAGTTTGGGAAGGAGGCCATTTGGTTTGTTTAAAATCCTTTTCCCTTTAAGTAAGGGAGGGAATAATAAAAATAAACAAAATTTCATTTTTTTCCTAGTTTCAGTCTTACATAGGAAAAAAAACAATGAATGAAACAGTAGTTTTCAAGAGCTTACTCTACATCAAACACTATGCTAAACACTGGGGGTGTAAATATCAAGGTTACCATATTCTCTGACCATAAAGAGCTTTTATTCTAATAATGGGAGGCCACACACAAAGGAGACTGTTGTCTAGGGAGAGGTATTTTGATTTGGACAACCTTGGCTTCTTCAATGTCTAACCAAGCTCCACAGCACAGGCTTCAGTCGATTTCATGGCTGTTGGAACAAATTGTTCATTCACATCTGCTGGGGGATGTCTTCACATGCTTGGGGTAAATACCCCACCCCCAACTCACTGATGAGTTTGACACCCACTAGTTACCTTCAACCTGGTTTAGCCCATCGGCCAAAATGCTTTACTGAGGTATGACCGCTGCCCATGCTGTATCTTCTTGGAGTTATGCAAGATTCTCGGCTTAGTAAGAAAGCAGATGAAATTCAGTTTTATGATCAGCAGAAGCCATACAAGGGTGCTCTAAAGGTCTCTCTGAAGAACTAAGTTGTGAGAGATGGAAGACACTGGTAAAGGACCACCTAGTATGGAGTGCCTGCATCAAAGAAGGAGCTTACTCTATGAGCAAAGCAGAATTGCAGTAGTTCAAAAGAAACAAGAAATGTACAAATTTAGAGACATCTTCTTTCCAAATGTCCATACGAACTATTTATGCCCAACCTGTGGTAGAGCCTTCCAAGCTCACATTAGTCTGAACTGTACCTTAACCCTAACATAGTGACATCATTTTGGTCTTCTTCAATAACAAAGGACTACAACCAACCAATTTAGTTTGAAAAGAAGCCAGGATGGTGAATGGAGCCTTAGACAATAGATTGACACAATCTTTTCAGGCAGGGTTGATTTGATTAAGGTTTAAGAACTAGAAGGGGAGGAGGAAAGGAATTTCAAGCCACACTAGCTTGCGAATAAGTATGGAAGCTCAAAGAACACCCTGATCCTCCATTAGGAGCTCACAGAGTAATTAAGTAAGTCATTGCCTATGGTATGATGCCAGGACTTCATTACACTATAAAACTTCAGAGTTGGAAAGAGCAGGAAGTAGGGTAGCATTGGATAGAGCCTGGAGTCAGGAAGGACCCAGCTTTGTGACCCCAATAAATTATTTGATTCCTCTTAGCCTCTTTTTCCTCATCTATAAAATGGAGATAATAATAGCACCTACCATAAAAGTTTTTTGTGAGGTTCCTAACAGGTTAAGCATTCTGTGATATAAATTTCTTGTTGTTCAGTCATTTAAGTCAATCCTCTTAGTTGTGAATTCATCTTGTTCCTTTTTTTGTTTCTGTTTTGGTAAGAGTGAGTTGGCTTCCTGGGGACAGCCTAATAAAGGTGATATTTGGTATCGAACTCTGGCCATGGCAACTCGTGAATCAAAGAAAAATTTGTAGTATGTATGCTTCTATATTTGATTTGCAGTGATAGTCGTAGAATAATGGAAAAGGGCACAGAGGATGATCAGACACAGTTTCTATACTATCTATAAACTTTAACTTAGCTAAGTGTGAGATCTTGTTGCTGAGTTGTTTCAGTCGTGTCTGACTCTTTGTGACTTCATTTGGGGTTTTCTTGGTAAAGATACTGGAGTGGTTTGCCATTTCCTTCTCCAGCTCATTTTACAAATAAGAAAGTTGCTCAGGGTCACACAGCCAGTAAGTGTCTGAGGCCAAATTTATTTGCCTTAAGCCAATATAAATACTAGTATTGAAAAAGAAGCCATTAGATTTCGCAATTATGAGATCATTGGCGACTTGTAAATGTTGATATGAGCTATATTGTAGGCAAAGAATCAATAAGATTTAGCAGCTGATTGAATACAAGGAGTGAGAGAGGTAAAAGTTGAATCAAGTTTCAAAGCTGTTTGAATGGAAGAATGATTAGTGCCAGTCTTCAATTTGTCCTGTATATATCTTGTTTGTGAATAGTTGTTTGCACATTGTCTCATTAGGCTGAACTTTCTTGGAGTAGAAACTGGATTTTCTGCCTTTCCTTGTATCACCAGGGCTTAACACAGTGCCTGGCAAATAGGAAGCACTTAATAAATACTTTTCAACTTACTCAACTGAAATACGAATCTCAAATTTCCTTATCTGCTATTCTCAATAGAGAAGCAGCATGGCATGTCGGGTACGGCAATCCATTTTCCATTCAGCAACTAAACTGATTTTCCTAAAGCACAAGTACAATCATAGCGCGCGCGCACGCACGCACGCGCGCGCGCACACACACACACACACACACACACTTCTCAATAAACTACAATGGCTCCACCTACTGACCTCCCTGGCTCCCAGTCCCAAGTAAAATCCCATCTTTTACTTGAAGCTTTCCCCAATCCCCTTAATTCTAGTGACTTCCTTCTGTTATTTCCTATGTATCTTGTATATATTTGTTTGCACATTGTCTCTCATATCAAATCTGTAAGCAACTTAGGGCAAGAATTGTTTTTTACTTTTTTTTTTAACTTCTAGTGCTTTGCACAGTGCCTGGCACATAGAAGGTGCTTTTAAAAAATATTGCATGATTGATACAGGAATCAGGGCAAATCTTGTTTATCTTCAGCCAGGTGACACATCTCTGACTCTGGGCAAATCTTCTAATTTACCAGTGTCATTCCAAGCAAAAGTCTTTAAGAGTTGCACAACAGTTGCTGAGAAAATATCTTTCAAAAACTTCTCTGTTGGCCAAAGGTTAACCAGAGATAACTTCTGGATTCAATGAACAAAAAGGCATTCCCTTTCTTGGTTTTGCCACTATAAAACAACAACAACAACAACAATAACCATGACCACTCCTAGTTTGACCATCTACATTCAGTACCATGCTTATAACTAGTATGTGCTTAATAAATGATTCAGATTAGTGATCTAATCTGAAATTGAGATCACTCTCTGAAACTGATTGAATCTATTTAAGGGAAATTGATTAGGTCTTCAAGTGAGGCCAACAATTTTCATCTTAGAATGTGTTAACAGCATTTTACTGAGACAGTCTTTAACCTGAGAATAATGAAACTGCAGACCAGAGACAAAATGCTAGTAATCAAGTAGCAGGTTAATTAGTTTCATTATGAGGAACAGATTTGCAAATTGGGAATTCTCCTGATCAGAATTCCACCTTGCTGTAGTGAAGGCAGAGATTATATATATGAATCACAAGTAGGAAGGGAGGGGGGAAACAACTCTTTGTAATCCACTTTGTAATCCCCCTCCCTTCCTACACAGGTAGGTACACAGGCACAAGAATGCAGTTTTATCAAGGTTTGATTGATCTTTCAAGCTGCATTGTAAATCTGACTCTGAAGCCAGAAGAGGCAATTCCAAAAAATCTAATCTATTAGTATATTTATTACACATATCATATTGATTATTATGAAAACAATAATTCTCAAAGGGAATTTTGTGCTTATCACAACCTATTCCTTACCCAATGGATCTCACACCCAAGATCCAAATCTGATACTTGTAGAAGAAAGAATCAATAAGATTTAGCAACTGATTGGATATGAGGAGAGAGGTAAAAGTTGAATCATCTTTCAACTGAAAAAACAAATACATTTCTGAATTGTCTTTGAGCACTAGTCTAATTCTCTGCCTTCTTATTCCTGGATCATATTTACCCTTCTAGGTCAGGGACTTTTTTTGCAGGCTCAGGTGAAAGTGTCTTAAGCTAATTTTTTTTGAATCTGTAAACCTAGAATCTTAGCTAATCAGGGTTTAAACTCCTTAGTACTCACAATAGTGATTTTCATTGCAATACTCCTCACCATAACCTCTTTGGACTTTGATTACTTCTCTCTTGAACTATTAACCTAGTAGATCCTTTTGCATCAAGTCTCTTGCCTCTCCACAGAGCTGCCAAATTTGATTTTCATAAATTGCAGATCTGACCATATCACTCCCCGTGTTTAAGAAGCTTCAGTGTATCCCTACTGCTTCCAAGGTAAAATACAAGCTATTCTGTTTAACATGTAAAGTCCTTTGTAACTTGCCTCCAACTTATCTTTTTAGGTCAATTATACATTACCTCCCCTGATACTTTTACATGCTAGCAAACTACTTCCTGTTCCCAAACAAAATTAATTCTCTCATTAATTAATATTTCTTATCTCTGCATTCACCCAGGCATGTCCCCTATGCCTGAAATCTTACCCCCTTCCTCATTTTCTCCTCTTGGATCTTCTAGCTCCCTTCAAGGCTCAGCTTAAGAGACCCTTTCTACAACAGGCCTTCCAGATTACTCTAGCTATTAGTCACTGGCTCCCTCCCACAGCAAAATTACTTTATATTTGTTAGTTTACTTGTTCCCCAAAGACACCTGCCCTGTAGAATGTAAATTCTTGGTTTTTTTTTTTAAATTAATTTATTTTGATTTATCAACCATCACTTCCATAAGCTTTTGAGTTTTAAATTTTTCTCCTCCTCCCTCCCCACCTCCCTCTCCAAGTCAAGTGAAATCTGATATAGGTTTTATGTATATTAGAATGTAAACTGTTGAAGCCAAGAACTGTTGGATTTTTCTGTTTTAGTATCTCTAATACCAGTACAGGGCTGTATGGGAAGACTTAATAAAAACTTAGCATCTGAGAAATGGCTTTTCACTATATTTTGCAATGGTACCTCATGGGTAGGTATGACATCTAATTCAATGGAAAAAAAAAGGGGAGTGTTTGAAAGTACATAAGTACTCACAAAAAAAAGAGAGATAAAGGTGGAAGTGGAGGTGAAAATAGGGTGGGAAGCCAAGTGAGATAAATGTAGGATGGGAGGAGTATGGAACGAATACATTAGAACAAAGAATAACTCATTTCCTTGGGGGTTGTCTCTTTCGGCTCAATAAATAAAAATAGCTTGTATTTAATAGTTCTTTATGCTTTAAAAATGGTTTTCTCACAAAAGTGCAGTGAGGTAGGTGGTGCAAAAATTACTCCCATTTTAGAAAATGAGTCCCAGATAAATAGGGATCATAGAAGTTAAAAGCTGGAATCTGCATTTCCCCTGACTTCCTTCTAGTCCCAGCTAAAATTTCAATTTCTGCCTTCCCGTCTCCCTGAATGCTAATGCCTTCTGTTTTCATATGGTTGCTTGCATGTTGTCTAATCCAATTAGATTGTGAGCTTCTTGAAGACAGGGACTGATTTTTACCTTTCTTCATTCAGTATTCCTAGGGCTCTGCACACAGCCTAGAACCTAGGAAGTGCTTCATAAATACTGTTGACTTGATTTCATTTCCCATTCACTGCCCGGCTTGGCTTCCATGACTCCAAGAACATTATTCTTTCCCCTGGATAAGCTCATCCCCAGAAATCCCTTCATGCGGATTGATTCAGTTTTTATACTTAACATCTTCTCAGCACCCTCAATTACCTCTCTCCTCTGTGCTAAACACTTTGCAATTCTTACCTCATTTGACCCTCACAATTACACTGGGTTGTAGGTGCAATTACTATCTCCATTTCACAGATGAGGCAGCTGAGGTAAACAGAGGTTAAATAACTTACTCAGTGTCACACAGTTATTAGTATCTGAGGCTGGATTTGAACTCAGACCTTTTTGACTGCAGGTCTAGCTCTCTATTCTGTGCCACCTAACTGCCTTAATGTTCCTGCTAGGTGGCACGGTGGATAATCAATCAGTCAGTAAACATTTATTAAGTACCTACTATGTGTCAGGCACTGTGCTAAGCACTGGAGATAATAAAGACAGTTTCTGCCCTAAAGGAATTTACAATCTGATGGGAGAGACAAGCAAACAAATATATATAAAACAAACTATAGGTAAGACAAATAAGAAATAATTAGAGGGAAGGCATAGAATTAAAATGGCTTAGGAAAGACTTCTCATTTTAGTTGGACTTAAAGGAAGTCAGGGATGTCAGTCAGCAGAGTTGAAGAGGGAGAGTATTCCAGGATAGAGTGTTAGGCCTGGAGTCAGGAAGAGCTCAGCTCAAATTCAGCCTCAAGACACTTACTGGTGGATAGAGAGTACAGGGCCTGGAGTCAGGAAGACTTGAACTCTTCCTGAGTTCAAATCTGGCCTCAGATGCTAGCTCTGTGACCCTGGGCAAGTCACTTAACCCTGTTTACCTTAATTTCCTCATCTATAAAATGAGTTGAAGGAAATGGCAAACCACTCCAGTATCTTGCCCAAGAAAAGGCTGAACAACAGCAAAACTGAACAAGCATTACATAAATGTTAGATATTATTATTATGACAGTAGATAGAGTTCTGGGCCTAGAGTCAGGAACATAGTTTAAGTGATCAGGGCAAGTCCCTTAACCTCTGGTCTGCCTCAGTCTCCTCAACTGTAAAATGGCAATAATAATAGCACCTACTTCCTGGAGTGGTTGTCAGCAGCAAATGAAATACCTGTAAAGCCTTACCACAGTGTTTGACACATAGTAGATCATATATAAATGTTTAGTTCATAGTAGTAGTAGTAGTAGTAGGCAGCAACTAAGTGATTAAGTGGGGAGGAGTAAGCAATTTACATTTTCCATGAAGCAGTATTATCCAGTCACCTACACTGATAAATTCATCTATCCTTCAAGTTCAAATACTTCAGTGAATCATTGAAGGTTAATTTACGTAATAAAGCAGGTTTCATTAGTTCCAGTTTTCACCTTAAGGAATTATTTTGGGGTTTAGCTCTAAGGAAGAACCAGCTCTAACCACAATATATTTTCCTGAATACTACTGTCCTCTCTACTTTGAGTACTATGAAATTAAGGTCTTGAACCAATGCTTGGCTTGCAGAAAATATCCCAAGAAGACAGGAATAATTCAATTTGCAAAAGGCAGAGCCAAACATTCTTTAAGTACTTGAGTCATCTATATATTCCTACCCAAAACTTTTCCAAACTGGAGGTGTCAAGGTGTAAGACTATAACTTCCCAATATCTTTTTTTCAATCTACACTTTTTTACAAGTGATGATACAAAATGCACTAGGTGGATGAAGGATTGCAAGTTATAAACTTTAAAATCTGGTTTAATCTCAGCAGCAAAATCAATTCCTTTGCTTTTACCATATCTACAGAAGAATTAACCTAGTGAAATATCTCATTTAGTGAGTTACTGTTCCCAGGGTGCTTTCAAAATATAGTTCCATAGAGAAAATACCAAATATGATTACCTTATTCATCCCTGGAGTGGTTTGTTGATAGAGGACCAGTCTCAGAATCAGAAAGACCTGGGTTTGAATCCTGACTACAACAAAATACAATTGTGTGACCATAAGGCAAGTAATATGCTCTCATACATAGAATGTAAAGTTCATTTTTGACAGGAATGATTTATTTTGTTTGGCTTTTGTTGTTGTTATTGCTTTTTAACTTGTTGTCTTTTTAACTTCAGAGCCTAGTAGGGAGGATCTTTCTAAGTATGTGTTCTGTGTTTAGACAACCCGGTCCTAGTACGCACTAGGTTACAATCAGGGAAGGACTTGTTAACTGCTACTCACTCAGGTCTTTAAGAACTTTCAGTGAGGGGCAGCTAGGTGGCGCAGTGGATAGAGCACCAGCCCTGAAATCAGGAGGACCTATGTTCAAATCTAACTTCAAACTAAACACTTAACACTTACTAGCTGTGTGACACTGGGCAAGTCACTTAACCCCAATTGCCTAAAATTAAAAAAAAAACAAAACTTTCTTTGAAAGGAAAACATGATTCCTTTAGGGACATGATCTGAAGAACAGGCTTAAAAGTTTTCCAAAACAAATGTAAACAGTATTTGTAACTGTTTGCTTGGTCTTTCGGATTGACTACTGAATCCATTCCCTTTTTTGGTTTTTTCTCGGATTTGTAAAGGGTGAAAAAGGAAAATATTAACTGGTTTTCTGAAATAGTTTTAGCAGTTAAAATTTGTTGCAACCATGAATGGTCTTTTATTTCTAGTCTGCTTCTCAAAATAAAGTCAATTCAATGTGCTTTGTATCATGTATTCACTTATTTGATCAAATAACAAAAGAACAAGTTCTGACAAGTCTCAGGAAATATTTGTCTTGGAAATCATCTTCCTTGTAGATTGCTTTGTCTGTACTGATGTAGACAAATATCTTTGGAAGAAAGTATTTTGTGAACATTTGAATCTTAACAGATCAAGTACATTATTTTCCCAAGCCAGAAATACTTTCAGTCTGTAACTAACTTCTTAGTGGTGAACACAAATTATTTTATTTTGATCCCTGAATACAATGGATAGAACAGGACTTTCCCCAATATTTTTTGGCTGCTTAATTTTGGGGGGGAGCGCCTTCTGGTGAAAATATAGTAATGCATTAATTGCCATGTAGCATTTTGGATGATGAGATTGCAAAGGTTTTCTCAGAGGGATCAAGATTTAGTGATGGAAGGTAATTTAAGAGGTCATCTATCTAGCCCAGAATTAAGACTAGAATGGAATATCTAGGACATGGCTTAAAAGCATCAACATTTAGAAGAGGTAATAACAACACTTTCAGTCTTTCAACTATATAGAAATTATATATATATATATGTATACACATGTATGTATATATGTGCACCAAGTTAGCAAGAATAATTAGATGAAATAGGAAACTTAAGGTGGGGGCTTCCTTCTCATCCCCAGTGAAATCCTCAGTGGCCTAGACCAGCATTGCTGTGGGTAGCCTCCACTCCCTCTTCCCTAGCAGCAGCTGGAGCTATCAGTAGGTCTTTGTTACTACCACGCCCTCCCCCTCACCCCATTCCTCATCCTCATTTGAATTGAAGGAGTGTTTCTTGTCTCTTTACTGAAACAAAAACTCAATAGCTACAGTTCTGATCCAGTGCAACCCTGCATTGACCATTTTTGAAGTAGGAGATCATTCTGGCAGCAGGAGGTAAAAATTTCCATGGGCTGGCTCAAATGAAAATTTCTAGGGGGACCCCCTACCAGCCTTAAGTCAACAGCAGGAGATGAAATGATCTTGATCAGAAGAAGGTCTTTTTTTCACCATTTATTTGTTTGTTTGTTTAGTTTTAGTTTTCAACATTCACTTTTATAAGACTTTGAGTTCCAATTTTTTTTCCTTCTCTCCTTCCCTTCACCTCCCTCCCCACAGCAAGCAATCTGACATAGAATATACATGTACAATCATATTAAATATATTTCCACATTAGTCATGTTGTGAAAGAAGAATCAGAACAAAAAGGGAAAAACTACAAGAAAGAAAGAAAAAAGAGAGAAAAAATAGTAGGTTTTGATCTATATACAGACTCCATAGTTCTTTCTCTGGATGTGGATAGCATTTTCCATCATGAGCTTTTTGGAATTGCCTTAAGTCATTGTATTGCTGAGAAGAGCTAAGTCTAAGTCTATCAAAGTTGGTTGTCACACAGTGTTGCTCTGTGTACAATGTTCTCCTGGTTCTGCTCACTTTACTCAGTATCAGTTCATAGAAGTCTTTCCAAAAGGAAGGTGTTGCTCCTCTCCTCTGGAGGCTGGAGATCAGCAGAGCTTTGGAACTAATTTCAATCACTCCACCAACCTCCTACCCTCTTCTCTCAGGTATTACTCACAGTAGGAAATGAAAGGTCCTGGGCTGACTTGAGAGGATAAAGGAAAGTGAAGAGTGGAGGAAGAGTGGAAAGTTGCAATTCTGGGTCATTTGGAAGAATGTCATCCTTGCAGTATTTTCTCTTTGACCTGGTAATTTTGGAATTTGGCTACTATATTCCTTGGTGTTTTCAATTTGGGATCTCTTTCAGGAGGTGATCAGTGGATTCTTTCTATGGCTATTTGACCTTCTGCTTCTAGGACTTCAGGGCAGTTTTTCTTTATGATTTCCTGAAAGATACTGTCCAAGCTCTTTTTTTTATCATGATTTTCAGGTAGACCAATAATTTTTAAATTGTCTCTCCCGGATTGATTTTCCAGGTCAGTTGTTTTACCAATGAGGTATTTTACGTTTTCATCTATTTTGTCATTTTTTTGTTTCTATTTGACTGATTCTTGCTCTCATGGAGTCATTAGTTTCCATTTGGCCAATTCTCATTTTAACAAATTGTTTTCTTCTATTAGATTTTGTACCTCCTTCCCCAATTGACCAATTGTATTTTTTAGGGACTTGTTTTCTTCAGTGTACTTTTTTTCCAGTTGGCCAATTATATTTTTTAAGGACTCTTCTACCTCTCTCATTTGACTTTTAAAATCCTTCTTGAGTTCTTCTAAGAAGGCTTTTTGGGCTTCAGACCAGTTCATATTCCCTTTTGAGGTTGCAGATGTGGGTTTGTTGACAATGTTGTCCTCTTCAGAATTTCTGCCTTGATCCTCACTGTTCCTGTAATAAGAATCTATAGTATATTTCTTTTTGCTCATATTGTTTGCTTATTTCCTGGCCTTTAAAAAGACTGAGCTCTCCTCTTGGGGAGCAAGGGGCACTGCCCCAAGCTTCTTGTGTTGGGAGCCTAGGTCTTGGTCACTGGCTATGTGTGCTGGGGCCTCCAATGCTGGCAACTGGAAGCTGTAGGGTTCTGGCAGCTTACCTGGTGTTGGGCTGGAATCAGCAAGGCTGGAACTCTGAGGCAACTCTAGGTTGCCAACTTTTCCTTTCCTTTAGCTTTCTTCAGCTCCTTTCAGATGAATGTTGCAGGGTGTTTATCTGCCTGGGGCCCTTTGTAGTGCTGATTCCCTTATTTGTGCTGAGGCACTGGGAGACCAGTTTGCTGTATGGAGAATGCTGAGGCACCAGGATCTCCTGGTGTGCTAAAGTGGGGCTTTCCTCTAGCTGGCTGGGACACCTCCCGGTCTGTACTACTGCCTTTCCCCCAGGGCAAAAGGGGCCTTTTCTGTTAATCCTTCAAGTTACCTGGGCTCCTGTACTGCTGCTCCCCTTTTTTCTTCTGGTTCAGCTGTTCCAGGATTTTTCCTGGGGCGACAATTTCTGGGCTTTCAGAGGTTGATAGGGGAGGGTGAGAGTGACTACCTTTTTACTCCGCCATCTTGGCTCCTGGAAGTGAAAGTCTTGAATGATGTCGTCCTTTAAAATAGGCACATTTGGAAGATGGTTGGGCTTGGGGGTAGAAAAAGATAATGAATTATCCTAACTCATAAAGCTGTTGTGAAGAAAATACTTTTAAAAATCTTAAAGCACTATACAAATATTATTACATGTGTTTTCAAAATATATAATTTTATTTATTGATTTAATAGTCATTAAATCTTAGTTGTGATCATTTGAAAATATATATTTGATATATATATTCTGGTTATTTCTATGCCAGGGAGAAAGCTAGTTGAAAACACAAGATTTTGGTCAACTTAGTTATTTAGTATTGAGAAGGAAAATTAATGTAGTGGTTGAGTTAAAAATTGGTTGTCCAATGTGTGTTTCTGTTAATCACATTCAGGCAAATTAATTTATTTATTTCTGTATTCTGGAAAAAAAATTCTTAACTTTTTCCTGTCACAATCATTGCTAATTCACATTTAAAAAATAGAATGAAAAGTAAAATTATTTTATCTCAGAGATACATGAAAATTAATGAGATAGTATGTACAGTACCTGATTCCTTCATGCAAATGATTCTGGGTAAGTATAGTGCTATTTTAAGTAATTCATAATGCTTATGATAATGGTAACAGATTGACAAATATGTGAAGTTTAATATCTATTAGCTTAATTGACTGGAAGATTTCTGCTAAAATATGCCTGAGTAATTTGGAGACATTTGTGGAAATTTTCTGCTAATTAAAGAAAATGAATATATTAGAATACAACTTAATACAAATGTGAATAGACTTAAACAATATATGGGACCTGAAAAATCCATTATTTTCTTTAGTAAATAAGGAGATACAGCTTATGTATATATTTTATATAAATATAATTTTATACACATACAAAATAGAAACATTCTAGATATAGCAATATAATTAAATGTATTTATTCAAAATATGTATTGCACTCCTACCGTGTGCAAGGCAGAATTTGTTATAGTGATTTATGTATGTGTAATTTTCCCATTAGATTTGAGCTGCATAAAGGTCACTCCTCTTTCCCCTGGTATCTTTCTCTCTCTCTCTACATATTTATCACACACACACAAACACACACAAACACACACACACACACACACACATGCTACTCAATAAGTCTAAAACCATTTATAAATTTTGTACTATGTTCCAGGCACTGTGCTCAAGGAGCTAATATCCTACCAGGGGACATGAAAGGTATACATATAAGCATATAATAATAGGTGTAGTTGGGGACAGCTAGTTGGGGAGAGAGGGACAAACAGCTGGGTGGTGAAGATGGGTTGGTAGCAGCAGTCGAAAGGAAGGTTCAACTGTGGATATGGTAATTCAGGGAGAAGGGATAGTCCATCTCTAGAGAGTCTAGACAACATTCCTGTGTAAATTGTGGGAAGATGGACCCCCAAAAAGTTGCCCAAAAGAAACAGGATTGTGGTTATCTGAGTCCTAGATGTGGTTGTTTCACAAGACAAGATTTAGATATGGTGGTGAGGAATCCCAATAGGAAAAGCATACCTTCCTTCTCCATTTTGATGCTTTTCCTATAACAAATCCTTGTTCAATCCATGAAAATTCCATTCTCATACAAAGTGATACATGGGGACCAAAACAGGAAATTCTCTTTATATTCAGATTTTAGTTCGATGTTTTAATTAAAAATAAAATCAATTCATATGAGAACACATGGAAAATAGTTTGAAAGTCATGGGATCCCACTGATGGCAGTTGTTAAAATAATTTTACTGAAATTGTACTATAAATTGCCCATGATTTTGACTGACTTTACAGGATCTAAACACTATTGATGCCTTTATAACCTCTCTCCTTTTTCTTCAGCCTGCCAAAAGTGAGTCTTTCCTTGTTTCAGAGAAAAACATTTAAGAAAAAAAAAAGGCAATGATTTTCTTTGGCAGTGTACTGCAGCCCCTCATCTCTCCAATTAAAAGGTAATAACATCTCAACTCTTTCCCCAGTCATATGTATAATTACATAGCCTTTAATTTCCTACCTCTTTTTGTTCTTTTTGTTTGTATTACTCTAATCATCTATACTCTCTGGTTCTTCTTGCTTCAATTTGTATCAGTTCATATAATCTTCCCATATTTCTTCAAATTTCTCATTTGATGTATCTTGTGGCTCATGTTCAAATGACCCGATTAGTTCAGTTATTCCTCTAATCAACTGATACCCACTTTTTTCCAGTCTTTGCTAACACAAAAAGTGTTGCTATGAATATTTTGGTATATGCAGTATTTTTCTGTCTTTAACTTGTTTGGGCTATATTATCATGCATTATATTCCCAACAAACCTAGGAGGTAGGAGTTATTATCTCCATTTTACATATGAGGAAACTGAGGCAAAAGTTGCTCTGGCAAAACAAAACCAAAATTTTTTTTATCTTTGTTAGTCTTTCTGCTGAGACTCTATCTCTTCATCTAGGGTGGTCCTTGGACAGTGGACATACAGTCTAATGCAAGATCTAAACACTAAGCCTTCCCAGCCTGGTAGAACCTCCCATGGCTTATGGTTTTTTGAGAACCCATAGACACATCAATACAATGACATATTAGAGTAGGACTTACTGGAGTTTCACTAATAGTACTTCTTTCACCAAAACTGAAGTGATATATATTATCTATATGCAAAATATATGTAACCATACATGCCTTCATAATGTCAATCTGTGGAAGAAAAAATTTCTCTGTTTTAAAACATGCAATAGTCTAGAGTGAGGGTTTTTTTATTTCCCACATTTATTTAAATATAGTTATGGTTGCATCATTAAATGTCGCTGCCCCAAAATGATATAGTAATAGTTTCCATGCTAAGAAGAGACATCAGCATGCAATTAAAATTAAAAACATAGCATTTCCTGGCATGCTAGTATGCATGATTTTACATAGGCAAAAAAATCTTGCTATTAAGTTTGAGAATATATTTTTTCACTCAAAGAATTATTTTCCAATTAATTCTATTATTCTGCCTAGCAAACTCTACCTTTTTGTCATTTCTGCAATTTAAGCAAGCCTCTCTAGTTCTCTTGTGGGCCCAAAGAAAGAAAGAAATCTATTTTTTCTAAACAAGTGCTTTTCATATTCTGATTATTCTTCACCTGGTAGAAGCTTTTCAGAATGGAGAATATAAAGAACCTTGTGCGGAGCATAATGGATCTTGCTGCAGCCAAAGCCTAGAGGCCCTTTTATAGTGAGCTTTCCCACCGGGCTGAAAAAGTATTCAATGTAAAGAGGCATGATGAGGAATATTTAGCAACTAGAGCACAATGAAATCTCAGTCTTAAAATGAACCACATAGTTTATGTTTTGCCAAATTGACACTCTGCTTCTCTGGTTATTTGTTGCAAATCTTTTTTACTAACTTTTGGAGGAAATGTAACCCAAAGGACTAAGGTGGTAGGTGGCATTTCGTGTAGATTAGGGAACTTTCAGTCCTGTAGTCCTGACTTTCTTCAGTCAGTTAATCAGTCAGTCGGTTAACAAGTATTTATTTGAGCTCTTACTATGTTCCAGGCACTGTGCTAAGCTATGAGGACAAAAAAAGAAAAGCAAGACAGCTCCAACCTCAAGGAGCTAACATTTTAATAGGGGAAACTACAAACAACTATGTACATAAGAGATATATACAGTGTAAATGTCAGATAAACTCAATTGGAAGGCACTAGCTTTCCAGGGGACTGGGAAAGGCTTCTGGCAGAAGGTGGTATTTGAGCTGAGTCTTCTGGGTAGCCAGGGAAGCCAGGAGGCTGAGAGGAGAAAGGAAGAGCATTTCTGGTATGAGGGGGGTAGGGGTAGGGAGAAGGAAGGACAGCTAGGGAAAAAAAATGTGCAGAATCAGTAGCTTCAGAGCTATGTTGGTGGAACTGCAAGGAGGCCAATATTGATGGAGTATGTGACGGTGTGTAAAGATTGAAAAGATAGGACTCTTAATTCTTAAGGTACTGGATCCACATTTAGCCTAGGTTAGTCATAAATGCAGTTATCAAAGATGATCAATGGCTTTTATAAAATGAATTTTTTTATTTGGTTTGCTTTACTGTACTTTACTGGGGAGGAAGAGTAAGGGAATAGTGGTATGATTCAGAAAAAAAAAAGAAAGAAAATAACATTAATTCTTTTTTCTTTCTGGTGAGGCAATTGGAGTTAAGTGACTTGCCCAGGGTCGCACAACTATTAAGTGTCAAGTGTCTGAGGCCACATTTGAACTCAGGTCCTCCTGACTCCAAGGCTGGAGTTCTATCCACTGAGCTACCTAGTTGCCCCTAAAAAGAGCATCAATTAACAAAAGTGTGAACATACAGAAAGGAGTTCAGAAGAGGACATACAGGACCATTTTTGTGTAGTCATGGTAAATTAAATCAATCTCTCTGTACATCGATAGATGCAGATAAAGATAAAAACAACCTGTACTAATAGATTCACAATGGCATATACAATCCTTTTTGTGTACAAAAATGATTGCTGATGTTGGTCAAGTTTGTAATTTTTAAAATTGTCAAAAACAGTGAACTTTCTGGGTATCATTTTGTTCCCAGTAATTCCATCTCTTTGAGGAAAAACCCTTCATAGACCAAATTTACCTAGCCCAAACAGGAAAAGTACAGCCTAGATTAGCTCCAGTATGGTAATGAGAATTTACTCTTTCTGCTTTTCCTATCCCACACAATCTAGTTTTAAAATTCCTAAATCTTCTGTGTGTGAAACCTAAGTGCTATCTTTATCACCAGCTATTTTGTTAGTAGAAATATTTCTAGTTCATTTGGATATTTTCCCTCATTCTTCAAAATGTCTCTATTTATAACACATTCTTTCAGTTTTTTCCTGCTCTCTTTTTACCCTGTCCATCCTCAAAAGTCTGTTTTGATTCTGATCACTGCCTCCCTTAATCTGTTCTTCCTTTAATCTTGCTCCCCCATTCCCTTTTCTTATCCTTTCCCCCTCCCACTTGCTCTTGGGTAAGATAAATTTCTTTACCCAATTAGTGTGTATATATAGTCTTCTTTCTTTGCACCAATTCAGATGAGAGTGAGCCTTGCCTGATCCCCTACTATTTTCCTCTCCACTGTAAAAGCTTTTCTTTGCACCTCTTTTATATGAGACCATTTCCCCCATTCTTCTCCCTTCTCCCAGTGCATCCTTCTTTCTTACCAATCCATTTCTTTTTTGAGATCATCCCAACATAGTCAATTCATTTCCATGGTCTAGGTCTATGTAGAGTTCTTCTAACTGTCCTAATAATGATAAAGTTCATAGGAATTACATGTATCACCTTTCCATATAGGATGTAATAGTTTAACTTTACTGAGTTCCTCATGATTTCTCGTTAATGTTTTCCTTGTTATACTTCTCTTCAGTCTCATATTTGAAAGTCAAATTTTCTATTCATTTCTGGTTTTCAATCAGGAATTTTTGAAAGTCTTCTATTTCATTAAATATCCATTTTCTTCCCCTGAAGGATTATACTCAGTTTTGCTGGGTAGGTTGTTATAATCATAACACCAATGTCCTCTGAAATATGATATTCTAAGCCCTCTGATCCTTTAATGTAGAAGCTGCTAAATCTTGTGTTATCCTGATCATGACTCCATTATGTTTGAATTGTTTCTTTCTGGTTGCTTGAATTATTTTCTCTTTGAGCTGGGAGTTCCAGAATTTGACTAATATTCCTGAGAGTTTTCATTTCAGGATCTCTTTCAGTAGGTGACCATGAATTCTTTCAATTTCTGTTTTACCCTCTGGTTCTAGATTATCAGGACAATTTTCCTTTGATTTCTTGAAATAATGATATCTAAGTTCTTTTTATTTTTTTCAATCATGGCTTTTAGGTAGTCCAATAACTTTTAAATTATCCCTCCTGGATCTATTTTCCAGGTCAGTTGTTTTTCTGATGAAATATTTCACATTTTCTTCTACTTTAATTCCTTTGATTTTATTTGATTGTTTATTGATGTTTGATGGAGTCATTAGCTTCTACTTGCTCAATTCTAATTTTTAAGGAATGATTTTCTTCAGTGAGCTTCTTCCTTTTCCATTTAAGCATTTCTACTTTTTAAGGAGTTTTTTTTTTTCAGTGAATTTTTGTACCTCTCTTTTCACGTGGCTATTTCTGCTTTTTATGGAGTTCCTGTCTTCAGTGGATTTTTGTGCCTCTTTTTACCAAACTGTTGACCTTCTTTTCATGATTTTCTTTCATCTCTCTCATTTCTTTTCCCAATTTTTCCTCTGCCTCTCTATTTTGAGTTTGAGAATCTTTTTTGAGCTCTTCCAGGTATTCTTTTTGGACTTGTGACCAATTCACAATTTTCTTTGAGGCTTTGCATGTAGCTGCTTTGATTTTGTTATCTTCAGGGTTTGTGTCTTGATTCTCCGTTACCATAGTAACATTCAATGGTCAGGTTCTTCTGTTGTTGCTCATTTTTTCAGCCTATTTCTTGACTTTGAACTTTATGTTAAAGTTGCTGCTTCCAAGGTGGCAGGAACACTAATCCAAGTTTCAGGTTTTTTTATGCTGCTTTTTCAGAACTAGTTGTAGGGGTTTGTAAATTTTCAGATCTTCCAAAATGGTGTGACCAAAGGAGAAATATGGTTACAGCTCCCCTGGCCTGTACTCTAGTTTGTGAAAGACAGCAAGTACTATTTTCTGCTTTGAAACTGTGACCAGGTCCCTGCTCCCCTGCTGGGGGACTAGCGCATCTCTTTGCCCTGAGACTGCAACCCAGAAAGTGGTGTGGGCAATGCAACAGAGTCCTGTATCCAGTGCCAGCAAAGAGCCCCTTGTTATCTCCTTCTACTCCTTTAGCACTTGTAGGCTGAGAGCTCCTGAAGCCACCACTTCTGCTGCTGATTGCTTCACTCCACTCTCACCCCAGTAAGATAGATCTTTCCTACCAATCTTCTAAGTTTTCTTGGGCTGGAAAATTGTTTCATTCTGACCTTTTGTTAGTTCTGCTGCTCCAGAATTCATTTTGAGGTATTATTTTAACATTGTTCAGGGGCAAATTGGGGAGAGCTCAGGCAGTTCCTGCCTTTACTCAGCCATCCTGCCTCTCTCTACCTCTCTCAATGATTTCTTAATTTGCAAATCTAACGACCTTTTACCAATTCTCATTCTCCTCTCTCTCTGCAGCCTGTGGCACTGTTGATTACTCTCTCCTCCTTGACATTCTCTTCTCTCTAGGTTTTCTGGATAACACTTTTTCCTGGTTCTCCTACCTATCTGATCTCTTCTTCTGAGTCTCCTTTGGTAATTCCTCATCCAGATCCATCCTCTAATCTTAGTTGTCCAACTGGGTTCTGTCGTGGACCCTCTTCTCTTCTCCCTCTATATTCACTTGGTGACTTAATCAGCTCCCATGGATTCAATTACCATCTTTATGCTGATGATTCTCAGATCTCTTTATTCTGCCCCAGTCTCTCTGCTGACCTTCAAACTCACATATCCAAATGCTTTTTAGACATCTCAATGCTTTAGACATCTACTTGCCCAGTAGACATCTTAAACTCACCGTGTCCAAAACAAAACTCACTATCATTCCCCCTTAAACCCTGAATCCCTCCTGCCTTCTGTATTACTACTGTAAGGGGCAACGCCATCCTCCCCTTCCCTTGGAGTTATCCTCAGCTCCTCATTATCTTTCATTCTCCCATATCCAATCAGTTGCCATGGTCTGTGCGTCCCTGTGCAATGCTCCTTTTCCTCTCGACACTGCCACCACTCTAGTGAAGGCCTTCATTACCTTCATCATCTCTCATAGCTGGACTACTGCAGTAGCCTGCTGGTGTGTCTGCTTGTCTCAGGTCTCTCCTCACTATAATTCATCCTCCATTAATCCACCAAAGTGATTAAAGTATAGGTCTGATCAAGTCACCTCCTCACTCAATAAACTCCAGTGATCGCATATCACCCTCAGGATACAATCACAAAATGCTCTGTTCGACATTCAAAGTCCTTCATCCCTTTATAGCCACATGCTCTTCCAAAACAATGATACCTAGTGATAACTGCCTTCCTTGCTGTTCCATGTACAAGACGCTCCATCTCTCAGCTCTAGGCATTTTCTCTGTCTGGTCCCCAGTGACTGGAATCCTCTCCCTCCTCCACTCAGCCTCCTGGTGTCCCTGGCTTTCCCAACTAAAATTTCATCTCCTACAGGAAGCCTTCCCTAAGCCCTCTTAATTCTATGTCTTCCCTCTGTTAACCATTTCCTATTTATCCTCTGTATAGCTTATTTTGGATAGATTCATTTGCATGTTGTCTCCCCCACTAGATTATAAGCTCTTTGAAGGCAGAGACCTGTGTTTTGCCTCTTTTTGTATCCCCAGCTCTCCTCACAGCTCCTGGCATATAGTATAGGCACTTAATAAATGTTTATTAATTGATTTTGCCCCCCAAACTCTCCCCATTTCCTACCTTCCCTATTACTATAGACGGCAATGCCATGCTTAATAAATGCTTTTTCATTCATTCATTCATTGGTTCAAAGCCAGTGGGAGTCTTGAGGTATAGGAGAATAAGATTAGGGTGCCATTGCTTTCATAGTTCACCCAATTAGTATTGGATAATCCACTATTCTGTGGTTGGGAGCTATCAGTGATAATTGGCTATTTTGGATTTTCAATACTTTCTCTTATTATGATACTCTTTTGTAAAAGTGCTGAATGAGATTTTTATTTTATAAATTCAGGAGACTATAAATAGTTTAAATGATTTTTATGGGAATTTTGTGATACCTGATAAGATTACTGAGTATGGTCTGAAGTAGAACAAACCTAGGGCTGAAAGTCTGGTACTTAATAAACTTTTCAAACACGATAGTATTGTTATCAAAATCCATAGCATGTTAAAAATAGTGAAAAGAATCTGACTCGTAGTGACCCCTAGTGTTATTCTTAAAGAATGCTATTTTCATTTCTCAAAATTTACACAGAACATATCTATTTTCAAATTGACCTTTGCAGTGTTGAAACATGGCCATACAGAGTTTCAGGCAGAATCTCCAGGTGATACTAGTTCTCAGTGGTGGCTAGGCATCCCACTGATAACTTTAAAGTTTCTGGACAAGAAAGTCCTTTGAGATATGTAAGGATATAAAGAACCTTCATCCCTTTGAGGGGAAGAAGAGGATTTAATCAAAGAAGTATTATGCTATTAGTTAGTGAACTTTATTCACTTCAGCTTTCTTTTTTTTAAATTAGAATTATCAACAATCACTTCATAAGCTTTTGAGTTTTAAATTTGTCCCCCCTTCCCTTCCCACCTCCCTCCCCAAGATGGCAAGCAATCTGATACAGCCTATACATATACATTCCTATTAAACATTTTCACATTAGTGATATTGTAAGGAAGAATTAGAACCAATAGGTGGAACCACCAGAAAGAGGAAACAACACAACAGGTGAAAAAAAATAGCAAATAGTATGCTTTGTTCTGCATTCAAACTCCATAGTTCTTTCTTCTTTGTGGATAGCATTTTCCATCATGAGGCCTTTGGAGGTGTCTTAGATCCTTGTGTTGCTGAGAAGGGTTAAGTCTATCAATATCAATCATAGCACAATGTGGCTATTACTGTGTACAACATTCTCCTGGTTTTGTTCACTTCACTCAGCATCAGACCATACAAGTCTTCCCAGGTTTTTCTGAAGTCAGCCTGTTCATCATTTCTTACAGTACAGTAGTATTCCATCACATTCATATGCCACAACTTGTTCAGTCATTCCCCAATTGATGGGCATCCTCTCAATTTCCAATTCTTTGCCACCACAAAAAGAGCTGCTATAGATATTTTTGTACATGTGGGTCCTTTTCCCATTTATATGATCTTTCTGGGATATAGCCCTAGAATGCTATTGCTGGGTCAAAGGGTATGCACTTTTTTATAGCCCTTTGGGCATAGTTCCAAATTGCTCTCCAAAATGGTTGGATCATTTCACAACTCCACCAACAATGCATTAGTGTTCCAATTTTCCCACATCTTCAACATTTATCATTTTCCTGTTTTGTCATGTTGGCCAATCTGATAAGTGTGATGTGGTACCTCAGAGTTGTTTTGATTTGCATTTCTCTAATCAATAGTGATTGAGAGCATTTTTTCATATGACTATAGATGGCTTTAATTTCTTCATCTGAGAACTGCCTGTTCATATCAAAGTTATTCATTTTGCTTTTCGTAATATTCTCTATCTCCTGTTTGGTCATGAATTTTTCTGTTCTCCATAAATCTGATAGCTTACAGTTTCAGCCTTTATATCTAAATCATGAACCCATTTTGACTTTATTTTGGTATATGGTGTGAGATTTTGATTTATGCCTAGTTTCTGCCATACTCTTTTCCAGTTTTTGCAGCAGTGTTTGTCAACGAGTGAGTTCTTACCCAGAAGTTGAGGTCTTTGGGTTTATCATATAATAGATTACTATAGTCATTGACTACTGTGTCTTGCATACTGAACCTATTCCACTGATCTACCACTCTATTTCTTAGCCCATACCAAGCAGTTTTGATGATTGCTGCTTTATAATACAATTTAAGATCTTGAATGGCTAGGTCACTTCAGCTTCCTATAATAGATTTACAAATCATATATATGCTTTTAAGAGATGTAATCATTCCAAATACTTCTATCCTGTTGTACCTTTCTGCAGTTATGAAGTTAGAAACAACAGTATCAAATAGAAAGGCAAATTTAATGGACAGAGATTTAGAGTCGGGGGTCCTGGGTTCAAGTTCTACCTAAGACATTTATTAGCTATTGAGCCTAGGACAGTCACTTAGTCTCAGTATCCCAGACGATTTGCTAATACTATTAAGAATAATTGTTGATATGCATTGGCCAAGAGAATTTTCTTCCTTGGAGCTCCCTACACTTATGAAATCACACTCCAAAAAGTAATTAATTGCTCACATTTCTATAGCACTGTATGGCTGATAAAATGCTTTCTGCTTCCCAACTCCAAGGGAATAGTGGAAACATTATTATCTTCATTTTCACAGATGAAAAAACTGAAGCCAAGTGACTTACTCAAGGTCACTCAGCTAGTAACTAAAAATAAAATATTCTGATTCTTAAGTCCAATACACACAGTAGACACTCAGTAGATACTTGTTGAATTGATCAGTAAAGGGGGAGCCAATCAACACTGAATAGCAGTAAAACACTTGGCAGTGTAGTAAAAACAATGCATAAATGAAAGTCAGTAGTAATCTGTTTTGAACCAATTTGTAAAAATTCCAAAGCCATATGAAAGTAGAAGGTACAAGAATTCAAAACTCATCAGTGGCTAAATTAGTTGGTATCAGTTATTTTAAAAAGTGTTCTATCAGGACCAATATTTGCCATCCATGAAACAATGGTGACAGAACAATTTAAAAATTAATATCTATTAGTGTTGGTATCCCAGATAGAAGACATTTCTTAAAAATTGGCAGCCTTATGTAATAATAAGGAACAAATCTGAGAAAAACCCATTTTGTGCATTAGGACATTTAATTCTAGATATCTTAATATCAGCACAAACAAATATATGTTAAACTGTGAAGAGCAATGCACCACATAAAATCTATAATTAAATCTCTATCTTACCCAATTGGCTTAGAATTGAGTAATATGGTTCTCTAAGCTTGGGGGATCCCTGTATTAACAGTGATTCATGTTTATGGGTGGTTTATGATCCTGAAATAGGAACTTGTGGCAGGAAGGCTCTGATGACACCAAACATTCTACCTGAGTTGCTCAGCTGATGCCTGAAATTTTATAAATTACAAACATCAACATGCCAGGAATAAAGATGCATAGTCTCCTGTTAGAGGAGTGTGGTATGGTGGAAAAAGTATTAGGAGACGGAGAAAAGAGTTAGGAGAGAACAGGCCTGAATCCTGTCTATCACACTTCCTGTCTGAAGACTATGAGTGTCACTTCTCTGAATTTCAGTTCCCTTTTCTATAACATGAAAACTATACCTACCTGTAAAGCACTTGGAAAACTTTAACGTACAATCTAAATGACAGCACCTGGGGTAAACCTAGTGATGAGCTCCTTCAAGCTTAGAGTTCTTAACCTGGGATTTGTGAACTTGTTTTTAAGATTTTTTTTGTTTTGTTTTGTTTTTTGTTTTTACAACTTTTACAATGTGATCGGTTTGCTATATATGAAAACAACAAAATCCAGTAGGAAGAGCTAGAAAGTGATATTCCACCCAAAATAACTAAAGAAGCTATGAAATCAAGATTCACCTACAGGACTTTATAAATCCAACTATTAAAAAAAACTCCTTGCAGAAATAAAAATGTCTTTTGCCTCTTTTTTGTACCCCTAGCACTTAGGACAATGGCTGGCATATTACCATATAACAAAATGTTTATTGAATTGAATTATTTAATTGTTTAACTGGAGAAACATTAATTGCTCATTGGTGGGTCAAACTAATATAATAAATAATACCACCTAAATTTATTTATTCAGTGCTGTACCAATTAAAACCCCAAAGAAATATTTTATGGAAAAAAATAATAATAAAGTCCATGTAGCAGAACCAAAAGGTATTAGAATCTCAATGACAATAATTAAAATGGGAAGTAAGAGGGCCTTTCAATCAGAACCAGATCTCAAACTATACTACAAAGCAGTAATCATTTAAAAGATTTGGTACTGGTTAACAAGAGGTCAAGCAGTAGAGAAACAGAAGCAAACACAGCAGCATAGCATTTCATAAACCTAAAACCTCAGTTACTAGCGGTAGGACTCAATATTTCTCTGCTGAGAAACTACTGAGAACACTAGAAAGCAGTCCAGCAGAAATTTGGTTTAGACCAACACCACTCACCAAGATAAAAAGCTCCAAATGGATATACAACCCAGATAAAAAATATCATATCATGAGATCAAATGAACAAGCATTTATTTTGCACTTACTAGGTGCCAGACATTGTGTGCAGGCTGGTAATACAAATACAGGCAAAATGAAAGACATTCCTTGCCCTCAAGGAGCTTATATTCTAATGGGGGAAGACAACACATATAAAGAAGCTGAAAAGTAGGTGGCTGGGAAGGAGATGTACAGTGTTCTGAGTAGAGCTGGAAGAGGAATGAAGGGAGTGAATATGACTAGCCTAGGTACTTCCTTAAAATAGAGGTTCTAGAGGAGATTAACAATCAGGAAGGGGCCATAGGAATGAAGGCATCTTTTAGGATGAACTGGAGATTGCTGGGCTTAGTGGTAAAGGCATCTGATCTTCAGCACTATAGGGATGTCTTCTCTTCTCACGTTCGTGCGGCACGCGCACGCGCACACACATACACACCCACACCCACACCCACACCCACACACGCACACACACATGCACACACAGGCACAAAATCAGGGGAACAAGGAAGAAATTTCCTTTTGGATCTACAGACGGGAAGAGGTCACAGTAGAGAGGATCATGGAAGAGAAAACAAATTTGATTTGAATTCCCTTCAATCCTCTCCCTCTTTTTTTGGGCATCCTTTTTCCCCATCCTGACTCCCCAATGCATTTCTTTAATGGAGGGGGTAGTGTGGAGGGGTACTATATTCTCCCATTCCTCCTCTTCTGCCAATCCCTTTCCTCTTCTTCTTTTTGGTCTTTATGAACGTATTTATATGGAAAGAATCAAGAAGAAAAAAAATATTTTCCTCATTTCACTTCCCCCTATTTTATCTTCCCTATTCCATTAATTAAAACCTGTGCCTACCCCTTTTATGCATCCCAGCCCCCTAGAATACTTGTATGTTGTTTGTTTGAGGTTCCTGCTGCAATAACAGACACAATATTTAATTGTACATACAAATGTTTGTTGGGTGTGCTCACTGCAAATTTTATTCAACCTGTGTTTTTTGCTTGTTTTGGGGGTTTTTTGGGGGAGTATTTTTATTTTTGTATTGTTCTTAAACATAAAAAATCATCTGACAAAAATATATGAACTGATTCAAATTTATAAAAGACATTTTTCATTGCATAAATGGTCAAAGGGTATGAACAAGTAATTTTTTTTAGGTAGATGCTACTTATTTTAATTTTTTAATTTTTAACTTTTTTATTAATTTATTTTGATTTATCAACAATCACTTCCATAAGCTTTTGAGTTTAAAATTTTCCTCTCCCTCTCTCCCTCCTCAAGACGGAGCTCTGATATAGCCTATACATATGCATTTGTATTAAACATATTTTCACATTAGTGATGTTGTAAGGAAGAATTAGAACCAATAGGAGGAACCATCAGAAAGAGGAAACAACAGAACAGATGAAAAAAAATAGCAAATAGTATGCTTTGATCTGCATTCAAACTCCATAGTTCTTTCTTCTTTGTGGATAGCATTTTCCATCATGAGACCTTTGGAGATGTCTTAGATCCTTGCATTGCTGAGAAGGGATAAGTCTATCAACATTAGTCATTGCACAATATGGCTGTTATTGTGTACAACATTCTTCTGGTTCTGTTCACTTCACTCAGCATCAGACCATGCAAGTCTTCCCAGGTTTTTCTGAAGTCAGCCTGTTCATCATTTCTTACAGCACAATAGTATTTCATCACATTCATATACCACAACTTGTTTAGCCATTCCCCAACTGACCGGCATCCTCTCAATTTCCAATTCTTTGCCACCACAAAAAGAGCTACTATAAATATTTTTGTACATGTGGGTCTTTTTCCCATTTATATGATCTTTTTGGGATATAGCCCTAGAAGTGCTATTGCTGGGTCAAAGGGTATGCACTTTTTTATAGCCCTTTGGGCATAGTTCCAAATTGCTCTCCAAAATGGTTGGATCATTTCACAACTCCATCAACAATGTATTAGTGTTCCAATTTTCCCACATCTTCTCCAACATTTATCATTTTCTTGTTTTGTCATCTTGGCCAATCTGACAGGTGTGACGTGGTACCTCAAAGTTGTTTTGATTTGTATTTCTCTAATCAACTGTGATTTAGAGCATTTTTTCATATGACTAGATAGCTTTAATTTCTTCATCTGAGAACTGCCTGTTCATATCCTTTGACCATTTGTCACTTGGGGAATGACTAGTATTCTTATAAATTTGACTTAATTCTCTGTGTTTTAGAAATGAGGCCCTTATCAGAGAGACTGGTTGTAAAAATTCTTTCCCAATTTTCTACCTTCCTTCTGATCTTAGTTGCATTGGCTTTTTTTGTGCAAAAACTTTTCAATTTAATGTAATCAAGGTTACCCATTTTGCTTTTCCTAATGTTCTCTATCTCCTGTTTGGTCATGAATTCTTCTATTCTCCATAAATCTGATAGGTAAACTATTACTTGCTCTCCCAGTTTGAACAAGTAATTTTCAAAGAAAGCTTATCATCAACAATTTGAAAAAAATGCTCTAAATGATTAAAGAAATGCAAATTAAAGCCAACTTTAATGTTCCACCTCACAACTTTCTAACTGGCAAAGATGACAAAAAAGAAAAGAAGAAATATTGGAGGGATGGAAAGAAAACAGATACACCACTACATTGTTGGTGGAGCTGTGAACTGATCCATCCATTTTGGAAAGCAATTTGGAATTATGTTCAGAAAGTTAGGAAACAGTGCATAACCTTTGATCCAACTAGACTATACCCCTAAACAGTCGAAGAAAGAGGAAAGGGATTGATCCATACATACAAAAATATTTAAAGCAACTTTTCTTTGTGGTAGCCAAAAATTGGAAACTATTAGGGAATGGTTGAACAAATTGTGGTATATGAATGTAGTGGAATATTACTATGTGATAATAAATGGACAATTTCATTGGAAATCACAGACATCTATGAACTGATACAGAGTAAAAGGAAAAGAACTAGAAGAACAATTTACACACTGATGACAATACAATAGAAAAAAACAACTTTGAAAGAATTTACAACTTTTATCAACAAAATGATAAACCAGGAGTCCAAAAGAATGAAGACTAATTGTGCCTCTTACCTCCTGGGAGACAAGTATTCAGCTTAAAATGCAAAAAAGACACATAAATCTTTGGACAGAAACAATTTGAGAATGTTTTTGCCACACAGTTATGTATGGTGGGCTTTTTTTTTTTTATTTGCTCAGTTGGGAGAAAGGAAGAGGGATGTGTGGTAAGGCAAATTTTTTTTTAAAAAAGGACATTTATGCTATGATATACCACATTTATTTCAGAATAACTTATTGCTGTGCATTGGTGTTGCTCTGAATTAAGATTCAGGCACCAAACCCCACTGACAATGGACTGACAGGGAAAATACTCTGTTATCTTGCAACTAAGAAAAAAAATGTACTTCAGTGCACTGCTGTGTGGACCGGCTATTGCTATTATTGTTATTGGTAATGAATGAGAAGTATTTATTTTTTTAAATGTATTATGTGCACAGGATTTAAAATGGACACCATTTGTATTTTAAATTATTGTATTGCTAAGACATACTAAGACACATATCCAAGGAAGATTTAAGGGAGGAATAGAACAACCAACCAAAAAAAAGGTTAAAGAACGCTTTAAAAAGCCAGGACATGTATTTATATACTGTCTTCATGTAGTGTCTCCTTCTGCAAAGCCTAAATTTGTTCTAAGTATTTTGGTACTTTGACTGGGCATGCTGGATTTTGCCCAGACTTTTATATTTGGTCTGAAGAGTTGCCAGTGAGGCTCCCCACAAATGGGTGGGGCTGATGGTGGGATGAGTAAGAAAAGGACTTGCCTAAACTATCTAGGGAAATTCTTACCTCCACCCCTGTCCTAAACTTTAAACCTTTAAATGAAGGGAGAGGGGTCATAGGAAATGGGTTCAAACATCAGGTCCCTTTTTCTATTTTCAAATTAGAAATTTTTAAAAATTAATGGTTCTATGTGGAAACTCCATCCAATGCCAACAACCTATTTTTATGGAGTTGCTACAGTATTGAGAGATTGTGTCTTGCTTACAGGAACACAAGGAATATGTATGTGTCCAAAGCAGATAGTGAATCAGTTCTTCTGAAGTCCAAGACTATCTCTCTATCCACATTGCCATAGCCTCTCATAATACTCATCCTTGGGATTAATCATTATTTATCTGAAGAAACACAGGTGTACTGACTTATCTGTGTAAAAAATGTAAACAATGCCTCATTCATTTTTTGATTCAGTTAGCCTCTCCCAGCTGCCTGGAAACCAGAACACCCAAACTTTATTTAGTAACTGAGTCAAAAACAAATCAGGTCAGTTGGCTTGGTTTCAACCAAACACCCCAGTTATTTTCATAACTTTTGTTTAACCAGCTTACTAATAGTTTTTATGTGCTAGGCACTATTCTAAAATACAAAAAGAGGCAGAAGACAATCCTTGCCCTGAAAGAGTTCATAATCTAGTGGGGAAGACAACAAGCAAACAAATATATATAAACAAGCTGTTGTTGTTGGGGCTCTAGATGATGCAATGCATAAGAGTGCCAAGCCTGGAGGCAGGAAGACTCATCTTCCTGAGTTCAAATCTGGCCTCAGATTCTTACCGGCTGTGTGACCCTGAGCAAGTCACTTAACACTGTTTACCTTACTTCCTTCATCTATAAAATGAGCTGGAGAAGGAAATGGCAAACCACTCTAGTATCTCTGCCAAGAAAACTCCAAATGGGGTCATAAAGAGTTGGATACAACTCAAAAATGACTGGTATAAGGTATGCAGAATAAATAGAAAATAAATGAGAAAAGGCACTAGAAAATGCCCTAAACTGAGAGTGTTTTTGGAAAAGTCAGGAGACCACTATCACTGAGTGGAAAAGTAAATTTAAAGAAGTGAGGTGTAATAAGAGTGGAAAGGTAGGAGGGTACTAAGTTATGAAGGACTTTGAATGCCAGAGAATTTTATATTTTATTCTGGAGGCAACAGTATGACACTGGAATTTTTAGTGCTCTGCAAGTAGTGTATAATTCAGTGCTCTGCACATAGTACATAGTAGGTGCTTAATAAATGTTTCATGAATCAGTAAATGATTGCTATAATGCTATGAATGCTGCTCCCCTTCAAGAGCTCCCAATTTCCAGACAAACTAGATTTATGGAAAGAGTCAGGAGATCTGCGTTCTGTAACTGATTCTGCCATTAACCTTGGGCACAATCTCCTAACCCACAGAAGGTAGGTGGGTAGTATAAATGAAGACATTTAGGCCCAGAGAAGTTGTAATTAATTCTTCCTAATATCATATGACAATAAAAGTGACAAACCTAGAATCCAATTCTCTTCACTGCTTGTCTAGTGTTATTTCTACCACTGCATAGTGAAGGATATATCTGTGAGAAGTTAATGTTAAAAGAAAAATTTTTGTCACATTTAAGGTCATCTATAAACTCCAACTCTTACTTCTGTTTCTGTGTAGGGGTCTTTGAATGTATTGACTAAATAAATGTAGTTTGTAATTTGAAGCATTTGCTACTAGCAGCACAAAGTCCTTCTAAATAAATGGCTTCTTTTAAGGTTAAAGTAACCCACTAACCCCTAATGTCTTTTTTTTTTTTTTTTTGCTTTTTGGTGAGGCAATGGGGTTAAGTGACTTGCCCAGGGTCACACAGCTAGTAAGTGTCAAGTGTTTGGTCTGAGGCCAGATTTGAACTCAGGTCCTCCTGAATCCAGGGCTGGTGCTCTATCCACTGTACCACCTAGCTGCCCCCCAACTCTAAGTTTTTAATCCAATGAAGAACCATCTTCATATACCTCAAAGATTAATTCGTGAAGTGATGATTAAATGGTCATGGACACTGAGTTAATTAGAATTCTATTTTATTTTAATTCTTCCTAATTTTTTTTTCTAACTCCCTACTATTTCAGTAGCTAAAACTCTGAACCCATAGGGTTTAGCGGAGAAAGCCTCTGAGCATTTTTCCTTTTGACCTGACTCTTTTTAATTAGGCACAATCATTCCATCAGTCAACAGGGGCTTATGGATGTCTTTAGCACTGTATGTGTGACAGAGAGAATAAATAGTACCTGCTTAATGTTTCATGAATCAATTAATGGTTGCTGTAAGATTGCTATGATAGAGACAAGTATATTCTGAAAAGTTTGCTTTCAGAAACTATTGCCACAGTTTTCCACAGATACTTTTAGGAAGAACTGCCAGATCTCCAGAATATTTCAAGGTGATTTACAAGGTAGCATGTTACCATATAAAACTTTTTTATTTTCGGAGTGTCATAATTTTCTAAAATTTACTGAAAGTTTGTTTTCTTTTGCCTGTGTGAAAAATATTCTTGTTTTTGAACATGCTTGTTGTAAATGAAAATAAACTACTGACTTTGGAGTCAAGGAACTGGCTTGAAGTCCTAGTTATATCACTTAATGTATACAGCAATTGTAAGCCATTTAACTTCTTTGAACCTGTTTTCCCATCTGCAAAATAAGTATTCAAATACTTTTTCTACTGACCTCATGAGGTTGTGAGGAAAGCACTCGGTTAAAAAAAAAAGTTATATAAACAAATTGTTATACTTCTGTTAAAAGGTCATACTTCTAAACTTACCTACATCTCCAATTTCTATTAGGAATGTTGCTTAAACTTTCATCAATTTAGTGCTGTAAGCATAATTCATTATTATTTTATAGAATATTGTAAACCTGTCTGGCTGATTTAATAGTATTTCACGAGGATTGAAAAATGGGTGAAAATTCAAGGGAGTTAATACTGAACACTGTTGCTGTTGCTCCTTCATTCTTGAAAAGGACCAATGACATCATGAGAGTAGTCTTGACTTAAGTGTGAATTGGCTATGAGCTCTGAGATGAAAATGTTGAGTGAAAAAAAGTTGTTTCAATTTCAGCAATTCTTTGGGAGATTCCTAACTTTATAACTCATGCCTGATAACCTACACCATACATTTGAGTACTTGATTTAGGCTGTCAAACTGTCCCTTAATAATCAGTTTTGGTCTCATATCAATATCCTAGCAATCTCTTCAGAAAATATACTCTAGAGTCTAGACATACTCCTTCTAGAGTCTCCAGTTCTGCATGTTACTACCTCCCTCCTGCTTCATTAAGAAGGTTGTCGTCTCTTCAGCTGTGTATCTATCCTTACTGGCTCCTAAACATTTCTTTTCAGAGGAAGATGTATTCTTCCATTTAAAAATCAACCATTCCACACATGTATTTCTGAGGAAACTAGCTCCCAAACTAGTCCTCCTAATAGATTAGAGCTGGGAAGGATCTTAGACATTAGATAGTCCAACTTTTGTAGACTGCTTCCCATTTTAGAAGTGAGGAAACTAAGAGGTAACTACTCAGAGGTAAAGACACTAGGTGAGATGTGATTTTAATGTACATAAATTACCTATGTATTTTATATACCTACACACATATGGACATAACCACAATTTTAGCACAATCATTCCTCTCTAAATACTCAATCTTCATTCTGACCATACCATCCTCTCCACTTCCTGCCCCTATGCTCTTGTTTTAAAAGTACCTTATCTCAATGATGTCCACATTGTGAGCTAATGTCATCACACCGGAGTGGGGAAAGAGGAGACTAATAGACTATTGGAACAGGAATGATGCAATGAAGGTGTGTAGAAGAGCAGTGGAAACAAAAAGAAAAAGGACAGGTGAAGGGTGTTTTGGTACAGTGGAAAGAGGCCTTTGTAGTCAGGTTCACCTCACCCTCTGCTCCTTAATACTTATGTGACTTTGGACAATTCATTCTGGATGGACACCCTTTCCTCTTCCGTAAAATGAGAGGTTCAGACTAGGAGACCTCTAATGAGTGTCAGGAGAATGACCTTGGGATGTACTCCTCAGAGTAAGGCTCCAAGGCCTTATAAAGAAAGGCACTTATGATTTTCTCTCTAGAGATTCTAAATATGAATGTTAACTATTGGGAAGGGAGAATAAATTTCCAATAAAGAGCCCCCAAAAGGGAGAAAGATCTTCCTAATTAGAGCCGTTTATAAATGTATGCACAAATGTAGTAAGCAGTATCAATTTATTTATAGTTCTTAATGTGTGGAAAGATATTTCAGTTACTAACCTCTAAGAAGCAAACACATCCTTAAACATAAAAGGGTAACAGGAACTACATAAGGGACATTATAAAATTAATGAAAGTACAGAAAAATGGACCCAAGGTCTACACAATATCTTAAAAGATAAGTGATTGCTGAATTGAATTGTAAAGACTTAAAGGAAGGCTTCCAGTGAGTTGTGTAGAAGCCCTCTGGATGATATGGGAGAAGAAAAAATAATAAGATGAGAAGGCATGGATAGATTATGGAAGGGTGTATTCATACAGTAGACTTTTTTTTTTTTTTTGGTGAGGCAATTGGGGTTAAGTGACTTGCCCAGGGTTACACAGCTAGTAAGTGTCAAGTGTTTGGTCTGAGGCCTGATTTGAACTCAGGTCCTCCTGACTTCTGGGCTGGCGCTCTGTCCACTGCGCCACCTAGCTGCCCCTTAGATCTCTTAAAGTACTATATTTAAAGTTGGTTTCTTTTTTAAAAAATATTTTTCTTAATTTTTAATGTGTATATGTTTTATCCCCCTTAGATAGGTAAGGCATGGTATGAGTATACACAACTACACCCAGATTCCCACCCCTGCAAAGAAAGGAGGAAACCACATTTTCTCATTTCTTCTTCAGGGACAAGTTTAGCGATTGTAATTATATACATTCTTCAGTTTTGATTCTTTTTTTTTTAAATTATTTCTATTAACATTGCTGTGAAAACTCAGAGCCTTACTCTGAGGAGTGCATCCTAAGTTCTGCATATGGGCTTCTTTGTGTTCTATGTTATTCCTTATTAAAATAAAATCTGTATTGAGATCTTGTTTTTACAATTCCCTAAAGCATACTTCTCCCTTATAAGCATCATCCCTTATAAGCATAAAGAGAAAAAAAAAATTGAGCAATACTAACTTAGCAAATTAGTATGACACATGCAGTGTTGCACCCATTCCACCCACCTCTGCAAAAAGGCGGGGAAAAGTGGTTTTTCTTATCTTTTCCTGGGGACCAAGTTATCCCAACAGTTGTTTGTAATAGCAGTTTTTATTTTGTTACTTTCACTTACATTTTTATAGTCATGTTTGTTACTTTCCTAACACATTCCTTCACTTTGCATCTTCAGTTCATACATTTAGGTGTGGGATCTTTGGGTCAAAGGGTATGGAAAATTTAGTCACCTTCTTACCATATAATTCCCATTTTTTTCCCAGAATGGCTGGAACAATTCATAGCTTCACCAACAGTGCATTAGTTTACCTACTTTTCCACAATCCCTTCACCACTATTTGCCTCCATCTTTGGCAATGTGCTGGGTGTAGGTTGAAACCTCAAGAGTTGCTTTGAATTCCATTTCTACTATTAGTGATTTGTAGTCATCTAATGTGATTACTAAAGTTTGCAATTTTTCTTTTGAGAAAATGGTTATGGTTTGATAGTTCATCCTTTGTAGAATGGTTCTTGGTCTTAAATGCTTAATGTCAATTACTTATAAATCTTGACTAGCAATGCTATTTGGTTCAAATATCCCCCGCCCCTCCCCCCCATATTTTCTCTTCTTATTCTAACCTCTTTATTTTTCGGTAAAAGCAATAAAAATTGTGTTTGGTTCTTTAATTTTTTATTACAAACTAGAAAATCATGAGCAAATATACACATTTCCATACACAAAGCCAGCAAATGGATATTGTACTCAAAACTAGTGAATCTACTACATGCAGTTTGTCCCTTTAAACATACATCAAATGAAACATGATGGTACCAGTATTGGCCTGTTAGTCTATATTCCCCTCTAAATCCCACTCTGGCCTCTTATGTAAGATGTTTCAACGATCTTCCCCTTCCCCCCTTTCCTTTTCTTAGATAACTATTATTATACTCTCACATTCTCTCCCCCATCCCTTTGTCATAAAGGCCCTCTCCCAGTAGGTATGTATGTACGATCATGCATGAGTGGCCTGATGTTGGGAGATAAAGAAAAGAAATGGGAAGTTTACTCCTATTGATGCTTTTTTCTACTGGGTTAACCCATGGAGTCAGGGAAGGGGGGAAGGGAATGAAAGGAACCTTTTATAGTATTAAGAAAGTTTGGAGAGAAAAATAATGTCTTTAACATGTTGACTTTGAGATGTCTCTTGGGTGTCCTGTTTGAAATATCCAATAGGTATTTGGTGACTGAAACTCTGGTGAGAATGGGACCTGATATACAGACCTATAAAAAAAACGATAATGAAATCCATGAGGTCACCAAGAGAAAGCAGAGTTAAGAGGAGCCTGTCACAGAGCTTGGGAGAACACACACTTAGGGGACATGACACAGATAAACGATAAGTTAACAAAGGAGGCAGAGGAGTGGTCAACCAGGTAAGAGACCTAGGAAAGAGTATCAAGAAAGAGAAGGTGGTCAGCAATTGTTAAATGCAGTACAGATGTTAAGGAGACTAAGAAAAGATCATAGATAACATTTTGCAAAAAGAAATCATTAGTAACTTTGGAAAGTGCAGTACCAGTTAAGTGAGGTTGAAAGCTAGATAGCAAAGAGTTGTGGAGTTGAAACAGGAAATGAACACAATGGGTACAGACAACTTTCTTTTTTTTAATCTGGAACACAAAGTGGGCTTTTGAGTTAACATAAAATATTTCTAATCTTCCTTCAAAGTACCATTACTTATTAATTCCTGGTACATCCATCTCCAAGGTTTCTGTATGTCATGTTGTAGGAAGGGAAATACCTGTTATATACACTAGGCTAGTTTCTTCTAGGATTGTTATTTGTTCTTCATTCTTTACATCAGGAAGATGATGTCATGACTTGTAAGTGAATTGGATTGAAGTGAGGTAGGGCTGTGCAATTCTCCCCCTGAGCCATATCCAGTGGCCAGATATAGATTAGGACGACTAGAGATAGACCTGGATGCAGTGGGAGACCTTGGCCTTTTTAAGGTAAGGTCATTCTCAAGTCTCAGGAAACACCCATTCAGTGATTAAGGCTAGGTAACAAATGAGGCAAAAAAAGGGCCTCTTTTACCCAGCCACTCCCCCCCCCCCAAAAAAATCGATTTGTTTCTGGCCAAAATAGAAACAACTGCTATTATATTCACTCAGCCATAAGAACCCAAACAGTGACCACAATAGGCTTGGGCTGGAACCTATTGTCGGCCAATCAGTGAGAGTCAGAATTTGTCTGAGGAATCTCAGAAGAGTGATTATAGTTGGCTGGAAAAGACAGAAAAAGAATACAGCCTCTATCTTCAAGGAACTTATGAAGGGTGGGAAAGGGAGGTTATAGAATAAAATCTGTAGATACATAAGTGTAGGGTGACAGATTTGGAACTGGAAGAGACTTTAAAGCCCATCAAGACTAGATAAAGAAAAAGGTTTAAAGAGGATATTTACCTCTTTGAACTACTTACCTGTTTCTGCAGGGTGAATAAGTATTTTCTTCTGCTCCAAGTACAGTACAAGTTACCACTAAACATTATCTACTTAAAGTCAAGAACCTACACCAGTGCTATCCTTAAACAAGTCACAATATGTCTAGGGCTCAGTTTCCTCATTTATAAAATGAGCTAGTTGAAGCAGATGATTTATAAGGTTCCTTCTAGTTCTAATAATCACTGATACTGCTGAAATACTAATGATGATAATTTCCTTGGAAAATAAATTTAATGTAGTCATTGGTTTAAGCAGTCCTGAAAGGGCTGTACTCATTTTTATTACAAACACAATGTTCTATAAAAAACATAATTTATCATCCCTACTGACCTTGCTTATTTCAAGTTCGGGTTGTTTTCAGCATCAGCTTGGAAAGTCTTTTAGAATTTGCTTCATATATGGGCTTTCTACTTATGTGTTTTATATAAATTTAACTTTGAAAGTTGTCATAATTCCCCTATACACAATGGAATTTTTAAAAGGATGACATTGCTATAGAAAAGAGAAGATTGATCCAGTGCCAACACACTTGACAAATTTAATAGAGCATTTTAAAATAGTTTATCTTTATTACCTTTAAAAATCCTGAAGGGAACTCTCAACTCTGCTAACCATCATTATGCAAACACATAAAGACATGTACACCTCCAAATTTCAAGGCAGTATTTCACTTATCCAATCAAGTACCTTAAGTCAACAAATAAATGTAGTGGGGTGGGTTGTATATGCACTACATTTTTCAACCAACTGTGTGATGGCTTGATCTACTGTGGACTATCTCTGAAAGTGTGTCTAATAAGATGCTTTGATACATGTGTAGATTATACCTATAAAAAAGTCATATGGGGGGCAGCTAGGTGGCACAGTGGATACAGTACCGGCCCTGAAGTTAGGAGGATCTGAGTTCAAATCCGACCTCAGACCAAACACTTGACACTAGCTGTGAGACTCTGGGCAAGTCACTTAACCCCAACTGCCTTAAAAAAAAAAAAAAGTCATACAGATGGGGAAATAGGCATATTTATTATTGAGCTTCTACCTCACCTATAAATAATGACCTGAAATGTTAAGATTCAGTTGTGGTGGTTTTACTTTCTACTAAAATCTTTGCAGATGTGGGAAAACTTGTAAAAAGAAACAAATCAAAAAAAATGTACAATAACTATGATAATGTAAATATAAAGAAGTGTAAAATGAAACTGAACACTGTAATTATTACAACCAAGCTAGGCCCCAAAGAAAAGTTGAGAATATGTACCTTTTTCTGACTCCATTGCAGAGGTAGTGGAGCTATGAGTGTGGAATATCGAATGTATGTACTGTATGTACTAACAGGTTAGAATGTTGGTTGATTTTACTGACTTACTACTTTTGAAACAAGGGATTCCAAGAGGTTCAGGTGAGGAAGGCATGCTTTCCAGGCATAAGGGACAGATAGTGTGAAGACATGGAGGCAGGAGACACACATAATACGTGTGACTGCTGTAGGTGGAATAGCAGAGTATAGGGGAGTAAAGTACTATAGCAAGATTGAAAAGGTAGGTTGGAGCCAGGTTGTGAAAGGCTTTAGAAGTGAAGCCAAGTACTATACCTTCTACTTCTTTTGTATCCTTCAGTATCCATCATAATGCTATGTGCTTAACAGTATCTAAGAAATACAAATTAAATAGAATTGGCACTTGCTTTAAGAGAGACTGGATTTGATTTATTTCTTCATGATGCTTTTTAATGTCTTCAAGAAAAAATTATAAAATGTATAAATAGTTTTTGGGAGTACCAGCAAAGGTTAGGGGAAGGGATGAGTTTTTTTTGGTTAGAGCAAAATTTGACAAAGAAAAATAAAAAATGAGGAGTTTTAAACATTGTTATGTATTAAAAAAATGCAAATGTATAAGAATTGATGATCTATAAACAAGGAAATTGATGGTAAGCATTTACAAATAGTAATATTTTCACACCTGATTTATGAAGATCCAATTCTTAAGTCTTAAAATGGCTAATATAAAGTGAAGCTTTTTCTGCTTATAATTATTCTTGTTAAATGTCCATATTATTTCAGCAATGGAAATAGTACGTGTTTATAAAATAGACAAGGGCAATACAATTAAATGAAAGTCAGATTTTAAAAATCAAAATACCAAAAATAGAAGCTAAACAGGTTGAGGGAAAGTAATGGTTATAAACTCAGGGGAAAAAAATTACTGTTTGAACCATAGTCCTGTTAGAATGCAAGTATAGATGTTAGTACAAAACTGCACTAAATCTCATACTACACTTTAAAAATTAGGAGGAAACATACCAAAAAAATTAAAGCCTCAATTTGTATTTGTTAAAAAGACTTACTGAGGGGCAGCTAGGTGGCTCAGTGGATAGAGCACCAGCCCTGGATTCAGGAGGACCTGAGTTCAAAGCCAGCCTCAGACACATAACACTTACTAGCTGTGACCCTGGGCAAGTCACTTAACCCCATTGCCTAACCAAAAAAAAAAAAAACAAACAAAAAAAAACTTACTGAGTCTTCATTGTGTTGAGTCCCGTATTAGACACCAAAGTAGTATGTCAAAGAAGTAGAACAGCTTACATTTTTATAGTATTTTAAGGTTTTCAAAGTATTTATGTCCATAATCTTATTTGATCCTTAAAACAATCTTGTGAGATAGAATAGGACAGATATTAGATATCCTGAAAGGATTTGACTTTCTGGGAAGTACTTGATAATACATTATTTGAACTAAAGCAAAATATTACAAGATATTTTTAGTATTAAAAGAATAACATTTCAGTAATAGAACTATGACTACAACCCTCAGTTAATATGTTTGCACTGTTAACTGTATCTACTATTTCATTACTTTTATTAATCTTTAACACCAGTGGCTCCTTATTACTTCCAAGCTGTACATAAAGTCCTCTGTTTGGTATTTAAGGATCTTCACTTTCTAGTCTTAGAGTTTACCCCTTTCCACATTCTCTGCAGTTCAGCATTATTGGTCTATTTGCTTTTCCTCGAACAAAGCACATCTCCAGTTTGAGTGCCATCGTAGGGGCTGTCCTCCATGCTTAAAATGCTTTCCTTCCTCACCTACATGTTTACACAGCTCTGGCTTTCTTCAAGACTCAACTCATACTCCATCTTCAACAGGAAATCTTGGTCATCTTACCTGGCCTCTTGAACCTTCACTTTTACAATTGCCTTCCTTCTACTTGTATATATTGTGTATAGATTTTTATCATCTATCCTGTGGAACCTGTATTGGCCATTGCATTTAGGCTAAGTTCAGCTGTCTTTTGATGGACACTACATTTTAGGAAGGATATTGCTAAGCTGAAGAATGTCCAGAGGAGGGTGACTAGGATGTTCCAAGGGCCTAAAAATCATTCTATGTGAGGATGGAATGAAGGAACTGGTGATGTTTATCACGGAGAAGGGAAGGATTAGGGTGTACACAAACAGTTTTCTTCAGGTATTCGAAAATATATCACATCAAATAGATTCAAATTTTTTGCTTAGCCTCAGAGAGCAGAACTAGAAACAGTGGATAGAATTTTTAGAAATGGTTGTTTTTAATTAGAGCTATCCAAAAGTAGATTTGGCTACTTCAGGAAATGTACATTTCCCCTCACTAGAAGTCATGAAGCAAAATATTTGCCTTATTGATGTTGTAGAAATTTTTATTCAGTTTCATGATGTCCCTGTCCTTCTAAGGTCCCTGTCAACTCTGAGATCCTGTGACTTCTATGAGCCATGAATTTTAATACATTTTGTTTCATGTAAACACTTTTTGGAAAGAATCGTTCAGGAAAAAAGTTTGTTCTTGGTGCAAAATACCATTTAAATGATGCTCCTGAAAATGTCAACTTTGCTAAAAAGTCAATTTCAACTAATTAAATGCTTTCAAGCATTTTTTCAAAACTATACTGGTTAGAATTTTTCCAGAAGTAATTGTTTTCATAAAAGTTAAATGAATTCCTTTGTTACGGGGTAAGAATACATATTCATAGGCTAACACTGAAAAAAAATCTATTTAAAAAATCCTTAATTAAAAATTATTTTAAAAATCCAGTCAGTAAAGTGATTTTCCAATCATGTCACTCACCTCCCAGCACTCATCCCCACCCCTCTCTAAGTAAACTCTAGGGGCTTCCCATTGCCTCTAGAAACAAATAAAAATGCTCTGTTTGTCATTCAAACCCCTTCATAACCTAGTCCCCTCCTACTTTTCTAGTCTTTTTACACCATGACACTGGCCTACTGGCTTCTCCATGAATAAGACAACTCCATCTCATGGCTCTGGGCATTTTCTCCCCACATCTGGAATGCTTGCCCTGTTCTGCTCCAATTACTTACCTTCCTGACTTCCTTTGAGGTCCCAACAAAAAACTCACCTTCAGGAGGAGCTTTCCTCTACCCCTCTTAATTCTAGTACCTTCTTTCTATTATTTCCAAATATTTATCCTGCATATATTTGCTCTCTGTGTGTGTGTAAACAGAGTGTGCACGCACATATGGGTTTTTGTTTTGTTGGGTTTTTTTTTTTTGGTATGTTATCTCTCCCGTTAGAATGTAAGCTCCTTGAGGGCAGGAACTGTCTTTGGACTCTTTTTTGCTCTCTGGAGCTTGGCACATTGTAAGCACTTGAAAAATGTTTATAATTTTAAACCATATTCATGCTTTGTTATTGTTGTTACAAATATTAAGGAGACCTAGAGTAAGGAGTTGATCAAAATGGAGAATAAGGTTATAGTGGAATATCACTGAAGCCTAGAAGGAAAATTTTTTTTTTGCACTGCCACCAATATAAATGGATTAAAAGGAATAAGTAGTAGTAGCAGAAATCAAGCTAGCCTAGTATACAAAAAGAATATTGAATTTGGAGACAAGAAAGACTTAAGTTTAATGCTACCTGTCTCTTACTAATTACCACAAAGAAGTGTACTATGCCATACTTAGAGCTGTAAGAACCTTATTAAGTCATTAAGTTCAATGACACTACAGGGATAGTAAACATGATCTCAAAGTCAAAACTAAGATTTAATCAAGAGAAAAATAGGGAAACTACACTGTGTCAGCCATATTAATCAACAGTTTTAGGACATATAAAATAACGACAGTATTAAAAAATATTAGCCATATAAAATAACTAGCCAGTATTGAAAAAAATATTAGACTATACCTGCCAAAACAGACACAGGAACTATATGAATATAAATACAAAACACCTTTTATACAAATAAGTCAGATCTATATAGCTGAAGTAGTATTTATCGTGCATGAGTAGGTAAAGCTAATATAATTTTTAACACGACAATTTTACCTAACTAATCTATTTATGTGATACCATCTCAATTAAATTACCAAAAAAAATTATCTCACTGAGTCAGAAAAAATTAATATAAATAGGGTTCATTTGGAAGAGTAGAGGGTCTGGAATTTCAAGAAAACCAGGAGTAAAAGATGTGAAGGAATTAGATTCAGTAGTATCAGACCTTAAACCATATTATAAGGTGAAAGTAGTGTTGAAGTGTAAAATGGATAATTGTTCTTATTTTTCCTGTATAAATAAAACTCATGTAGCCCAGAGGGAATGCAGAAAAACTAAGGGAAACTCTCCTAGACAAATCTCCTAGACAGAATGTGACTGGGTTAGAATATTGTTGTGGTGTAGGAAATGATGAGCTGGTGGATTCAGAAAAATATGGAAAGACTTGGACATATAAAGGAAGATGCTATCCACCTACAGGGAAACAGATGACAAATGGAAATAAGCATAATGAGGTCTTATGCATATGTGTTAGTGTATATGTGTATATGTTTCTGGATAATTGTGTATATGTATGTATATGTACATATATAAATATATCTGCACTTAATTGTAGTCTTCTAGGAAGGGGGAAGAAGGGGATAAAATAAAGTAAAAAGAGCACAGCAGAGGACAAAAGAAAACATACAAGGAAGCAAAGATGGACAGCTTTGAAGATAATGTATAGTATTTATTATATAGGTTTTCTTGAAATGGAAATTTATTACTTTAAATTGAATCCTTTTTTATGTTCTGCTGTGTACATGGCAATATTATTTTGTATATAAGTTTAAAATAAATTCAAATATAATGGGAAAAAAAAGACTAGGGTTGGAATACCAACCTCACATACAATACAAACCCTATTTGCATTATAGAACCCCTCAGCTTGCTTCTCTATAAAATGCGTATATCTACACTATTCAACTTACAAAGCTATTAAAAGGATGACATGTAAAGCATTTAACAAACCTTAAAGCATATATCAGTAGAATAATCTCTTTGACCTTGTTTCCTCATCTGTTTAAACCCATAGGACCTACCTCACTGGCTTGTTGTGATAAGAGATAATACATATATATTGTGTAAACCTTGAAGTGCTTAATTGATATAAGCTGTCATTATAATTAGCTATCATTGCAAATAAAGCAAGAACTAATAAAGGCCACATTAAGATAACCAATAAGTCTGAAGGCGGCAAGGTGGCACAGCGGATAGAGCACCAGGCCTGGAGTCAAAAAGATCTGAATTCATATCTGGTCCCAGTCATTTACTAGCTTCTGTGACCCTGGGCAAATCATTTAACCCTGTTTGCCTCAGTTTCTTCATCTGTAAAATGAGCTGGAGAAGGAAACGGCAAATTACTCCAATATCTCTGCCAAGAAAACCTCAAATGGGGTCACAGAGAGTTGGACACAACTGAAAAATGACTGAATAGAAACAAATCAAAAAACCCTGAAGGCAGAATCATAAATCTGTCTAGGAGGCAGAAGGAAGTTTTACATGCTCTGATATTAAGCAGTCTCATAGATAAAAAGGAGTGAAATACCACTTTCTAATGTGATAAAGTGTCAGGAAAAAAATAAAAAGGAATAAACATTTATACAGGGCTTAGTATGTGCCAGGCACTGTTCTAATCACTTTTTTTTTTTTGACACAACTATTATCACACTTGATCCTCACAACCACCTTGACAGGTAGATTGTTGCTATGATTATCCTCGTTTTACAGCTGTGGAAACTGAGGAAAGTTAAGTAATTTGTCTAGTTATGTGTCAACACAGTTATTAACTATCTGAGGTAGAATTTGAACTCAGGCCTTTCTAAAGGCACCACCAACTATCAGAGGAAATTGAGAAACAGGGCTTGCATGACTGTTGATATGGATAATTTCGCCAGACACCAAGTATTTTGTTCAGTGATCTCAGGTTATTAAACTGCAGGCTGAATAAATTTCAGGGCTTTGGTGCCTCATTCTCACCATCTTTCTTAATTTATGAATCACCTCTCTTTTTAAGGCTACCAAGTATTTGGACTCAGATTAGAGATGTTTTTATATTTAAAAATCATGTATACACGTCAGCTTTATATAAAGTGCTTGTTTAAACAAGGCATCAACATTTATCATATTTATGGTATGCCTTAAATATGTGCAGAGTTCTAAGTTCTGTGTAGGATATATAAGAGGATAAAATTCCTTTGAGTTAACAATTTAATCAGAAAAATTCTTAAACACCTATCCACTATAATTATGCCATAATGTTAGTGTATGAACCTGACAACTCTATATCTTGTTTTTTGAAGGTTACTGTAGCTTTTTTTCAAGTAATGTAACCTAGGTAACATGGTCTTAAAAATATCAAAATGAAAATATGTATATTTGTTCTGTCTTTAGTTTTGGCATTTACAAAATTAATCCTGCCAATTCTGTACAGAAGTGTTCTTCTGTTTTTCAACAAGTGAAAAAAAGGGGTCAGCTAGATGGCACAGTGGATAGAGCTTTGGCCTTGGAGTCTGGAGGACCTGAGTTCAAATATGACCTCAGACATTTGACACTTACTAGCTGTGTGACCCTGGGCAAGTCACTTAACGCCATTGCTTAGCCAAAAAGCAACAAACAAACAAAAACAAAACCCATTGCATAAACAGTTATTGAACAATAGACTGATTAGATTTTAGCATTCATTGGCAACTCACTATGAAGTACCATATAAATGTCCAAGAAATAATTTAAAAACCTCTTATTTAAAAATTTTTACACTCTAAAATTTTCCCCCATATCCCTCCCCAACTACCTCAGAAAGCTATTCCATATAACAAGTACTATCATTATTAAAAGAAAAAAAAGGGGGCAGGGGGAGAAATCAGTAAAAGCGATCAATACATTGAAAAAAAATCTGAGAATGTATATAATCCACATTCATGGTTCGCTTATCTCTGCAAAGGAAGAGGAGGTGTCTTCTCATTTCTCTTTTGGGCCCTGCTTGTTCTTTGTTCACTTTTGATTGTTTCGTGGTTTTTCTTTTCATTTACATTACTGTAATCACTGTGAATTTTGTTTTCTTGGCTCTGTTTACTTTTAACATTAGTTCATGTAAAGCCTTTCCATGCTTTTTGTGTAATCATCATATTTGTTTCTTATAGCACCTTAATATCCCATTTCATTAATGTACCACAACTGTTTAACCCATTCCCTGGATAGATGAGCACTTACTTTGTTTCCCAGAACTTTGTTTCACAAAAACAATAACTATGTGAAAGACAATAATGATGAAATAAGGTATTGAAATTTCCGGGACACAGTTAGTATAGTTCTCAGAGGGAAAAATATATCCCTAAAACCATGCTTTAACAAAATTAGACAAGGATATTAATAAATTAATTGTATATTTAAAACAATTAGAAACCCAACAGACAAACATGGGAGGAAATACTGAACATTAAGGGAGAGATAATGATTGTGAAATGTTCAAATGGCAGGCTAAGGCATTTATTTTATCTTCTATGCAACTGAGAGTCACTTAACTGTAGGTTTTTGAACAAGGAGGGACATGGTCCAACCTGTGTTCTGAGGTTATTTTGGCTGCTATGCAGAGGATGGGCTGGGGTGAGAAAAATCTAGAAACTGGGATCAATTAGGAGTCTATTTCAGTATACAACAGAAAAAGTAATGAAGATCAGAACTAGAGTGGTGGCTATAAGTGGGGAAAGTAAGACAAATGTAAGGGATATTGTGAATGCAGATGCAATAAGATTCCACAATTGAGTGGATATGTGGGATGAAGGAGAAAGAATAAAGGTGGAGTGAAGTTAAGAGCCTGGCTGCTAAGAAGATTACCTGGTACCTTTGAAAGAAAAAAAGGAAAGTCTGGAGTCAGGGTAGACTTAATTAAATTTAATTTTTTAAAGTTTACATTATTATTCAAAATATCTTCATTTTAATTTTTCTTTTTTGTGATCTTCCCATAAATTTTATATTCATTCCTCCAAACTGTATTAAACCTGGTGGATGGGAAAATATAGTCCAGTCCTTAGTTTACTTAAATCAATATAAGATCAGATACTCTCAAGGCAGCTGAGAAGTTTCCATGTTCCATTACCCTATTCATTTTGGAGTTCTCTGGCTTAGTAATACATGTCTTTTATAACTATATACACATTAATTATAGAGTTTAATACACTTCAAACAAGATCAGAAGTTTCTTTTTGAAAAATTATTTTTCAATCTAACAGTGACAAATTTTCTAAATATCCTTTGTTACTTTAAAAAGCAATATTTTCATTAATTTTGTTATAACATTAGTATTCTTATTTAGTGGCAGAGCAAGGACTAGAACTCGAACCCAAGTCTCCAGATACATTATGTATTGTCTTTGCCTCTGTGGCACAGGGAATAGAGTGCTGCGACCTCAGACACTAATTAACTTCTGACCTTGTAAAATGGAGATAATAATAGCATCTACCTCCCAGGGTTGTTGTGAGGATCAAATGAGATATTTGTATATCACTTATCACAGTACTTGGCACATAGCAGGCTCTATAAATCCTAGCTATTATCACAAAATACATATATTACCATGGACAATTTAATGAGTCCTGTTTAGGGGAAGCCAAATATTCTTTACTATACAGAGTATGGTCATATCTATCCACTCTTAAGAGTACTCTCTCTCTCTCTCTCTATATATATATAGTGTTAAGTCTGCTGAAGGGGGATTTTATTTTTGGTGTTACAAAGAATTACTTTCTGAGAATATATCTTATTAAAAGGTTGTATGTATGAAATTAACAGATTGCAAAAAATAAGGAATAATAGTATGTCTTCTTTTTACTTCTTCCAATGAAAAAGTGAGAACACCAAAAAATGACACATGGCATCTTAGTTTACTAGTTAAATCTTTTGGGAGATTAGTCAACCAAACAATTTTCTTTTTGATAGTATGACTCTGGAAACAAGTGTTGCTTCTTAGTTCAACAGATTCTTTAATACTTTTAATGAGCTTTGAAAATAGTCATTTGTAGGTTGTTATCATTAATTATAGCTATACATGGCATATATTATACCAACAAAGTATGGTAGTTGGAAGCTCTGAAACTATTAGTTTAGTGATTTCATTAATGCCACATAGCAACCTCTAAATGACAAGACTACATTTAACAACTTAGAATAGCTGTGAACATTAAAGTAGTCACAATATATCTTTTCTTTCCTAGTAAAATATAAGGAATTTTTATTGATTCTTTAAAGACATATATTTATATGACTTATACTGTTTAAGGATTATAATGGGACCAGTAAGAAAACTTGGAGTAAAGATTCTACGACTGAACACATATGTCGAAGGAAAGTTCACACCCTGCAATTGTGCAATTATGGATTGTTTTTTAACATGGTATCCTTGCTCTGGGTTTGAAAGGACAAAACCGGCACAATTATTATAATGATTTGGTTAACGTGAAAATTGATTTTATCACTCAATATTAAGTATTAGATTTCACTACTGTATAATAATCTATATTAGACATTATGTTAAAATTATAACTAAACTTTCTCTTTTTTGGGGGGCGGGGGTGAGGCAATTGGGGTTAAGTGACTTGCCCAGAGTCACACAGCTAGTTAAGTGTTATGTGTCTGAGGCTGGATTTGAACTCAGGTCCTCCTGACTTCAGGAACAGTGTTCTATCCACTGCATCATCTAGCAGCCCCTTTCTCTTTTCTCTAAAAACTGCAATAGTACTCTTCACACAGTAGGTGCTTAATAGTTACTGAACTGAACCATATAATGACACACAGTGGTGGAGTATTAGTAAATGTTCACTGGCTTTCCATTGTTAGTTTGAAGACTGATCACATAGATGATAATTCAGCTTGATCTAGGTGTGAATACCGAAGTCAAAGATGTTTCATCATAGTTACTGGGCACTTGTGGAAGGCTTCTGGATGGATCATAGCCCTTGAAAGTACAACACATTTCACAATATATAAAGTGCGCCACGTCCCAGTATGCCTTCCCCATTCTCCCCCAAAAGAGCCATCTCTTATTACAAAAAGTAAAAGAGAAAAAAACAGCAAAATTAAGAAACATGAAGTTTGACATTATAGACTATGTTCCATATCTAGGCTCTCCTACCTTTGCAAAGAAGGAAGGTGCATTTTTATCTCTTCTTTGGGGCTAAGCTCATTTATGATACTTTCTCAGCATTCAGTTTTGATTGTTTTGTTTTTATTTGGAAGTATAATACTGTTACAAGTAAGTCTCAGGAAAAACTGTTCCTTCAAGTGGGCTGGTTAACTTTGCGTCATAATCACTGCCACATATAACACTTTAAGGTTTGCACTTTACACACGTTATTTGAGCCTCACAATAATTCTGGGAGGGAGGTATTATAATACCTATTTTATAGGTGTGTAAACTGAAACTTAGAAGACCATGAGCATATCAAGTATGAAAGGCAAGATGTGAACACAAATCTTCCTGACAAGTCCAATATTCTACCTGTTAAAGGACACCACCTGCCTCTTACTGGTGTGTGTGTGCTTGAGAGCGCTCGCAGTGCAGGACACTACATGGTACATGGGGCATTTTTACTGAAAAGGTGTTACTTCAAAGTACTAGTGATCTTCTGCTTACCATTTCCATCTCTATGCAAACAAGAAGACTTGATCTGAGTGGTCTGCCACCTATTTCTAACAAAAATCTCTATTTTCTTCAGATACTGAGTGAAAGCTTTCTTTTTAATCCTAACCTTCATTTCCTGATACAGTCTTTTGTAATCTTTCCTTTCTATCTTTTCTTCTGCTTCCAACTGTGCTCTTCTTGACATCTTTGTAGGCATATGACATCTGGGGGCTTTGGTGGCTAGAGTGCTAGATCTCAAGTTAGGAAGACCTGAGCTCAAATCCTGCTTGACATTTACTTACCTGGGTGCCCCTGGGCAAATCACTTAACCTGCTTGTAAAAATGGAATAACAGCACCTACTTCACAAGGCTCTTTTGAGAATCAACCTAGATAATAAATGCAAAACAAAAGATTTTATCTATATATATATACATACATTTACATATGTATACATAGATACATATACGCTCATAAATATGTATATCTTGCTAGCCAATACTAGCTATTATCATTTGTTTTGTAGCTTCACTGATTTACCCAGCTTAATCATTTTGATTATCTCATTTATGAGAGATTGGAAGATGATTATTGATGACAAATACAGACAAAAATCTTCATTCACTGACTTTCCCCTTTTTTGAATTTGATCAGGTACTCACTTATTTCTATCCAATTAAACATAAAAATTGTTCATTATTGACCTTTCATCCAATGCCTTTTTAAGATACTGGTATAAATTCTTCAACTCCTCACTTGCCTCTTCTTGAGCCTGCCTTCTCCTTTGCGTATTTCATACACTGGAATAATTTACAACATTTTCCTGATGTCTGTGGTAGCATTAGCGATGTAATTAAAAGAGAAAAACATCAACTTTTGATGAGGCACATCCCTATCCAGGATCTTTGATTATGTCCTTTGAGAAAGTACAAGTCTACTCTTGACTTGAGACCAGCTATTTTTAGTAATTCACACATAATGAGAACTAAGTATGAAGGTTTTATATATAATTGCTTTTAATCATTTTCTGTTATTTTTAGTGAGCCTTCAAGAGGTTGAGACACAAGGGTTGGAGACCAGGTTATTATCTATCAATTTACCAATTAATAGCAGCTCATGTACTTGTACTAGCCCCGAGAAAATCATTATTAGAATAGTTAAAAAAAACTACCCAAAGTCAAAAAGACAGTCATAGCTAAAAAAATCTTGCTTTAAAAGCTTGCAGACCCAAAGTTCTGAACTCCAACTTGGACAATCCTAACACTCCAGTGAAAATAAGATACAAGGTAGCTTGTGGAAAGCCTAAAATATGTCCCTTTTCCCCTACCAATACTGGTTAACAATAAATGCTTATTAGCTACAAATTTTCTGGAAGATGATCCCTATTTTCTACACTTATCAAACCTATATGCCCTGTAATTAAATATAAAGGCTGCTGGGTCACAGAAACACAAACTTAAGAGCTAGAAGATACCTTAATTCTGTAGTACAACCCTCCCACCTTCACAGTTGAGAGAGTTGAAGGCTGGACAAGTTAAGGGACTTATCCAAGACACACTGGTACTAAATAGAAAAAACCTGGATTGCAACCTAGTTCATCTGATTCTAAATCTGGCTGTTTTTTCCACTACACCAATACTTCTACACCAAACTTGACTGGGTTCTCCAAAAGCTGCTCTCCTTGTAGCCAAGTGAACATCTCCACTTGGAGATCACCTTTAAGACAAGCCATACTGGGGCAGCTAGGTTGTGCAGTGGTAAGAGCACTGGCCCTGGAGTCAGGAGGAGTTGAGTTCAAATCCAGCCTCAGACACTGTGTCACCCTGGTCAAGTCACTTAACCCCATTGCCTAGCCAAGCAAAAAAAAAAAAAAGACAGGCCATACCTACATGAGATCAGTGCCCGCCAAGTGTACATCTCCAGCTGGAGATCACCATAAAGACAGGTGATACTTAGATGAGGCTACCCTATTTCAAAAAGTCTTCGTTTAGTGCTTAGCCTAGCATTTAATAACATTTAATAAATCAGAAATTAATTTGTCTACGGACGACTTCGAAAAATAAATTCATCTCCTTTGGTGAAATAGAACATCCCTATAATGCCAAATGGATAAGGTTATATTTATTCAATAATTATTAATTCTTCAAGCTTAAATGTGTGCAAGGAAATGAATAATAACACACACACACACGCACACACACAACGCTTTTTAGGTAAGAACTGGTCTCCTAACTTCAAGGACTGCTCCACACACATCTCAGTAGCGGTTTCCCCTTCCCCTTGGCTCCTCAGGCCCGGGGCCTTCCTCTCCCCAAGGTGCCTAGGACTAGAGGCTTCCCAGCTTTAGAAGTCTCAGTCCCAGGCGCTGGAGCTCAGGGAAGGGGGCTGCCGGCGGGGAGGGAGGCCGCGCGCCCGGGAGCCGGCGGAGTAGCGGAGATCCACGAGTGGGGATCTCTCCCTCACCTAGGGCTGATCCCAAAGCCCGAGGGAACAGGCCCAGACGACCGTCCCCACCGTGAAGGTCAAATGCACCTGGTAGAAGAACGACCCCGCCATAGGCGTGGCTCCGGCACCAGCCGCGAGTCCCAAGAATGGCAGCGCCCAGGAGGTGGGGGCTGAGGGGAAACCAGTCGCGGCCCGAGGAAGTACGGGCGTTGGGAGGCGGAGTCACCCGGTTTGCGTCAGCTCCGTTGACTTCCGTCCATGCGCGGTGACACCTAACCTGTCTGGGTTTCCGATGCCCGTCTCTATGGTGTTACTCACAACTCCCCCTCCCCCTTCTTAGCCCGATCAGCCCTTTCCCAGCTTGCACCGCGGCGGAAGAGACAGACTCGACAATAACAAACCGAACCCCGGCTGTGGCGGCGACCAGGGCCCTGCGCTGCCCCCGACCCAAGAAGCCGCCTCAGCCGCGCGGCTCGGAGGAACCTCGACTGTGCTGTCTCTCCGTCGCGCTCGTTCCCGACGAGGAGCCGGGGGGCCTGGCAGCGCACCGCGGGCTGTCTTCAGTGGCCTGAACCCCTCCCTGCCCGGAGCCCGGGGGGCCGGGAGGGGAGCCGCGGCCGCTCGTGTCGGTTAGCAGCGCCGAATGGGCGGTTTGGAGCCGCCGCCGAAGGACTAGGCGGCGGCGGAAGATGGTTCCGGGGGCTGCCGGGGCTGCCCGCGGAGGAGGAGGCGCTGCCGCCGGGTAAGAGGGCACCTCTGCCGCCGACCGCCTTCCCCCCTCAGCGGGGCAGCTGCTGACACCGCCGCCGGGGCTGCTCGCCCTGAAGCGGAGCCCGCCCGGAGCTGGGGGAGGGGGCGCGGTGGGGCCTCGGGGTCCTCGCCGTGGAGCCCCCCAGGGGGCCAGGATCTCTGGGGCGAGGGGCGGGGGTGCTGCCGGGTCCTCATCTGCCGGTGGGCTCGGGCACCCGGACCGGGCGCTGGCCGCCCGGAGACAAAAGCGGACAAGTCGTGAATTTCGGGAGGAGCTGGGGTTGTCTGATGCCGTGCGGGTCAGAGCTGACACTTGGGCTGGGGACCCCCCACCCCCCAACTCTGCCGCTCGGGAGGAGGCCGACAAAGTTGCGGGGAAAAGGAAGCGATGGCAGGGGAGACCCTCCCTGGTAGAAAGACCTCCCTGCCTTTCTCTCTGGGCGGGGAACGGAGGGAATGGTGGTGTCATCCTGTAGGAAATGCTAAGTTGGTGGGTCCGGGCTGCTGTAGCCTCGGTTGGGCTGTTGGGAGAGACAGCCGTGCCTTTGTCCCTTTGGAGTGAGAGGGTCGGTATAAAGTTACTTCTAGGAATGACTCAGCCTCTCTGCACATTTCCACCTGCCTCCTCTAGTACTTTTTTTTTGAGGGGTGGGGGGAGGTTGGACTGGGTATTAGGTGTTTTCACAACTTGTCTGTTAGATGCAAACTATTAAATATGAGAAATGACAGTCTTTTAAGGGTGAGGAATCTTCTTTCTTCCACTTTTTTTTTTGGGTGCCTATGCAATGTTTGCAGTTTACAATTTCGTAATCCGTGTTATTTCTCTTCATGACCCTTACAAGTGCAGTTATATCATACGAAGTCGGGTAGGCCCAGGTGTCAGAGGAGCAATGTGCCTGCACTTGATTGTCATGCTGCTTCTTGATAAGCTGCGAGTGGGAATGTTTTCTTCAACTTGACCGTCTACCGTGTGCACTGATTTCACATGAAAAAGTGGCTGACTGTCAATAAGTGCTGCTCCTATTTCCTCTTTTCTAGGTTTTCACCTGTAGCTAACCTTCACATTGTTTTCATAAGTAGGTACAGAAGACTGATTAATATTGAGATTTAGAAAGTTTTTAAAAATGTAAATTATTTTAAACTTGAAATTGTTAAATGATCAGGAAATGACAAGAATCATTTTTGTTGATGCACCAATCCAATAAATGAACCTTTGCCTAAGGATTACAGATCCCCCCCTGCCCCATGTTGCAATGGAATAAACACGTATGAGCAAGTTCTCTTTATACCATTCCTTTTCTGTATAAACTGATTATTTAAATGGATTTTTTGGAGGGGGCTTTTGTGTATAATGGATTAGGCTAGGTTTTCTTATAATAAAGATCTTGAGCAAAGCAGATACTCAATTCTTGGTTGATTTTTATTAAACTAATTATTAGGGGAAAACAGGATTATGTATTTTGTATTTTAGAGATGTTTGAAACTTAGTATTTGGGGTATTGACTTGAAGACTCCTTTTTCAGTAATTTTAACCAATCTATATTTTAAAATCTACGATAGAATTCGTTGTGTTTGGCCCTCCAACTATGTATGTTTAAGCAGTATTTTTAAAAATGTAGTGTGGAGAAAGCTATGTACTACTTTTCTTAGTTGTAAGGAAAAAAATATTGAAGGGCTTTGCTAAGAAACGAGGTCAGAATGCATGACAGCATTTTGAACTTTTGAATCTGATCTTCTAAAAGGGTAAGAAACACAAAACCTTTGTTCCTGAATCCCCACTCCATGTCCTAACATGCAAGCTTTGCATAAAGAGCTGGATTTGAAGTCAGGGTCCTTATTAGAATCCCCATCCTGCCACTTCCAAAGTGTCTCTTTGGGCTTCAAGTTCCTTATCTGTAAAATGAGATGACCCTAAGGTTCCTTCTAGGTCTAAGTCTCTGATCTTACGAACTTTAACATAAACTTGGACTTTCAAAAATTTGCTACAGGAATAAAATAATACTAGCTAGCATTTATATAGTGCTTTAAGGTTTGATCTCATTCTATCCTCCCAACAACCCTGGGCAGTAGGTGCTATTATTGCCCCCATTTAACAGATATGGAAACTTAGGCAGGTAGAAGTTAACTGACTTGCCCAAGATCGTGAAGCTTAATCAGCATCTGAGGCATGATTTGATCTGGTTCTTTTTGACTCAAGTCCAGTGCTGTCTATCCACTGTGCCCCTAGTTCCCTCTATTTAGAAATTTTAGTTTTTAGATTGCAATATTTTTTATTAAAGATTGTCATCTTGGAAGCTTTAAAAAAAAAGTGTAAAAGTTGATCATTCTCAATCATAAATTGTGTTGATTTATAGCAACAAAGGTACTAATATGAGAATAAATGGATGAACAAACATTTAGTCAGGGCATACTGTTTGCCAGGTACTTTACTTTTTAGTAAAAACAGCCCCAGCCTTCAAGAAATTTACCTTCTGATGGGGAAGATAATGTGTATATAACTAGGTACATAGAAGACGGTCTGTAATATTAGGGAGAATGGCAGCTGGGGTGGGGGATGTGGACTGGGAAAGGCTTCTTGTATAAAGTGGGATTTGAGCTTTGAAGAAATTAGGAAACCCTAAAGCAGAGGAGTCAAGGAAGAAGAGCATTTCAGGCATGTTAGAATTTTTGTATCTTCGGAAACAGCTCTCCCTACTCCTGATTGTTGCTGTTGCTGTTCAGTTATGTCCAACTCTTAGTTGACCCCATTTGGGGTTTTTTTGGCAGAAATACTGTAGTGGTTTGCCATTTTCTTCTCCAGTTCATTTTACAAATGAGGAAACTGAGGCAAACAGGGTTAGGTGACTTGCCCAGGTTCACACAGCTAGTAAGTGTCTGAAGCCAGATTTGAACTCAAGAAGATGAGTCTTCCTTACTCCAGGCCTTGTCAGTCTGTCCACTGTGCCACCTTGTTGCTCATTTCAGGCATAGTCAGTGTAAAGGCAGGGAGATGGCATGTCTGGGAAAATCAATGTAAATGGATTATATAATTCGTGGAGTGGAGAGTAAGATATAAGAAGACTGGAAAGGAAGGAAGAGGCCAGTTTGTGAAGAGGAATTTATGAAAATGAACCTTCAGCTTTACACCAATCATTTTGGGCAGCTTAATGAGGGAGGTTAGGGATTGAATTGGGAATAGACTTGAGACAGGGAGACTGACTCATCAGAAGGCTTTTTTCTGGTCCAGCTGGGAAGCTGGCCTGTACTAGGATGGTGGCTACTTGAGTTGAGAGTAGGGCACCTATTAAAGAGATTCTGTGAAGATAGAAATGACAAGCTCTCGAAAGTGTGGAGGGAATGAGATGTGCTTGGGAGAATGGTGATGCCCTGGATAGTAATAGGGAAGGAAGTTGAGAAGAGCGATCCATTTCTGGGAACAGTTTTGTTTGAGTTTGAGATGCTTTACACATCCTCTTGATGATTTAAGACTAGAGCTCAGGTGAGATGAGGTTAACATATTCTAAGTAAACTTTTGACATGCACTGAGGGGATTGTAGACAAACTCAATATTGAAGATTTGCTATGTGCAAGGCAGTTTAGAATTTTCAGAGGTATTTAAGATTAACTCCATGCCATCCAATAGCTTATAATCTAGTAGAGGAAATCAACGAAAAATACTTATTGAGTACCTGTTGCATGCATAGCACTGTGCCTAGGTACTGTAGGAAAGAGTAAAGAAGCCTCACCACTCTGAAAGAGCTGACAAGTTTAATTGGAGAGAAAACCAATTAAACAACCAAAAAGTGTTGTTAGAATACAAAAGGATCTCACCATCTGTTGAGAGTCAACAAAGAATATGTACAAATAGATTATATACAGAATAAATAGGAAATAATTATCAACAAAGAATATATACAAATAGGTTATATACAGAATAAATAGGAAATAGTTAATAAAGGGAAGGCACTAGAATTATGAGGAGTTGGGAAAGGCTTCCTATTAAAAAATGGAGATTTTAGTTGGGACTTAAAGGAAGCCAAGGAAAGCAGTAGGTGAAGATGAGGATTGAGCATTTTAGGCATGGAGGACAGTCAGAAAATTTCTAGCAAGGAGGCTCTTGAAGTGTACTTGTAAAGGCAGTAAGGTGTAAGAAGATTGAAAGATAGGAGAGGGCTAGGTTATGAAGGGCCTTGAATTATTATGGTAATTTTTTATTTCTTTTTTGATTATTTGAGACCCCGGGGCCATCCTCCTAACCAAAACTTTTCCCATGGGACATGAAAATTTAGAGACTTAAATGTTCCTTAGATAAGCCAGAGGAAGAATCTTAAAAGCCTCTGGCTCTTTGGCGGTACATAAAACCTCCTCCTCCACTAGCCTTTTTTCTGTTTTAATCTGTAACTTGACTTAGTTTATCTAAAGAGTTTTTTTGACTAGGGTTGTTTCCTTAGGGGGATGTAGGAAATTATGACTGTTAAAATTGGTTCAGCTTTTATTAAAGTATGGATTATGGATCTCTCTTTTCTTTAACTTTTATGGCCTAGGAGGAATATACAAGATTGCAATATGTAAATGAATTATTTCTGTCAGTGACAGAAATATATGCCTATAAGAAACCTTATTAGAATCATAAGATCAGGTTTTCTCTGAGGCCTGAACCTTTGCGTGCATATAATAATAAAGTAATAAATAATAATAAAACCTATGTTTTTACTTCCACAATTTGTGGTAAATTTAAATAATTTGTTGTGATAAATACATATTTGGCAGCAAGTTAACCATCCATGACCTCAGAGAGGGGGTTCTCCCATGAAAGAATGCTAAGCTTATGGTTTTGTATTTGATGCTAGACATAATAGGGAGCCACTGGAGTTTTTTTGTTTGTTTGTTTGTTATTGGGGGGGGTGGGCAAGTTCAGGAAGGACGGTGACATGATTGGACCTGTGCTTTAGGAAAGTTATTTTAGTAGTTGAGTAGACAATGGATTGGAGTGGGGAGAGACTTGAGGCAGGCATATCTACCAGCTGGCTATTAAAATAATCAAGATAAGAGGTGAGGACCTACACTGGAATGGTAGTCAGGAAAAAAAGGGGCTTATTTGAGAGATGCTGCAAAGGTGAAACAGGATTTGGTAACAACTTGGATAGGGGAGGGAGTGGTGAGAGATGGTGAAGATTTGAGGCTGACACTCTTTCATTGTGAGCCTGAGGGACTGGGAGGATGGTGTTGCCCTCTACAGTAATAGGGAAGGTAGGAGAGGGGGGAAGTTTGGGGGGAAATGAGGTCAATTTTGGACATATTGAATTTAAGATGTCTAGAGTTTGAGATGAAGGTAGTTGGAGATGTGACATTGGAGGTCAGCCTATAGTTTGGGGCGGGATAGGTAGATCATCCTACACTATTCTGTTTAATTAACCTAAAAAAACAAGTCATTAGAATGACTGAGCATGAGGCATTATGTGATAAATAAATACCTTAATGTTTGAAGTGCTGTTAGATTGCCTTTGAAGGAATTAGGGGAGCTTTGTTTGTGGCCCTTGAGCTATGACTTGAAGAATGGGTTGAATTTTGATTGAGAAGAAGTTAGAGAGGACATTGAGATTGAAAGGAATACCACTTTTTTTTTTTTAGGCAGTTGGGGTTAAGTGACTTGTCCAGGATCACACAGCTAGTAAGTGTCAAGTGTTTGGTCTGAGGCCGGATTTGAACTCAGGTCCTCCTGAATTCAGGGCCAGTGCTCTATCCATTGCCCCACCTAGCTGCTCCAGGAATACCACTTTTAAACCCTCTTGAGGCTTTACTGTGGACAAAACTGTGTTAGGTGCTGAGGGAGATAAGTTTAAAACCAAACCTCTTCCCTCAGTCTTCTAGGAGGCATGGTGACTAGAGAGTAATCTAGCCTAGTTAGAGCATCAGGTATATATTGTTGGAGAGGTAGATTGGGGTCCTGTAGCAAGAGGGCCTTGAGTGTTAGGTTGAGCTCTTTTCTACTTCATCCCAAGGATCAAGTAGTATATTAAAAATATCAGATTGATCCAGATCAGAGTAAATAGTGATCCCGATTTAATTACTTTAAAATAATTTTTATTTTGTTTTCATGTCACCTGCCTACCCAGAAAGACACCCCTTGTACTAAAGAGAGATAGAAAGGAAAAAAAGGAAAACTAACCAAAAAGTCTGATTATATTTAGGGTTCTCCACCTGCTCTGAAGGGTGGGGTGGGGTTTGTGGAAATGACTTATCTTCAGCAGAACTGGTCATTTATAACTTACAACACTCAACTTTTATTGTTTTATTGGTAATAGTCATGCATATTTTCCTGGTTCTTCAATTTTGCATCAGTTCATGTATGTCTTTCCATGCTTCTTTGTATTAATCATTCATAATTTTTTACTGTATAATATTTGCTTATACTTTGTTTAGCCATTTCCTAATTGATGAGTATATGCTCAAATGAGATAGCCGTAAGTTGTTCAGTCATTTTTCAGTTGGGTCTGATTTGCATCTCTTATAATGTTTATTGTATGATTTTTGTAATATTAAGATTATATTCATTTAGAACTATTGTGAAATGTAGTATTATCTGGGTGCGTTTCTATAGGCAGAATACTGAGTATTCTAGCCAACTGTGCTCCAGGGCCTTGATTCCCTTTGACTGCCCTGCTTTAAAAGATGTGGGTAATGAGATTCAATTAAGTTTTTTCAATCATGTCCAACTCTTTGACCACATTTGGAATTTTCTGAGTAAAGATACTGGAGTAATTTGCCATTTCCTTCTCTAGCCATTTTACAGATAAGGAAACTGAGGCAAAGAGGGTTAAGTTACTTGCCCAGGGTCACACCAGATTTGAACTCAGGGAGATGAGTCTTCCTGACTCCAGGCCAGGTACTCTTATTAACTGGGCTACCTAGCTGCCCACATACTATATACTATGTACAAAACAACACAAATTGTGCCAAGTACTAAGCTAAAAGCCTTTGTTGAGTTAAACCCTAGGGCTCCAAATAAGAAAAGGAAAAACTGAAAAGGGAAGGAGAGGTAATAGATGGTATCTGGGGAAGGGGCATGATAATGATGGACTCAGAAGAGAATCCAAAGAATGCAGCTGGTAAAAAGAAAAGAATTGGTTAGCTTCTGAGTCCTCTTTATTTTTTTTATTTTTTATATTTTTTTGCTTAGGCAGTTGGGGTTAAGTGACTTGCTGCCAAGGGTCGCATTTGAACTCAGGTCCTCCTGACTTCAGGGCTGGTGCTCTATGCACTGCGCCACCTAGCTGCCCCCTGAGTCCTCTTTAATTGGAAGCTTTGGGAGGAGTTCTGTGCTCTGCCCTCAGGCTCTCCAATCAGAGGATCACAGGCACTGTGGGTTCTGATAAGATGTGAGTACCAAAGCTGATCTTAGTATGTTGATGGCAGAATCCAGAGTGAAAATGGTAGGAAATGAAGAGTTGAATGGGCTTCTGAGCCCTTTTCAAATATTAACTATTTCTAGCTTCTATCATTGTTATTGTTGTTGTTATCATTTCTACTTATTTGCTACCACAAAAAGCATTTATCTAAATACTTTTGTGTGTATAGGGATTTCTTTTTGTCATTGACCTCCTTGAGGTCTATACTGATAGCAGTGGATTTTCTGAAGCAAGAGTATGGGTAGACATTTTTTTTTTGTCATTCTCTTTGCATAATATTGAATAGCTTTCCAGAATTGTTCCAGAAGCAATTTATAATTGCTTCAACAGTTTGTTAGTGTGTCTCTTTCCAAAACTTATTTTTCCCATTTTATTTGTCATCTTTCCCAATTTGGTGGTTGTAAGATGAAACCTCAGGATTTGTTTTGATTTTTATTTCTCTTATTAGTAACTTGGACTATTCTGTCCTTTGGGTGCCAATAGTTCACAATTCTTTTGTGAACTGGTCATATTATTAGCAAAAACTCACCTCATCACTACCACCTCTAGTCCGACCCTTCATCTCTCCCATTCATTTAAGAAAGAAAGAAAAAACAAGACCCGGTTGCAAACATATATAGTCACGCAAAACAAATTCCTCATTGGCCATATTAAAAAAATATGGTTAGTCGTATTTTTCAAGTCTTTCAAATTTATTTGTCTTTATAGTATTGTTGTCAATATTACTTATTCAGCTTACTTTACTCCCATACAAATCTTCCCAGGTTTCTCTGAAACACTTTCATTTCTTACAGCATAATAGTATTGTATACATTATATAACCTGACTTGTTCATCCTTTACTTAATTGATAGGTACTCCCTCACTTAACAATTATTTGCTGATGCAAAAAGAGCTTTAAATATTTTTGTGCATCCTTAGAGTTTGTTTTACTTAGGACTAATTATTCCTTACCCCTAGTTAGTCACCTGATTTAGGTGCAAATTAAACAAATGGTCATTCTTAAGTACTGTTTATATCCTAAACGTTAAATTTCTCCAAATCTAACGAAGGATGTAGCTTAAAAAGCAGGAACTACATTGGGTTTGAAGTACAGACATTACAAGTTGAATACTGACTCAAATACTTAATAAGTGAACTGGTAAATCATTTAACCTCTCTGAACTACAGTTTCTTCTTCCAAGGTGATTGTAAATCTCAAAGAATTGAAGCTACACAGTATACCAACCTCTTTGGAGATAGGATAAGGCAAAGAAAGAATGATGAATTTTGCATCAAAGAATCTTAGTTTGAATTTTGACTCTGCTGTCTTAGACCATGAAAAAAATCTTCAGACTACCCCTAAACCTTAATTTGAAGGGGTTGCATAGTTCTCTAATGCCCTTTAAATCCTTTGAGCTGACAGTGAAGATTGATGCCAAGTCATCAATGCCCTGATGTGCTTTGATTATCAAAATTATAGGATGACAAGTTATTCTTAGTGATAGCCAACTTGAGCAATTGACCTGTGAAAACTATTGTTAGTCTGATATTTTTGTGTTTTGGGCTTTTTATACCTTTTCCAACCACTATAAAACATAGAAACTAATTCCTTAGATTATCACAAATGTTATAGGAATCAAATCAGTATGTTTCTCTTTAAAAAATATGTATATTTTTTTAGGTCTTGAACTTAATAAATGCCAAAGAAATGACCATTTACATACATACAAAGAGGATTGTATATGAAACTGAATATTTCATACCACTTGCTTTTTTTTTAAGAAGTATATAAAAATTCAACAAGTTAGTTTGAAAATCATTTTGCTTGCCTGTACTTCTTAATGAACTTACTATAAAAAAAATTTCAGTGACTCTCCTTTTTTCTTTTCCTCAATTCCCCCTTTCACCTAGTCAGGCCACACAAATCCACTTAGTGGTCAAAGTTTAAGTCTAAAAATATATGGTGTCTCATTCATTACCTTGACTCCTATTTAGTTCTATTTGAATTTGATACTAAGTACTGTTCTATACATCCTGGGGTTATTTGCTTTGCCCCTTCCACCATCTTTGAGGTACAGATGCTTTTTCAAAGGAGTCTTTTGCTCTTGTTGCCTGTAGATATAGAATCTTGAAGCCTTGCAGTCTCTCTAGCTGTTTAGCTGCAGTCTTATTTGCCAGAATTGGTCCTGTCTTTTCTGCCAGAGCCCCTGACTGACTAATTTGCAGTTCTTGGTTACACAAAGTCACTTAACTGCAGTTTTTGAATTTTATTATTATTATTGTTCAGCTTAGCTATTTTTTTTCCTAATTTTTTTTTTTTTGGAGTAGTTGTGTGGCTGGAGATCTTCAAGTTAGACTAGTTTGGAATATGGAATTCATGAATGGAGTATAATGTGTATTAAGTCTGGAAATATATGCTAAAAGTAGATTGTGTAGGACTTATAAGTTTTCCAGTAGGGTAGTAATGAACAGGTCACATTATGTCAGGTCAGGGGAGGCTTCCTTCTTGACACATTCAGGGCCTCCTCCATACTCTGGATCCATTGCTTCTGGAAAATATGGCAACTCAAAAAGATAAGGTCAAGGGACTCCTTAATATTACCCTCAACATTACTGATATTGTCTGATCCATCCTTCAAAAATAGATTTTTATTGACTTTTTTTTAAACAGTTTTATTGTTTTTGTATCACTTGCAAGAGCTATCCCTTAATAACAAAGGTTTTGAGGTTTTTTGTTTTTTAAGAGAAGGGGGTAAAAGAAAAAAAAGGAAGTTTTTTTTAACATTAAATGTTCCACACTTACAGATTCCAAACTTTGCAGAAAAATGTGGAGAAGTATCTCCTCATATCTTTTTAGGTCATTTGTTCCATTTTGCCCCTTTCATCCCTGTGTGACCTGGAGTAAGTCACTTAAACTCCCTAAGCTTCAATTTCTTCCTTCTTAATATGTGAGGGGTTATAGACTAGATGATCTAAATAAATACCCTTAGAATGATGCAGTTTAGGGGTTCAGGGGTCCTGGGACCCCAAAATTACTATACGCAGGTCCTGTCTGAAAGAATTCGACCCAAGCCTTCTTTCAGCCAAAGACAAGGTTTATTAGAACATTGTCATATTGGGCAGAGTCTTAAGGAGTCTGTACATGGATAAGCAGTGGCTAGATTTTAAGAATCTCAGCATCTTAATGGAGACGAGATGGACCTTATATACAGAAAGACTGGGAGGGATCTAGGAGTGGCCCAAGTAGTTTGGGGTGACTGGAGGAGGGGTCTAAGGAGATCTGGATGAGAGTGGTCAGTAAACTGAGGTGAACAGAATTCCTGGGACCTGGACAAAAGAGCCTAGCTAGGATTAAGTGTGGGAAATGGCTGGGGGCCATAGGGAGGGCTAGGCTAGGTTAAGGGTTTAATAGAATTGGGAGATTGGGTGTAGCCACAATGAAAGGCCAGTTGATGAGATATTATAGCTTCAGGTGAATGCCAGAGACTTGGCCGGGGTTTTTCCTTTCTGGGGCCCAGATCCCCACCCCATCCGAACTATCTGTTGATCGATGATCCAAAGAAATTGAAGTTGGTATTGGCTTTGAAAATTGGAAAGGATTTAGGACAGCCTTGTTTATGCCTCTTCCCCCCCTCCCCCATGGGGTGTAATCTAACATGAACAAAGGTTCACAAAAAGGAACTAGGTGTATTTGAAAAGTGATTGACTCTTGATTGTGAAGGTCAAGAGGTAGGTCTTTATCCAGTAAGAACCTTGGAGAGGTGACTGACATTATGAGTGGTGAAATTAAATCTGACAGTGATGTTCTAGATGGCCTGCATAGGGGAGAGATAGAGTCAGGAAGATAGGAAGGTGATTTTTATTATTTAGACCTGAGTTGATAAAGCCCTGAATTAGTTTGGCATCAGGAAAGGAAGGAATTTATAAAGGGCAGATTTATAGGATTTGGTTAGGTGATTTGATGTTTTGAACATTGGGTAATACAGAAAATCCTGGTACTGAAGAGGTCTAGAGGTTTTGGGGTGCTCAGAAACCCCAAGATCGCGGCGCCGGACCCTGCCTGAAAGAATTCAACTCAGATCTTCCAGCCAGAGAAAAAGTTTTTTAGAGATAAATCATATAGGCTAGTCTCGTAAGGATCCTGAAGATTAGTAACGCTCTGTAGGGACGAGTGGGCATGAGAGTCTCAGCCTTTTGGGCATGAGAAATTCTCAGTGTCTGAATGGGGGCTAGGGTGGATCTTAAATACACTAAAGTAACTTTGGGTGGCCAGAGGAAGGGGGGGTGGTTGGGAAAAGGGTCTAGGTGAGAATTCCCTGTTTGGAAGGTTTAAGAGATTGAATAAACAATGGGAATAGATAATGAAGGGAACTGGAAGGTAGAAGTTTGCTTTCAAAGGGAGATAAAGAGAGTAGATAAGGAACCTAAAAGTTTAAGGTTTTTCTGGGACTGTAGACAAACAGGAGCCAGGTTCTTTTTAGGGCTAGGGAGGAAGGTGCATCTGAATAAGATCAGAAGGTAAGGCTAAAGCTTTCAAAGGGAAATAAGGAGCTGGGGCCAGGGGTGAGAAGATGACTTGGGCTGAAACCCCGTCAGTACCACTGACAAATCATGAAACGTGTGGGAGCTTTTGGGGATAATTTTAATAATAGTTTACTTTAAACAGAGTACTTTCCTATCAATTATCTTGTTGGGTTTTACAACAAAACTCAGGTTTTAGGGCTTTTGGCATGACCTTAAAGAATTTTTTTTACTATGAATTTAACAAACACCAACAAATAAACATTTCCATATACAAAGAACAGAAAGAGTATTGTATATGAAACCACAAATCTATAATGTAAAGCTTATTTTAAAGATCACATTTGAGATTGTTGAGCAACATTGCCCTGCTTAAATGCCCCTTTCAGTATACTGTTCATTTAAGAAATGTTTCTTTGACATTCTTTTACTTTTGTATCACTGACTACCCCTCCCTCCTAGTGGCTGCTGGTAGCTCAGTGGATGGAAACCTGAGCTCATACATTTACTAGATGTTTGACACTGGGCAATTCACTTAATCTCTCTTTGCTTCAGCTTCCTCATCTTCAAAATGAGAGCACCTAGCTCAAAGGGTTGCTATGGGGATCAAATGAATTAATTGTAAAATGCACTGGGCACATAATAGGTGCTATATAAATACTTATTTTAACCCTTCCTCTCCTTTCCCTAACCCCTTCCAAATAAAAATCTTTCCTTCAAGCAAGCAGAATAAATTCATACAGTGGCTGTATCTGAAAATAATTTCTCTTTTTAATGTCTTGCAATTCAGTACAGTTCACCAAGCATTTTTCAGAATCAGTTGGAAGGACCTTAAAGGCCAGTAACTAGTCCTACTTGTACCTTCAAACATGTACTTTCAAACAAACATGAACATTTCAATATACAGAAAATAAAAAATGGATTATTTTGTTAATTTTCATTTGAGTGGCTTATACTCTCAGTGCTTATATGTGTGTCTTATGGAAATAACATTAGCCCTAACACTACATTTTAATTTTGTAAATTTTTATTTCCTCTTAGTTGTGAATGCATCTTGTTCCTTTTTTTGTTTCCATTTTGGTAAGAGTAAGTTTGCTTTCTAAGGACAGCCTAATAAAGGTGACTATTTGGTGATGAACTCTGGCCATGACAACTCATGAACCAAAGAAAAATGTGTAGTACATTGCTGTATTTGATTTGCAGTGATAGTTGTAGAATGATGGAAAGGGCACAGAGGGTGATACATAGTTTCTATACTCTATAAATTTTAACTTAGATAAATGTGATATCTTGTTGTTTTGTCTTGTCTTGACACTTGGAGACCCTATTTGGGGTTTTCTTGGCAAAGATAGGGGAATGGTTTGCCATTTCCTTCTCCAGCTCATGTTACAGATGAGGAAACTGAGACAAACAAGGTTAAGTGTCTTGCCTAGGGTCACAGCGACTGAGGCCAAATTTAAACTCAGGAAGAAGCGTCTTTTTTTTATTTTCGGCATGGCAGTTGGGGTTAAGTGACTTACCCAGGGTCACACAGCTAGTAAGTGTTATGTGTCTGAAGCTGGATTTGAACTCAGGTCCTCCTGACTCCAGAGGTGGTGCCCTATCCACTGCGCCACCTAGCTGCCCCAAGATACGTCTTCCTGACCTGGCACTCCATACACTGTGCAACCTAGCTTTCTTTAGGGAATCTTTATCCATTGACTAATGTGGACATAATGCTGCCATAGGAACTGAATCCTTTCAAGCTTGAAAGTCTTAACTGTAAATGAAACTAGAAGAAAAAAGGGATTTACAGTGAAGTGGAACAGTGACACAGACTCTCCTTGGGGTAAAAAAGAGAAAATATGATATTCCATAGTAAACCAAATCTTTGCCATCACAATTGACTTTAGAGAATACAAAATTCAACTGTTTGTCTTCAGATTTTTCTTCCATGAAGATATCTTTTTTGTATGAGACCAAGTTGGTGTTTTATCATGTTGATTATGGGGAATCAATGTGAGCAATGTTGAATAGGTGAAAACAATAAATCTCAGCAACTATTTGTCTCTGGGGAATGAATGAGATGGAAGAGTTGAGAATGACTCCTAGGTCAAGAACCTGGGTAATTGGAAGAATGGTTACACCTTGGTGGAAATAAGGAAATTAGGAAAAGGTGTGAGTGTTGGGGGGAGGAGATACTGAATTGTTTGGATGTGTTGAGTTTGAGTTGCCTGTGGGGCATCCAGATAGAGATGTCTAGGAGGTAGTGGGATTTGTGGGTCTCCAGTTCCGGTGAAGAATGAAGATTTTATATAGAAATTATGATTGTTGTTGAGATCACAGGGAGAGTGTTTAGGGAAACAGGGTCCAGGACAGAATCCACCTATACATAGGAGATGGGGACAGGTGTGATTAACCTGCAATGATTGTGCCCAACATGATGGAAATAAACCATGACAGAGGAGAAACTGAAAATGTGGCCTTCCATTGAATGTACAGTACTTCATCATATTTTTTGAAAGCTGTAATTGATTGAATTGGTAGTTAATTGATATCTTTTAGTAGTCTTTTGGTTTTTGTTGTTATATTAATGCACCTGTTGATTTTTCTTTTTCATTCTTTGGTTCTCTCCTTTAATTACTATGAAAAATTGATATTTGGGTTCCTTTAAGGTTGTTTTAACCTTAGATTTCTTCTCTGAATTCCTAATACTCATTAGGAATCTTAAGTGTCAGTTCCATTTCCTTTTGTTTTTCCTTTTTTTTTTGGCTAAATAAAAACAAAAATTGCGTGAAGTAGTGATAGAACCAAATATGGTACTTCTGCTGTTATTTATAATGGAGGAAAATGCTCTTGAAACACTGGCAAATTGGTTCCATGTTGCGTCTATTTGTTGTCTTTTAAGTTTCATACATAAAAGCTCTTGGAGTTATCAGAATTAGCTGATCATGCCAAACTAAAGTGTTGTTTTCCCATCTACTGCTTTTAGCTATGAGGTATTATACTATTTATTATCTCTGTGTTTTCATTACTCAAGAAAAAGCACAGCCAGGGTGGTTGTGTACAGTCTTTATCATTGGTGTCCTTCTTTGCACTTCTGTTAGTTTATTCTGAATTTGTGCTGTTTGTCGGTTTTATGAGACATAAAACATGTCCTTTTCCCACAAATATTATAAAAGGTAAATTCTAAGAAAGAGTCATAATTTATTTGATATTTGTGCCTTAGAAATAGTAGTGATACATGTTTGGACTTTGACTTGAATAAATCACAGTAAGGTCAGAAAAATAATTAAGGCCAATACCCATGGGCCTGTCATGTAGCAAAAATGAGGGACAACAACAATGGACAGCTTAGATACTACAGTGGGGCTGAGAAAATGTTTAAAAAAATATAGCAGAAGAATGTTATGGAAGTTTTATAGAAGAGCATGAACAAGAATTGCACAGGATAAGAAATGACAACTAGGTTGTGATCTGATCCATTAGAATGGATACATATAAGGATCGTGAATCCTTGGAAGAATTGAAGTAAACGATTAAGATTACAGACCTATTGGTTAATAAGGTTAATAACCTCAGTATTGAAACCTTGCTGGATTAATAAAAAAGAAGAAAATTAGATAATTGAAAACAGTTCTTTAGAATAAACCAGAGTATGGATTATATTTGTATTACTGATTAATAAGAAATAATAGCTTGCTGAAGTGCAAATGGGGAGGGATATAACAAGCACAGAGTTTATTAAGTGCAAGAGAATTTACAGAAGAGAACACTATCTAGTGTTAGCAGAAAATGCTTTTGACACAAGGGTCAGCTATTTGATGAAGGATTTTAAGAATTCTTTTAAGATGGACCTAAAATTGCCGTAGGCTGAGGGGGCTATGGTAAGACTGAGGCTAGAGTTTAGAGCAGGCAGGCACAACCTGAGGCAGGTTTTCTGGTGGCCAAATGTAGAGGAAAACATCCTTTGTATGTAGAGGAAATCCTTTGGCCTGCTGCTAGCTGCCATGCAGACCTGATTTAAAGGATAATCCCCTCACCCCCACCTTCTACTCCTGTTAAGAGCTGTTGTTAAGGGGTCCTCTGAACTTGTTTTTTTAGTTGCCATTTTTTCCAGAAACAGTGGACTCAAAGCATGCAGGAGTCACATGGTCCTCTAGGTCCTCAAGTGTGGCCTTTTTGGCTGAACCCAAGCTTGACTGAACTTGAAGACTTGAACTTGAGACTGCAGGTTCCCCACCCTGCTCTAGAGGTTCCCAAGGGAAAAGAAGTCTGCTTTTGCCATCGCCTACCCCTTCAGGAGGGGGTTACTGCACCTTTCCCCTTTCATACCATGCCCCTTTCTGTTTTCTCCTTTTGTTGTACTGTCATAAATATGCAAACTTCTGTAAGGACTGTGAACTCATTTGGTTCCACATGCATGTTTGTTTCTCTTGTAATAAACCTGGTTTTTACATAAGTCTCCTGATGCTATGACTGCTATGACATACTTCCCATTGGAGCTTTGAAATGCACATTCTGCAAAGCAATTATTGTAATATGCAGATTCCCTTTCCCAGTCCAGGAATCCACGGATGGACCCTCAGAGTCCTACAGAAGACCCTGGGATAGATTAGGTAGAAATTGAAGCACAGGCAACCTTGGGGCTTTTCAGGGGGTCCTGCAGGATAGGAGAAATGACCTAGGCAAAGCAGCAAGGGAAAATAACCTCAGGCAGAACCTACAGCACAGGAGGTCTTCAGTCTTGTGGCAAAAGAGAGACCTCAGGCTCAGCCCACCACTTGAAGGAAGACCTAGTCTAGGCCATTATTCAGGACTAGTCAAGCCCTGCCCATGCCATTCAGTTGCACAGATTTACCAGAGTTCAGTTTTTTGTCACCTTCTTTTCTCCTTGTTGTAACCTTAATGCTGTGGTGAATGAAATGAGGAAACCTCGAACTCTGTATACCTTGAGGAAATACATCCATTTGAAAGAAGTCCAGAGGGTAAACATGGAGGATAGTGACCACAAGTAGTGAAACCTTTGGGGGGAAGAAATGCCCTGGCCACAGGGATTTGTAGGAGTACCTGGAATAGAGGAAAAAGAAGTGCATAATGGAAAAGCTAAGGAAGAAAGAGTGGAAAAGAAAATTGACATCTCAAAACAGATGATGAAAAGCCTCACTCAAGAATGGAATGACCTGAAAAATTGAGCTAGACAGAGAAAAGTTAAAGATCACTGGACTTTCTGAAAGCCATGGACCAAAAAAAAAAAAAAAAAAAAAAAGAGGTCCTAGATATGAAATTTTTTCTTTTTCTTTTTTTTTTTTTTGGAGGCAATCATGGTTAAGTGACTTGCCCTGGGTCACACAACTAAATATCATATTTGAAGAAATCATGAAAGAAAACTACCTGGACATATTAGAACATTTGGGCAAAGTGAATATATAATCTGTTGAACACATCTTGAAAGAAACTTCCACAATGAAAATTCTTAAGAACTTAATATACAAATCCAGAGCTTTTATGTTAAAAAAGAAAACTGCAAGCAGCAAGAAAGAAAAAAATTTAAGTACCAAGAATTTACATAAAACTTAGGAGCTAACATGTTAATGTAGAGAACTTGGAATACAATATTTCAAAAGGAGAGTTGAAAGTTTACAACCAAGAATAACCTACATGACAAAATTGAATATAATAGATGGAAAGGGTGTGGGGAATGGAAATGGATCTTTAATGGAGTAGAAGATTTCCAGACATTCTTGTTTAAAAGGCCAGAACCAAATAGATATTTTGAAAGAATTGCAGGCATCAATAGAAACACAGAAAGATTCACATAATTATTTAATTGAAAAAGAATGAGGATGGCTTGTTTACACATTAATGGCATGGGAGGGGGGAAATTTACAGATGTCTTTTCCAAACTCTAATATCTTTGACTCAGAGAAAGCTAAAAATAACAGTCTGAGGATGGCTTTTGTTGTGTTTTAATGGTTTTAGGAGAAGACAGAAATGAGAAGGACAGGAGACTATGTTGTGGAAGGAAAGGAACAGAAATCACTAATAATAGAGGTTCCTATGATGAAGAATATAAAATCATAGAGGAAGGGGGGGTTGTGCCCACCATGTTTCTCACTGTCATCCGACTTGGAAAAAAGGAAAACTGAACACATTTACTTCCCACCTTCTACCCCTTCAGTATAGCAGTATATCAGAATTGAAAAGGAAATGAGAAGGCAAGGGACAAGGGAGAAATAGAAGGGAGAGATTCTAGCAGAGAGGACAACATAAATGGGGGAATAATTGTAACCAAAGCAAACTTAGAACTGGAGAGAGTAATTGGGGTAAGGATAAGAGAAAAATAACACAGAAGATTGCTTACCTAGTACTGCTCTAATTAGAATATTGATTAAGAGGCAGCTAGGTGGCAGAGTCTGGAATCAGGAAGACCTGAGTTCAAATCTGGCTTCAGATGCTTAGTCACTTAACTTATTTGCCTCAATTTCCTTATCTGTAAAATGAACTGGAGAAGGAAATGGCAAACTACTCCCAATATATTTGCCAAGAAAACTCCAAATGTGGTCACGAAAAGTCAGATGTTACTGTCTGAAAGACAGCAAATGTTTATTAAGCACCTACTATGTGCCACGCACTGTGTTAAGCACTGGAGATGCAGTTAAGAATGGGGGAAGAAAATTCACAAAAGGAAGCTTAAAAGCTGAGGGGGTAGGTACCCATGAGGATATCCCATTCCTTGCAAAGCAAGCAGAGCTGAAGATGGAAAGTGGAGAGTTATCTGGAGATTCCAAATTCAGCCCTCTATGAAGGAGAGCTTAGGAAGAGTTCTCCACCCCTCCAGAGAGGAGAGGAGGCTGAAGCAGTTAGGAAAGTATTTAGTATCCAAAGCAGAGTTAAACAACATGATGATGAGATTTCAGATGATCAGCTTATCCTGAGTTAGGAAATCATCTTACTTGGAGTTCAAACCAAGCAGAGTTGTAGATGGAAAGTGGAGAGTTAAGTTTTTATTGAAATTCCCTTTCTTTTACCACCTTTTTTTAAGGGTGGGGATAAAGGAGAAAATAGTACAGGAGGACAGGATGAAGGGAAATTCACAGTCATAACTGTGTTAATAGGATGAATTCATACATTAAATAGAAGAGGGTAGCAGAATGTATTAAAGAAGAATCCAACAATCCGTTTATAAGAAACAAATGAAACACAAAGATTCAAATAAAGTTATTAAGTATATGATAATTTAGACGAGCATTAATGGGGAGCACTAATATACCTTCTTTCAAATCTAGACAAATCCAAGCCAAAGACAAACAACAAAGAAGTTAAGAATTTGAATTTAACAAAATTAGAGATGATAACTCTGGTAATTACTAAATGAGAATAAAAAGCCCTCCCCCTCTCAGCCATGCATGGCACTTTTATAAAAACAGACTATATGTGAGGTGCTAAAAGATCTCACAAAAAAGTAGAAAAGCAGAAATACTAAATACATTTCTTGATCACAGTGTAGTAATATTGTATAGCTTGTTCTTTGATCCATGCTACTTAGTCTCCAATTACTTTATTTCTTTCTTTAAGGGCGTTTTGTTCAAGGCAGTTAGGTGGCGTAGAGGATAGAGAAATAGACTTCAAGTCAGGGAGACCTGTGTTCAAATTCTACCATAGATACTCACTAGTTGTGGTACCTTGGACATCTCTCAGCCCTTTTCTTCATCTGTAAAATGGAGATATATAGCTTGAAGTTGTTAAGGATCAAGAGATAATATTTGTCAAGTACCCTGCAAAATAACGAGTAAAATAAAGATAGCTAATCTGATTTTAAAAAAGAAAACCAAATTGCTTAAAAGATTAAGAAAACTCACAATATTTGGAGAGGATATAAAGAATATTATGAGAAACTATTTTGCCCAATTATATTAACAGAACTGATACCTTAGAGGAAATAGATGAATACTTTTTTTTTGTTCTTCCCGTTTACATTGCTTTGTTTATGTATGTTATTTTCTTTGCTTTGTAATTGGTCCATTTAAGTTTTCTCTGTGTTTGTCATAATTGTTATTTCTTATGGTATAACAATGTTCCATTTCATTCAAGTACCACAATTTGTTTATCCATTCTCCAGTCAATGGATTTCTACTTTGTTTTCATTTCTTTGCTACCACAAAAATTGTTGCTCTAGATATTTTTGTGTATATGAAGCCTTTCTATCTGAAAAAGTCATTTAAGCACTGCCTTAGTTTTCTGAAATATAAAATGGGTTTCATAACACCTACCTCCCAGAACTGTTGTGAGGATCAAATGAGATAATATTTGTAAAGTGGTATATCTAGGCTCTACATAAGATTTTAGCTGTTGTTATTGTTAATGACAGACCAGATCACTTTGGCAACTGAGTGATGGAGGGACTAAAGTGGGGAGAGACTTGTGGTAGGGAGACCAACTAGCAAGCAAGCTTTTATAATAGTCCCAAGTGTGAGGTGATGACCTGTACCAGGGAGGTGACAGTGTCAGAGGAAAGAAGGGAGAATTGTGCTAGAGATGTTATGAAGGTAAAATTGACAGTCTTTGGCAATATATTAGAAATGGGAGTGCAAGGGTATAGTCTGAGTAAGGAATCGACTAGTGACTGGGGTGATAGCATGAACATCAAAGAACATCAAAAATGTTATTGAATGATTGTGATATAAAGGGAGAGTTTAGAGGTGGCGATTGGAATCAAGTAGTATTCTTATTACACCATAACCATTGTAATCAGAGGGGTATGAGTTCTGAAAATGGTGACCAGAGATACTATGTCTTTAGGTGGAGCCAGTGTCACTAAGAGCTAGAAGATGGGGGGAGTGGACAGTTTTCTTGTATTATTTTTTACATTAGGGTGTTCAGATTTTCTTTTGGGAGACCTATAATTCTTACATTGCTAATGCATCCTCTCTTCAAGATTAACATGTATGCTTGCATAGAAATCATATTTTTTAAAATTGTTTTTTGCTTCTCATTTAGTATTATCCCTCACTTTTGTTATTTGCAATTCCAATCTTTTGTTCTTTTTTTTTTCCCCCTCTTTGAAGAGATCTGCCACTGTGGACTCAAATTTTTCTCTTTCTGCTGTGCAGGACATAAATCCTGCTTCCACAATTCTTATTTCTCTCCTGCTGTGCATTCCTGGGAATCCACAGAGTTCTCTGCATCATCAGGTGTTGATTTATTTTTGTAATATTTATTCAGCTGTTTGGACTCATGTAGTTGGTCTGGAGTTAGTATTGCCTTTTACTATTACTGTCTTCCCTATTGGTTTATCAGCTTGTGCTCAAGATTTTTCACTGAATTTTCTTCATCCCAAGAACTTTGGTAATTAAACTCTTTCCCCTTATTTTCTTTTTTTTTCCCCCATGATACTCATTTTCTCACTTTTTCTTTGATGGTGGTTCTTCTGTGTTGAACTAAGAAGCTGTCTCAAATGCCACTTGTGATGGAGAATTCACTTTTCACCTGCCTTAGTCTCTTCCCCAAGTGACTTCTGGGAGGACAGAACTGGTCTCAGCTGGATTCTGGTCCCCTTTCCTTCAGGCTTGGTGGAGCTACACATATATGCTGGTACTTTTCCCCAATTCCCTGTTTCTTAGGTCCCTGACAGAAGACTGCTTATAGAGCAGCACACATGCTGCCTCCAGGGAGAACGTAGTTCTTTTGCTTTCCTATACTTCCACACCCTCCTGGTAGAAAGGGTTGAGCAGAGTTGAGTTCAGTTACTTGTTGCCACAGAATAGTGGGGTGAGAGCAAGAGTAGGGGGTGTGCTGACATAGACTGTATAGCAGCAGCAAACAAATTGCTGAATGGATTCCAGAAATTGTCCTCCTCTGACAGAGTGTGGCAGCTTGTTGTTGATGGGGTGCTGAGTGATTGCATTAGGGCTTATTGGGTTCTTGCCTCATTAAGGTTCTTGGTGTCTTAGACTATGGATATAGTTGCAGTTGCTTAACTCTTGCCCATAGAGATGTTTGAGAGGTCATGAGGATCAGAGAACATGTTTAGTCTTCCTTGTTTATCATGTGACTTGGAAGACTCTGGTGACTTACAAGTATTACAGGTGTCTTTGCCTAAAATAGTAACTGGAAAATTATTAAAAACTGATTTACATTAAGTAAGGAACTGTGATGACTAACCTGCCCCCTAGAATCTTCTCCAAAGATATGGGCTTTGGGCATATGTGGTATTTCTTAATAAATGAACCAAAAATATTTTCATTTCTAGGTCACCAGATTTCATTTTGAACAGTAATGTCATTCTGTTGCCAATATCAAGCAAAGGAAGCATATACCAGTTTTTAGTCTCTTACAGTTAAGAAAAGTGGTATCCCCTTTAACAGTGCCTGAAGGTAAGTCTAAATCTTACTTTTAAACAGTATAGTATTTGGTTGGCATATAAATAAATTTTTGTTTATCTTTAACTTGGAAACCTTTATGATAGACTAATTCAGTGAGGGCAGGAACTGCTTTTAACAGCTACAAGAAAACTTTATTTTTTAAAAAAATAATAGTTGTGGAAATCTTTAGATTTTACCTTGACCTACATTTCCTACTATATGCCCCTTTACTTCCTCGAAAGCCGAGGGGATGACAAAAACTGATCTATACTTCAGTCAACATGCGTTTACTAAGCACTTAATATGTGCCAAAGAAAATGCTAAATTCTGGAGATATTTTTTTTTAAATGGTAGTTAAGCTCCTTCAAATAATGTTCAAATTGGGGAGACCACATGTAAATAACCTGACAAATACAAGATCTATGCAGTAATTGATAATCTTTGAAAAGACACTAGCATGTGAGAGGATGTGAGAAGGTAGACTTTTGTAAAATATGGGACTTAAAACTATGACTTGAAGGGAAACCAGGAGATGGAAATGAGAAACAGCATTCCAGAGAAAGGAAAATGAATGGAGACCCATGTGGTATCCTTATATGGGCACTGCAGGTAGGCCAATGCAATAGTATCATAGAATGTTTGGAGGAAAGATGAGAAGGGTTAAGGTTATAAGGAGCTTAAAGTGCCAGAGTGATAAGATTTATTTGATCATAAAGGTAATAGAGAACTACTAGAGCCCACTGAATAGGAGTGTTTGTGTATATGGTATGTAGTGACTTTTGTCTTTGTTAAAGTGAAAAATCTGGTTAATGTGTTACTTTATGTTCCATGTAACAGTTTGCCTCTATGACTGCTATGTTCTAAATATTTGTGTCATCATATGAAAGCTGACTACTTTGGTGTGTGTAGGTATGCTCTAATATGATTTTTCTTAATGAATGTGCTACATATTAAAAATTTTTCCCTGTTTCTGAATTCTTTTTAGTTCTTAAATGACCATATCAGAGTGAGAGACATATACTCCCAGAATCCAGAGAAATCATCATGAAGTTATATGTATTTTTGGTCAACACTGGAACTACCCTAACATTTGACACTGAACTTGCAGTGCAAACGTGAGAATATTTTACTGACACAAGTGTGTGTGTGTGTGTGTGTGTGTGTGTGTGTGAGATTAAAGAAAATGCATCTTGTTACAGTAGATTATATATAAATGCTTATTCCCTTCTTTTCCCTTCCCCTCAAATCCCTCGCCCCTACCATGTTATTGAGTAAGATTGTGCTTTGCAGGTGTGAAACTATTCCCTTTTTTTACCCAAATATGTTTAGCAAATCACATTTTGGTCAAGTATGATAAATTTTGCTTATGATTTATGAATGCTTTATTTTAATGCTTCAAAAAAATCTAATTTCATTACAATCCTCAAAACTTTAGAAGACAGCTTCATGAGTTGCTCAGTGGCCAAAAATTTTTTGACACCTGTTTCCCAGGATTGTGGTGATGAGTGTACTGTGTCTAACTAGCCTAGTCTTTGTAAGGTTGGTATTCAGTTTATTATTGGGCATATGTATAGTTTCTATCTTGGGCAGACCTATAAGTGCCTGTTTTTAGGTACTTCAAGAACTCATTGCCACAATGATTCCAAAAAGAGTTGAGTTCACTGAAAGGAAAGGTATGATCCAATAGCCCAAAATTCTGTAAAGGAAGTTAGTGCAGGAGAAATGTGAGAGTCACCAGAAAGAAATTCTTAAGACACTAGAAAAAATTTCTGATGAAGAAAAAGGAGAGAGTTGTATCAAGAGACTATTGTGCAGGGTTAGCTAGGTAGTATGGTGGATAGAGCACTAGCCCTGTAGTCAGGAGGACCTGAGTTCAAATCTGGCCTCAGATACTTGATACTTTACTAGTGTGTCACCCTGGGCAAGTCACTTAACCCTGGTTGCCTTGCCCCTCCCCCCCCCCCAAATTTGGAAGGAGACTCTTGTGGATGTATAGGAAACCAACCGACTTAAATATTAAAAAGAGTTGTACAGAAGATGGAAATAGTAGTGGGCATTGGAGGATGAGTACAAAAATGTGAAATGGTCCTGATGGTCAGAATTGTGAGACGAGCTGATGATGACAAGGAAAGCTAAGAGACTACAAAAGCATTTTTTAAAAGCTGTACTAGGAGAACTAGGAGGACCAAAGAAGGGATTGAAATTGAGATGTCTAGGACAGTCATAAACAGTCCATACAGAGCAGAGTTACTCAATAGTTAAACTATCCTAATTTGAATTCTGGCATAAACCTCTTTAAATTTTATGTATTTTATTGGTGAAAGATAAACCTCTCATTGAGGCAACAATGAAATAATGTAGTTATCTTTTCTCTTAGTGTGGCAGACCTTAAACATGCAATCCAAAGCAAATATAAGATTGCAATTCACCAGCAAGTACTGGTAGTAAATGGAGGAGAATGTATGGCCTCAGATCGAAGAGTATGCACTTACAGTGCTGGGACAGTAAGTACACACCTGTGTTCTATTATACGTTTTAGCTGAGGAGAGAACACGTTAGAATCTAAAAATTCTTAGGCTTATATCCTAGATTATTTAGAGGAGAATAGAAGGTTTTGTTTTTGTTTGGTTTTTTGTTTGTTTTTGTTTTTGTTTTTTTTTTGTCTTTGTTTGTTTGTGGCAGTGAAGTGAGTTTGGAAGAAATATAAATAACCAAAAGAAATATTTTATGAAGTATCCATATGCTAGTAAACCATTTTGATATTAGTCATACAATCCTAATTTTAAAGTTGGGAAGGACTGTGAATAATGTATAATTTAGTTTTAAAATTATAATTCTTTTAAATACAGGACACAAATCCAATTTTTCTGTTTAACAAAGAAATGATCTTATGTGATCGTCCACCTGCTATTCCCAAAACGACATTTTCAGCAGAAAATGACATGGAATTAAAAGTTGAAGAATCTCTTATGATGCCTGCAGTTTTTCATACTGTAGCCTCAAGGACACAACTTGCTGTGGTAAGTTGTGCATGAATTACATTTGAGCTTTTCAAATCATTTTTACTTCTTGTATCCAGTAAAACTTTTTATTTTCTTTAAAGTATTATTAAAATCTTTGGTTTCTACATCACTCATATTTCTCCCTATAACTTTCTCCCTCTCATAGAGCCATACCATTTAACAAAGATTTTTGTTTAAGAAAAGAAAAAAGGAGAAAAAAAATCAGCAAAACTGATCAATACACAAAAGAAATCTGAAAATACATGCAATGTTCCACACTCATGTATCTCCTACCTCTGCGGAAGAGTGGGCCCCGAGTTTCTCCTGTCTCTTTTTTGGGACCATACTTATTCTTTGCAATTTTACATCACTCATTTTTGATAGTTTTGTGGTAGTTGTTTCCATGTGTGTTATTATAGTCATTGTGTATGTATAGATTTCTTGTTATGCTTCATTTTGCATCAGTTCTTTCTTTCCATGCTTCTCTGTATTTATCATATATTTATCTTTTTTTTTTTTTGTAGCCCAGTAATATGCTGTTACATTCATGTAAGACAGTTAGTTTAGTCATTCCCTAATTGATGGACATCTACCTTGTTTCTAGTTCTTTGCTGCCATAAAAAGTGCTGCTATAAATGTAATGGTGGATATGAGTATTTTCTTTTTATCCTAATCATTTGTTCTGTCTTTTGGATGGACTTGCTACAGAGAGAGTCAAGGCTTCATTTGCTCATAATCATATCTGCTGTAGAGGACATAAATTCTACTATTTTGTCCCCTTTTAACTTCTTTGGGGATTTTGATTTCTCTCTTAAACCATTTGGGAAAATATGCTGATATTCAGTTCTCTCTTGAGAATCAAAAGAGTTCTCTGTTTCATCAGAAGTGGGTTTAATTTCCTTTGTTTTGCATTTTTATTTAGAGATGTTTGCAGTCATTTAAATGTCTTGGGAGCCGTTTTCCCTTATGTTTTAATATTTTCGCTGTTGACTTTATCTGTTTGTGCTCCAGGTTTTTAACAGAGCTGTCTTCTTGAGATCTTTGCTTTGTTTTAGCCTTTTTTTTTTCTTGTGTGAGTCAGTTGGGGTTAAGTGACTTGCTCAGGGTCACACAGCTAGTAAGTTTCTGAGGCTGGATTTTGTTTTAGTCTTTTTTCCCTTATATTCTCCTATTTTACATTTTCTAACTCCTTTCTCTTTGGTGGAGGGTCCCCCAAGAATTGTACTAGACATGTGTCTGATTATTCTCCCGCATTGGGTATATATTTTTCACCAGCCTCCGTCTCTGCCCCAAGTGTCTTCTGGGGGAACGGGACTAGCTTCATCTCAGTTCTAGTCAGCCCTTTTTCGTTCATGCTTAGTACGCAGTGGTATCCTGACCTAGTTCTCTTTGTTCTTAATTGCTGGCTAAGCCCTGCTGCCCCAGGCAGAACATGCTTTTGCCTTCTTCTACCTCCCCCTCTTCTGAAAGTGGGTGGTGTAATTCAGATGTAATGTGTCTTGCCATAGAGTGGTAGAGTGAGGGCAGAGACAGATTTGTACTGGCAAGGACTATAGCAGGCAGGGAAATTAGTGAGTATATCTTGGAACATAAGCTGGTGGGTCAGGTTATACATCTTGCCAGAGTATGTGGGCTCATGACATCACCACTGTAGGCTTTTTGGTATTTTGACCTGTAAAGATAGTTGGAATTGTTCACAAATTGTACAATTTTTTCTTTGTGGAGTTTTTAAGAATTAATTTGAGAATTGTAAAAGATATCTAATCCTACATCTTGTTTGTCTTGTAGACTTTCTTTTTCATCAACGACTTTCTTGGGTTATATGCCTATACTAAATCAAAGGGTATAGCCATTTTAGTCACTTTACTTGAATAATTACAAATTGCTTCCCCATATAGTTGAACCAGTTCACAACTCCACCAATAATGCATTTGTGCCTGTGTCTCCACAACTCCTCACACACTGATTATTCTTATCTTTTGTCATTTTTGTCAGTATCTTGGTATGTAGTGAAATCTCAGTGTTGTTGTTGTTTTGATTTGCGTTTTTCTTTACAACTTTCCCCACTTATTTGTACAAACTTGTAAACTTGATTTCTTCCTTTTCTAATGGTACATTGCAACTACTGAGAACCTTTTGTCTGCCAACTCTTTTAGGCAGGCCTTAAAAACCTCATTTTTGCTTGTCATTAAAGTTGATGTCTAGGAGTCTTCTTGACTATCTTGACTATAATCTTTACATCCAAATCATTTATCCAGTTTTGGTATGTTTTGTTTATCCTTTAGTATAATTGTGTGTTCTTTTGTTGATAGTAACTACAGATAAATTATAATGCTATTGTAGACCACAAACAGGCACACACATAGCCTCTCTTCTCCCCCCCCCCCCCCACAGCAGCCCTCACGTCACCGTGATTGAAGGGGAAGCTTTGCAGTTATGATTATCTGGGTGTAAGTACTGACTCTGACAAACATTAGCTTTGTGAATAAGGACAGACAAACAAGCTGAAATGCCACAGTGGTTAGAACATAGGGCTAGAAATCAGAAAAACCTGAGTTTAGATCTTGCCTAAGATAATGACTATGTGATTTCATGAAGGCATTTAACCTCTATCAGCCTTGATTTCCTTATCTATGAAATAGACATAATAACAGCACCTACCTTAAGATAGGACAGTATTTGTAAAGAACTTTGCAAACCTTAAAGCATGATATAAATGCTAGTTATTATTCTTGCATAGCTATTATTAAATCAGTTAACTGCTAATTAACCCAGACCACTGTTCTGGGAGTAAAATATAGCATTTTGTTCTACTAAATAAAGGGCTGAATTTATACCTTGGTTCATAGCACTGTTCTGCTACCTACTACCTTGTATATAAGTCACTTAATATTTCTAGGCCATCGTTACTTAACTGTAAAATGAGGGGGCTGAACTAGTTGACCTCTAAGGTTAACATCAAATCCCTAATTATGTGATACTAGATAAGTTAAAGAGTCTTAACCTGGGATTTTGCTTTTTCATTATTTGATAATTGTATTTCAATATAATTTGTTTGCTTTGTAATCTTAAGTATTTTGTCTTATGTATTTAAAAAATTTTTTTCTGAGAAAGACTTCATGGGCTTCTCCAAACTACCAAAAGGGTCTGTGATACAAAAGGAGCTAAGAATACCTATTCAAAGTTGCCAAACAATTTACATTGAAAGAAGTTTTTACACCTGGAGTTCCTTTCACTAATGAAATGAAATCACAGGTCCAAAGCCTTATCTCTCATATATGTATGTATGTATATATGTATATCTATCTATATATACATAGATACACATACATATACATGAACACACACAGCCCTCATGCTTCAGTATATTAATAGTTCCTCATGTGGGCTCATATAATAATTTTTAAATGAAGATAATTTGTGAAGAATTATAGCTGTGTTAATCTATGCAAACATGCTTGACTAAAAAAAATAATTACAGTGAATAAGATATTCTGCTTTTGTGGATCTAGAGTTACTTGCTTTTTGCAGTCCTGAGGACTAAGATAGTATTCTAGGATTGTGGAATAATTGAATGAATGAGTGAAGCATTAATAAGCTCTTAACTATGTGCAAAGTGCTGTTTTAAGTGCTGAGGATACAGATAGAAAGACAGTCTTTGTTTTTAAGTATTCTAATAAGGCAAATAACACTTGGAAGGTTTTCTGCAAGTCATATGGAAAAGTCCCTTGGTGGTCCTTAGGATATACTGGTAAAGCAGTTATTAATGCTCTACGTCATTTCTACTGATAAGATGATATTGAACCATTTGACAGTGCCAGGGACTTTGGTAACAAGAACTTTCTTTTTTGGGTCTTTAGTAGCTGTGGCTGTGTCACTTGCAGCAACAATTGCCAGGCTGCGTCTCTATAGGGTTGCTTCTCAGGATAGTGACTGAAGGCTAAGCATATTGCTATTCTCAAGGTGGTTTCAGAGTCCTAAACTGTCTCCATCAAAATCCTAGGGTTCACATACCTAGAGAAGGAAGAAATGTCAGAGGCCATAGAGTCCCAATACCCTCCTTTTACAGGTGTGGAAACAGACCCAGGGAAGTTAAGTGACTTATCCAAGATGGTACAAGTAGCAAACGTTAAAGATGAAATTTGAATTTATCTCCTATGATTCCCAACACTAGTGTTCTTTCCAAAACTCTAATGACTTTCAGCTTCAGTGTATATTTTTTGTTACAGCCGTCTTTTAAAAAATTTTATCTTTTTTTTTTAGAATTATAGCTTTTAAGAAGTTTGTTTTGACTTACCTTAGCCATTCTGAAATCTCAAGGGAAACATATTCACAACTCCTGTTGTAGTTGCCATAAGGGAAATGACAACCATTGATTCTTTCCTTCATTTCTTTATTTGCTTGGATAGTTTTAGGTCATTTCTATATATATCTTTGATGGAATATTTTTATTCGTTTTTTTTCCACATAGGAAATGCATGAGGTTGCCAAGAAGCTTTGTTCGTTTTGTGAAGGTCTGGTCCATGATGAACATCTTCAGCATCAAGGCTGGGCTGCAATAATGGCCAATTTAGAGGATTGTACATTATCCTACCAAAAACTGCTTTCCAAGTTTGAAAGTGCTTATTCAAATTATCTACAATCCATAGAAGATATCAAGTTGAAGCTTACACAGTATGTCTGCTACTAATACCTGTAGAATTGAACTAAATTAGAGTTTTTATTTTATAATTTTTATAGTTAAATTTAATTACTTGAATTCTTTCTTGAATTGTTAGTTCTTGTAACAAGTAAAATTTCTTGGGTCATTAAATGTCTAGATGGTCTGTTTTCAGAATTTTAAGAAACATAATCCTATGGATATCCTGAGAAATAAAATGCAATAATTAAATAATATGTACATCCATTTTCCCTCTCAATTGAAAGGAAGAAAAAACTTTTATTAAAAAGTTTAATAAAAAGAAGCACTTTTTTCCTCCTGATTCTTCAATATGTAGAAATATATCAAAATTTTATCAAATATCAAAAATATTATCAAAATTTTTCCTGATGGTTTAAAAAACAATATTTTTTTCCCTCTAAGTAGTTCTACCACAGGAAAATTTGATAGTAATATAAAGTTATTCTTGGGCTGATTTCTTCCATAATTGCATATAAAACCGTTTGAGAACAGAAAAATGATTAAAAAAAGAAATTTTAAAAAGAGGTTGGCTAATGAAATGAGTGGTATAAAAATGGCAGTTGTCTGTCTTCTTAAAAAACTAGCTTTTCAAGTACTACAAATAATTTTTAAGCCTGATAATACCACATGTCAATGGCATATTAGTCTATGCTATATCAACCATAATAGCCTGTACTATATATGTAATTATATGGCAGTTTTATATAAGTAGAGATTTTACAAGTGAAATAATATTTTAAATAGCTTGAAGAGGCTACTACTTAAGAGATCCTGTAGTGAATCTTATCTAAAATAACTCCTACTTTATTATTTTTGGGTGGGTTGTTAATCTGGATTTTTATACAGTGGATTTTCTTAATATCAATGTGGTGCACAGATAATAAGAACCCACATTTGTATAATATTTTAACATTAACAATCTTTTTACCACTTCAACTCAGTGCAGATTGCATAATATTTCTGCATGTTATTATTATCCCCATTTTAGAGATGAGGAAATTATCACATGATTGTACAACTTAGGTAGTGTTGTAACTTGGACAAAAATCAAGTCAAAACCAAGTTGCGACTTTAAATCTACTGTTATTTCTACTTTACCATATTGTACTGATTATTTTTCCATTTACCAAATCAGAATGTCTGTTGCATAAAGCCATATGCGACTTTAAAGTCATCTCTAGTATATTTTTTTTTAGTGAATTCACTTAGGAATTCTCCCCAGTTACTTTGAATTAGTGCATTTTTGTGTATTTTCTTGTTACTGACAGTTCACTTATATTTTAAGTTTAGGAACTGCGGTTTCAGTAATGGCCAAGATTCCACTTTTGGAGTGCCTAACAAGACATAGCTACAGGGAATGTTTGGGAAGACTTGATTCTTCTCCTGAACATGAAGGGAAAGAAACAGAGAACAATGAGACTGAAAAATCATCAGAATTGGTGCTTTATCCTGATATGCCTCAGATGACTAACAAATCATTGTTAGCCTCATATTGCAAATCAGTGGAACATTCAGCCCTGGACAACACAGATCCTGAAAGTGGCAAAGAAATTAGAGAATCTCGTCAGAGCACTATGCAGGAGGAAGAAATTTCAGAACCTAAAGAGAGTGATTTGCCTTCTTTCAATGTTTCTTTATTAGACTGGATAAATGTTCAAGATAGACCTAATGATGTGGAATCTTTGGTTAGGAAGTGCTTTGATTCTATGAACAGGGTGAGTAATCATTTTGTTGACTGTACATAATAAAATTGTTGCTGATTGAAATCCTGCTGCTTGGTTCCAAATATTCCAAATAAATAAACATGATTGCATCAAGTGAGGGAAGCTTATTTGAACAGTCCAGATATGTTTGTTTTTTTACCTTGTGATTGGTGCTAACGTGAATTAGTGGTTTGGATTAGCTAGCCTTCCTATGGTTTATTTAATCTATGACTGTAGATATGGTTTTTTGTCTAGAATGCTGAACCTGTAGTCAGAACTAATTTAAATCCTTGCTTTGATAATTTATTAATTATTTGGCCTTTTAGTAGTTACTTATCTCTTTGAGCATCAGTTTACTTGTTTGTAAAATTGTTATCATAATGATTGTATGGAGAACATACTATGTAAAGTTCAAAGCACCAGGGGACTGGCTGTTAACAATGAATACTGTTTTACTTTGTTTGGAGGGAGAAGCTGTGGAATCTGAGACCACTGCTCTCATACTGATGTCACATTCTTATCTTCAAAGGACTATGGAGGGTTGAAACTCTAATCAAATGGGTCTTTCCCCATCTTATGACTGGCAAATTCTCATTTTCTGCTTCTCTTATCCCTGTGATAAGAGTAGTGAGGCAAAACTCCTCCCAGTTGCTATCCTTCGGTACTCTCATTCTTATTCTCAGTCATTCTCCACAGTACAACCTTTTCCATCCTCTTTATCCATTCTGTTTCTGGATTCCTCTATTGTTAACAGAATCCCCTTCAATCTTTGTCTTATATCTTTTCCATCTTCTTAGCACTCCTGGAAACTTTGATCTCTCTTGGAGTTATAAATACCGTTTGGTTACACTAACACACACAGTAAGCCAGGAAGAGGTTTTGGCTGACTCTTTCTTAGTTACTCCCACTTACAAACCTCTCCTCCCTGTAAGTTCACTTACCTCTTTTTGTATTATCTCTTCCAGATCCTTTTGGCTATAACATATTCATCTCCAGCTTACCATTCCTGCTTTCTCGAAGTTAAGTAATTGGCTCACAGTTTTCCTCTCTGTCTCGTTTCTTTCTTGAATCCCTTTCCCCCAGCACACTGGCATCAACATTGACGTCCTGTCCATTCCAGAACGTTGATTTACGCTTCTGCCTGCCCTCCACCCATTGCTCCTACTCCTTTGTTGTGAATACCACTGATGAAAATTTCTCACATGGACCCATGTTGCATGGTGGTTCTTTTATTCTTCACAGATTGACTGGTTACCATATTCCCCAAAAGAACCATTCCAAAATGTTTCTCTCTTCATGCCTACCAGGCCTCCTTTGCCTTATACTCTGTACCCCCTCCTCAACTTATAAATTCACCTCTTACTTTATTGAGAAAGTCAAAGTCATCTTTCATCAGCTCTCTCATCTTCCATAGTCTATCCCTCATCATCTTTATGTTTGCCCTTTTCCTTTTCTCCAGTATCCAAGGAAGATTCCCTTGCCAAGGTATACTCCTTAACTTTTCCTCTTGATCCCATTCTCTCCTGTATCTTCTAGGACAGGAGTGGGGAATCTTTGGCCTCGAGGCCACAAATCCTTTTATCTGTTTGAAGTTGAAGGGCCCCACTTGAGGACATAGTGGGCCACATGTGACCTTGAGACTGCAGGTTCCCCACCACTTTGATCATTGCCTCAATCTCTCTAATCTTTAAACTCTGCTGGCTCTTTTCCTTTTCTTGCCTTTAGCCTTTGGAAACCTTTGTATTACTTTGCCATCCCTTCATGGTTTTGTTCTATGTCTCCCATCCAACTCAATTCCGTAGAAGAATTCTTCCTAGAAAGAATTGTCTTTGCTCTGCTTCTACTTTTTTTTTTAACCACTTACTCCATAATCTTTTTACCCAATCACACTTCCAACCCTATTACTCTGCTGAAACTACTTTTCCCAAGATTACCCAGAATCTCATAATTGCCAAATCAAATAGACTTTTCTCTGTCCTCATTCTTTTTGACCTCTCTGCAACATCGCTTCTCCTTGATATTCTTTAGACATCAGTGACACTACAGCCTTCCCATAAGTATCTATGTCCCTCAAAGATTTGTTCTGAACTCTTTCCTTACTTTATACTCAATTACGATCTCTATACATGTGACAACAAAATCCATTTGCAACTTTTCTTCCAAATGTCTGTCTCTTGTGGCCAGCTGCCTACTAAACAGTTATACCTGAATGAATGTACAGTAGCAAACTTGACATCTTAAATATAATGCATTTTCCTAACGTGTCCTTGCTCTAGACTTCCCTTATTTCTGATGAGGATAGTAGCATCCTTTCAAACATTCAGGGTTGTTAACCTTAGTGTCTTGCCTTAACAATAAATCAACAAGAATTTTATTCTGGTTCTTATTCTTACTAACTGGGAAGAACTGGTTGCTGAAGTGGAAATGACAGGAACTTTTGCAGGGAAGTGGCTTTTTTTCAGGACAAAAAAGAGAGAAAGGTCCTATGGAGTTTGAAAGGTGAGAAACTTTATTTTTAAAGGAATTGTTCAGTTTTTCTTCTGCCTCTTTTATTTGACTTTTAAAATCCTTCTTGAGCTCTTCCAAGAAGGCTTTTTGGACTTGAGACAAGTTCATATTTCCCTTTGAGGTTTGAGATGTGGGTATATTAACAGTGTTGGCCTCTTCTGAATTTGTGTTTTGATCTTCCCTGTCCCCATAGTAATAATCTATGGTCTTTGGTTTTTTTTTGTTGTTGTTGTTGTTGTTGCTTTTTTCCTCATGATGTTTTCCTTTTTCCTGGCTTTTAAAGTTGATTTCTACTTCTAGGGCACAGGGAACACTTTCTCACGCTTGTTGTGCTGGGAGCTAGGGGCCTGGCTACTGGCTTTGTGTGCTGGGGCCTCAGGTGCTGGCAGCTAGAGGCTCTGGGGGCCTGGTGCTGAGCTGGAGCTGGTGGTGGTGGCTGGTGTGTGCCAAGGCCAGGTGGGGTCCTTCTGCATTTCCCCAGGGTTACACTGAAGCTTGTGGGGAAGGAAGTAGGGATGAGGGTGGTCCAGCCCTTTACCTGGGGCTGCACTAGAGCATGGATAGGCTCAGCCACTGGTGGACGCCCGTCTCCAGCGCAATTAGTGGTTCTCCACGCTAGTGCCTGCCAGTTTCCCTGACTGTGCCAAGGCATGCAGGGGTCCTGGTGTTGGCACTTACCTAAGGCTCCACCACTTTGGGGCTCAGGATCTCCTGCTGGTCCTTGAGGTTGGGCTTGCCACTGGCTTGCTGGGATGTCTCCCTGTCTGTACTGGTCCCTTTTAGCCACAGCAAGAGAGACCCCTCCTGTCAATACCCACAGCCTCACAAGCCAAAAGACTGCTGCCCACCATCTCTCTGCTGGCTCCACTTTTCTAGGATTCCTCCTGGGGTGGTATTTTCTGGGTCTTTCAAGGTCAACAAGGGAGAGTGAGAGCAACCCACTGCTTACTCCCCCATCTTGACTCCTGGAAGTCAAGGTGGGAAACTTTAAAAAATAAAAACTGAAAATATAACTGGACAAAATTACGGTGAAAAGTGAAATCTGGAAGTACAGTGTGCATCAACCAACTTAGATATAGAAATGATACATACAGAAGGTATAAGGAAGAGAAGGTAACAGAAGATTTATATATTAAAGTATGTTACAGTCTGGGGGAATAGTGCTACAAATGTAGCTCAGAATGGGTTCCAAGGATAGGGCATTTACCCCTGGCCCCTTAATGATCACCTGACCATTTTGGGGACATTCAGCTTTAGAACTCCTACCTTGGGGCCTCAGTTACCCTGATTGTAGAGTGCCCCTCAGTGTATGTAGGCTGCCTGTAGCCATGCTTTACTCTGTGTCTTGATCATTTTCTCATTGAACTCCCCTCCCTCCTTCTTCTTCCCTCGAATTTACACCCCACCCCCCTTCCACTTTTAGAATCACAATCAAATCAGTACTGCCATTGGTACTTGAAAGAGTATGTCTAGACTTATCATCCCCATGGTTTCCCAAATCATAATTTCCTTGCCAGGCCATAAATATTTCATCTCTCCCATTCAAACTTCTTGAGCACAGAAATTGTTTCACTTTTGTAACTTAGGTACTTTACAGATAGCAGGCATTTAAATGTCTCTTCATTCAATTCATTCAGCACCATATGGCAAGAAATAGGGTCAGCTAGGTGGTACAGTGGATAGAGCACAGGCCCTGTAATTAGGAGTACCTGAGTTCAAATCCGGCCTCAGACACATAACACTCATTAGCTGTGTGACTCTGGGCAAATCACTTAACCCCAACTGCCTCACAAAAAGAAGAAAAGTAGAGTAAAGAATAGAAGATTTTTTAAAAGTTACTTTGAGCAAAAAGAGAATTGAAAAGGGATAGAATCTCTGAATATGGTGAATATAATGATGAAAGCTGACAACTGAGGGAAGATAGAAGTACTTTTTTTCTCTATGAATCCCCTGTTCCCACACCATTTGGCAAAGGACCTTACGCATTTGTTGTGACCTACTTCTTATCCGCTACTCTTATTTTTTTTTAATCTCCTGCTCTTTAAGAATTCCACTGATATCCCCTGAAGCCAAGCCCTACAACACTACATCCCACTGTCCACTGACCATTGACCACTTTCTCTTTGGACCCACTGTGCCCCCTGTGCCAGTTAGCTGCTACTTCCCAGGAATAGAGGGCTGTCTTGAGTGCTGTCATTGCTCCTTTGTGCCAGGGCAGGCAACTGTCAGTAATGGGGCTTGGGCTCTACTATCTTGTGCTGGGCCAAGCATTGACCCTTCTATACCTGACTCTGCCCCTCTGTGTAGAATGTTTCTACTGACCTGTTCTGTCACTGCCTCCTATGCTTGTCGGGAGCACTTGGATACTGCTCCTGCTGTGGCTAGACTCTGTCCTTCTGTGCTGGGAGCCAGAATGCTGAAGTCCATAGAGTCACTGTCTCTGCCTGGTTCATCATAGTTAAAGAGGTCAAGAACTGCCATATAGAATGGTTCACACCAGAGTTTGAATTCCCATTGATACCAGTGGTTATCTTCTTCAATTCAAAATACTCTTGCTGCCAATTGACACCTTCTAGATGGGCCCAGAATCTCCTGGCTTGTCAAACTCACAAAGCTGCCACCAAGACTAGAAATGTCCAGATATATAATCTGTCATCCTTCACCTTAAAAATAATTAATATATTTTGTTTTTACATCACAAAAATTTCTCCCAGTATTTCTTCTTCTCTCTCCCATAGCTATGCCATATAACAACAACAACAAAAAGTTTTAAAAAGAAAAGGTTAAAAAAAAAAGAGAGAAGAAAATCAACAAACCTGACCTTCATTGAAAAAAATCTAAAAATATATACCCTATTCTGTACCTGTGGTCCTCCTCCCTCTGCAAAGGAGTGGGTTAGGCAACTCTCACTTTCTAGTCGTTGTCAGGTCCACCTCTGCTGTACGTGTGTGTATATGTAAAAATCTAACATCCTCCTCTTCTATACATTTATACTTCCCCTACCCTAATTCAGACCCTTGTCTTGCCTAGACTTTTGCAGTAGCTTTGTATTTGGACTCTACCTCATTTCTTTCTACACTCCACAGAACTTTCAAAATGTTATTCGTGTTCTTTATCATGTCATCCTCCTCCTTAATAAACTCCATTGTCTTTTATTACTTCTAGGACCAAATACAAACTCTTCTACCATTTAAAAGCACTTCTTCCTCATATGTTAGTTTATCACTTCCATGCTTTTGTACCATCTCTTTCCCTTATGCTCAGAATGTGTTCCTGTCTCGTTATATTTCTTTAAAGGCTTAGTTCCTTTCAGATTGTGGCTTTGATGTTGCCACCTATATGAGGCTTTTTCTTGTTTTCCTCTACCCTGATAGCACCTTGCATTTAATTTGTATTTTTTTTTTTCACCTATCTCCTACCACCCCCTCCTCACACCCCCATTTGAAAGACTGTTGAAAAGAAAGAAAGTACCTCAGACCTGGAGATGGGCAAATTTCTCCTTAAGAAAGGGAAGAGATAGATTCTACAAACTCTAAACCAATGAGCTTGGCTTCTGATTACTGGCAAAAAAAGTTTTAAAACTTATTAAAGAAATGGTGAGTAAGTATGTAGAAAAGGAAGTAGTGATCACCAAGAGCCAACATGTCATTCTTAACAATTCATCATGCCAAACTAAGCTCATTTCACTTTTTGACAACCATTCTAAATTGGAGGAATTCTGTACATAAGTTTTCCTAGACTTTAGCAAAGCATGTAATAAGTATTTTTTTTGCCATCTTTTATGGCAGAAAAAGAATAGATATTGGCCAGAAAATAATGATTTGGAACTGGATAAATGGCTGTATTCATCAATTGTTTATCAGTTTGGAGGAGGTATCTTACAGGTATCTGTTTGGCCATGTTTTGGTTGAACGTTTTTGTCAGTGATTTAGATAGAGCCACTGGTTGCATGCGTATTAAATTTGTAGATGACGTTAAGAGGTAGAACTAGATGACGAGATTCAAAAAGATTTAGGATACAAAGTTCTGTTGAGCCTAACAAGATGGAATTGAATAGGTTTAGTTGTAAAGTCTTAAACTTGGGTTGAAAAAAACCCACTTCCCAGGTAAAAGGTAGCAGAGGCATAGTCAAAAAATTGTCTGAGTTTATTATTTAGTTCAGCCAAAAAGGCCAATGCTGTCTTGAACAAGATTAAGAGAAAGAGAGTAGTTTGCATGAGGACTTTATGGCCCCCTTTCACACTGTTCTTGTCTGACAATATTTGAAGTATTGTTTGATTCTCGATGTCATGATTGAGCAAGGATATCGACAAGCTTCCTGGTTATGTTTAAAGCTGCCCTTTGGCAGCCTGTGTTCCCCACCAATATGCTTGTAGTATCCAGGATAAGTGGGGGAAAAAAAAGCTTTCCCTCACCCTTGTCTCACCCTCACTCCCCTCTATATTGGGTGTGTCCCCTATGGTTACCTTATATTATGAGACGACATTGCTTAGATAGGTTGCATTTCATGTCTTTGGAAATAATATACATATTAAGAAAATCACAAATCTCTGAGTATTTGAGTAAGGAAAACTTTTTTACAGTATCTTAAAGTTAATTGTTTCTATCCAGGACATTGTCATCCATTCAGTGACTCAGGTTTGGAACATTAAAGTCATCTTGGACTACTCACTTTCTACCCCACATAGCCAATCAGTTGCTAGATTTTGTATATCCTATTAGGATCTTGGAGCTTCTAGTTGGCTTAGTGGATAGGGTACTGGACCTGGAGTCAGTAAGACCAGAGTTCAGATCCAGCCTCAGACACTTAGTTGTGTGACCCTGGGAAAGTCACTTAATCTCTATCTGTCTGAGTTTTCTCATCTATAAAATGGAGATGATAATAGCGCCTACTTTCCAGAGTTGCATCAGTAGAAAATGAGATATTTGTAAAATGTCTTGCAAACTTTGAGGTGCTATATAATAACTGATACCATTATTATCATCATCCATCCACTTCTTTCCACTCATCATTAAATCTTTGTTCAAGCCCTTATCACTTCTCACCTGTGCTATTGCAGTTGCCTCCTAATTGGTCTTCCTGCCACAAATCTCTCCCTTCTCCAATCCATTCTCTACAAGCCACCTAAGTGTTTTTTTTAAAGCATTGTCCTGCCCATGTTACTTCCCTGTTCAATATGTTCTAGTGCCTCCCTAATTGGCATTTTAAAAATCAAGTTTTATTTCAGTAACATTTTGTTAACATTTAAAAATGAACATTATTTTCTCTTCTTATCGCCTCTCCCTTATTAAAAAAAAAACCTTAAGGCAAATATCCATAGTCCAGCAAAACAAATTCTCACGTTGGCCATGTCCAAAAATATATGCCTCACTCTGCAGATTGAGTACATCTACCTTTCTGTCAGAGAGTGGGTAGCATTTTTCATCATCAGTCCTGTGAAATCGGTTGATTACTAAGTTGATAAGATTTACTTCATTATGGATAGTAAGCAAATTATGATATATTAATATATTGGAATATTCTTGTGCATTAAGAAATAATGAAGAAGATAGTCTCAAAGAACAAGATTTTTATGCACTTACGCAGCTTATGCCAGTTGAAAATTTATGTCTATCTTATATATACCTATATCATATATATCTGATTAATAGATAGTATGTGGCATTTAAGGCATTTAAAACTTTTTACTATCTAATCTAGTCTACCTTTTCATCCTTATTTTAAGTTACTCCCCTTCATACCTCTCCAGTCCAGCCAAACTGGTCTTTCTCCTGTCTTCGCAGTTGTACGTTCTGCGCCATTTCTTGGACCAGACTCCTATGTGTTCAGCATCTCCTTTTAGAAACTCTAGTTTTATTGAGATCTCAGTTTAAATGGATTTTCCTGCGTGAGGCCTTTTATATTCCCCATAATTCCCTCACCCCCCCCAAAAATTATCTTGAATATACTTTGTATGTGCTTACTTTGTGTATGCTAATATATACCCTCTTTTTTTTTTTTTTAGTAGAATATAAGGTACTGAAAGGCAAGAATTTTTTTTTTTTGTTTCTCCAATGTTTATCACTCTTCTAGAACATAGTAGTTGGCCAGTAATAAAAAACTTGTTGATTGATTTCTATGTTTGTATAGATTAAATAGTACAAAAAAGAGATATTTTAAATTGTAAAACTTTAATTTGAGCCAGATAAAGTTTGTTTTTTTACCTTTATTTCTTGTATATTTTTTATGCTTATTACATAGTTTTCAGTAAAATAAAAGTTTTAATGACATTGTTACTGATTTAAAAATGATCATGGTTCTTAAGAGTAATATTTTTGACATCACAAATTAGTGTATTTTTCCATGTTGGGATAGAATACTGTAGGGATCCTAAAAGGTAGAATGCCTCTGACTATTGATTATTTGCCACAATCCAACTCTGTGTTTTTGTTGTGAATGGTACATCTTTAAGTGTCTATCTGTAGCTACTTAGTTTCATTGATTATAACATAGTTTACCCAAGATTCCTTCCTTCATAAAACCAGAGACCATATTTCTAGTTTTCTGGATAGATCACTCTAAATCAATTTCCACTACTTGAAATAATTCTTAAAATGCTTCCTTACGTGTGTGTGTGTGTGTGTGTGTGTGGTGTACACATTAAACCAGCTATGTGCCAGGTACTGAGCTAAAATACTAGGGATGTGAAAAGAATCCAAAGACAGTCCTTACCATAAAGGAACTCAGAATCTAGTGGGGAGACAACATGTAAACATATATGTGAACAAACTTTATAGATGATAAATAGGAAGTATTTATCTGTATTTCTTACTAACAGAGAGAAGGCACTAGATTTGGGGGTGGGGGGGGACGAGTGAGAAAGGCATTCTGTAAAAAATAGGATTTTAGCTGGGACCTAAAGGAAGCCAAAGAAGCCAGTAGGCAGAGTTGAGCAGAAAGAGCATTCCAGGTATTGGGGACAGCCAAAGAAAATGCCCAGAGTCAAAATAGAGTGTCTCATTTGTGTGACAGCAAGGAAGTCTGTGTCACTGGATTGAAGAGTATGTGCCAAGGCTTAAGTTATAAGAAGACTAGAAAGGTAGGAGGAAGCTGTGTTCTGAAGGGCTTTGAATGCCAAGCAGAACATTTTGTATTTGATCCTAGAGGTAATAGGGAGTTTGAATAGCAGGGTGACATGGTTGGACCTGCCCTTTAGTGCCTAAATAGAGGATGGATTGGAGTCTGGAGAAACTTCCGAGGCAGGCTGACTCACCAGCAAGTTAATGCAGTAGTCCAGGTGTGAGGCCTGAACTAGAATGGTAGTAGTGTCTGAGGGAGCAGGGGTGGTGTATTTAGAGAGATATTACAAAGGTGAAATCAACTGACTCTGTTAACAGGTTAGATTTAGGGGAGGGAGTGAAAGATGGTGAAGAATTTAAGATTAACTCCTATGTTGCTAGCCTGAGGGACTGGGAGGATGGTGTTGCCCTCTGCCCAAATGGAGAAGATAGGAGGGAGGGGTAGGATTTGGAGGAAAGATAATGAGTTCTATTTTGGACCTGTCAAGTTTAAAATATCTATTAGACATCCAGTTCAAAATGTCTGTAAGTCAGTTGAAGTAAAGAGGGAGAAGAGGGCCCAAGACAGAATTCTGTGGAACATACACACATACATGCATGCATGCATATATACATACATACATACACAGAGGAGTCATCTTTTAAATTGAGAATATTTATTAGTCGGTTTTAGGATCCTAATGCTTTTTCCCTTATTTTTTAACAGTAAAAATATTGTGTATAATTCTTTACCTCCATTATTTTTTTCCATAATTTTTTTTAAATTAAAAAAGCATTCTCTCCATTGACCATTTAAAGTTTCTGAATTTGAAGAAAAACCTGTTTTAATTCGCTTTTCTCCTGTTGATGACTTGGAATAGTCTTTTGTTAAAAAAAATTTTTTTTAACCATAATTTATATTGATATCTTTTTGTTTTTAAATTATCCTCATTTCATAATTTATCTTTTCCTACTCCCTATCCCACAGAGAGTCATGTATTGTAATAAAGAATAAAATAAATAAAAAATAAATAATAAAATAAAAAAGAGTTAGAGAGTGGGGAAGCAGTTGGATAAAGCTAATATATCATTCAAGTCTGAGAGTATATGCCATAATCCCCACTTCTCTGTAAAGAGAAGTGGGCCTTCTTATACTGATTTTCTGGAGCTATTCTTGAAATTACACATGTAACAGCATTTAGTTTTTAATTTTACTTTCCACTTACCTTATTGCCTTGTTTAAATTGTTTATCTGGTTCTTCATTTTGCGTCAGTTCATATAAGTCTTCCCCATGCTACTCTGTATTATTGATTATTTCTTATAGTGTGGTAGTATTCCATTATATATTATATATATAATATATTATATATGGACCATAATCCATTTAGCCATTACCTACTTAATGATGTATTTTATTTGTTGTGTGCTACTTCAAAAAGTAATAATATAAATATTCTTTATATTATACTTTTCTATCTTTTACCCTGAGCTATAATCCTAACAAGCATACTCTCTAGGTCAAAATAGATATTTTTAGTTAAAGTTAATAATTTATAGTTGCAAAATAATGTTTTAAAATTTAATTAAAGATGTTGTAATCATTGTGTTTTATATCTATTTTAATGAGCTCCAGGAGGTTCTGGGGATGTATCACAATTCTGTAACTTAATTATCAAATTTAGAAATTTCCTGAGACATCACATTTAATTTTTAAGTGAAGTCTTTCGCCCCTCATACCACTTTTGGAGCTGCATAAGTATCTGTCATTTGAAAATTCGTAACTTTTAATTCTTGTGGTAACATACTTAGATATCAGCTCTCAAATAATAAGTGACAGTATTTTGGTGACAAAGGGAGCAGTTATCCTTAGAACCAGGTTTATTTTTTAGATGCCTCAGCTTTTGTATTATACCCAGGCAATTTATTATTCAAACATTGACTTGAACTTATGGTGCAATGCTGCTTTTAATCCTTTGTAATAATTTCTGATGTATTTTAAAATTTAATTTGAACTTAATATTTTAGATTAGACTTGGTTTAAAGAAGCAAACTTTAAGCAGCAAGCCCGTAGCACAGCATCTTGGGTCTATATTAATTGCATTTTGACAGTATATAGTAAAATACTGATTATTTGTCCTTAGTGATGAGTGTGTTGGCAGAGAAAATGCCCCTATAGTGGAAATGATTGTGAAATAATTTCTTTATATGTCTTGATACTTAATTTTAAAATGTTCATTCAATTTTCTGGGGCATTACAATATTTCAAGTAAATCATTAAAGACCCAGCTACTACACTACTCATATTTTGGCGATTGCCCCTTACTGCTGCCTCTTAAAATAAGCTCAATGGTCTAACAATTTCGATTTTTGAATTATCACCTTTCCAGTTAGCTTATTGAAGCCTTCTACTCTTCATCAGGATTCATAGAAACTAGATTACCTACTGTGCTTCTAATAAGAATTTGAAAGTAACATTTTCTGTAGGATATTGGGTTTACTGAATTATGGCACATGACTTTTTCTTCCTATGTTGCTAATGACATAGTATTGACAGAGTAAATACATTGACTCTATGGTCTTACATATATGAATATGTCTGTGTATGTGTATTTGCATTTAATTGTAGCCTTGGGGGAGGGGGAAGAAAAATAAAAAGTGCATAGCAGAGAACAAAAAATGTAGACGGAAGCACAGAAAAGTGAGGTTGCTTTGAAAGCAATGTGTAGGATTTATTACATAGGTTTTTATGAAATGAATATTTGTTGTTTTATATTGAATCCTCTCTTAATGTTCTACTGTGTACGTGGAAATGTTCTTTTTTTCCTCATTTTGTATTTAACTTCAAAATTAATTAAAAAATTTTTTAATAGTGTAAATGTCATCATTTTGGGGTACATATGAATTACTTTCTTAAAAAAATACTTAGAAGGTCATTGAAGCATTTCATTGCTCTTGTCTTTTAGCTTGATCCAAGGTTCATTCAGCCTTTTTTGGTAGAGTGTCGACAAACTGTTGCCAAACTGGATAATCAGAACATGAAAGCCATTAAAGGACTTGAAGACAGGCTTTATGCACTGGATCAGATGATAGCTAGCTGCAGCCGATTGGTAAATGAACAAAAAGAACTTGCTCAGGTAATTAATTACATCCCTCATACTGGAAAAGAAAACTTCTGATTGTTCTGTATAACATCCGTGCACCATCATCAACGAACATTCCTTATATCAATTAGTGATTTTATATTATTGTGTCTTTTTAATGATAGATTAAGGGACAGCTGGGTGGCATAGTGGATAGAACACTGGCCCTGAAGTCAGGAGGACCTGAGTTCATATCCAGCCTCAGACCAAACACTTGAGACGTATTAGCTGTGTGACCTTGGGCAAGTCACTTAACCCTGATTGCATCACTAAAAAAAAAAATGATGGATTAAAGATGTAATATAACTTTGATAACTAATGTAAGATCAATATAAAAATGAGTTAATTTAAAAACTAATTGCAAATGAGGATATTCACATTAACCAGTGGATATATTTGTTGAAAAAGGCTAGGGTAGGTTTTGTTGACCTAAAAGTGGCTTAAATATCATTAGAATTTCATGATTAGATTGGTGATGGAAATCTACTTTAAGGTAATCAGTCATTTTTTGTAATGTTACCAGCTATGTTTGAGATTAGTCATTTCATAAGCCTTTAGAAAATTTTTAAAAGCTGGAAAAAAAAAAACCACATGGTTTGAAATAGGTGTGATTGATCATACTTTAAATGCAGTCCTATTTTATTACATTCAGTTCTGGGTATCACATTTTAGAAATGACATTGCCAGACTGAAAGGCAACTTGGCATGGTGGATATAGTGTTAACCTTGGAGTCAGAAAGGCCTTGGATTGAGATCTGCCTCTGACACTTAGAGACTGTATAACCCCAGAGCAAGTCAGCGCTCTAAGATTCTAAATTACAGATGAATCGGTGAGCTGCATTGGTAGAGGGAGTTTTTACGCTATAATATGATGAAATCATACTTTTAGATCTGAGAGAAGAAAAGATAGACAATAGTAGTCCAGGAGAACGCAACTAGATTGCTAAGCCATGTCCTGATGAATGGTTTCAGGGACTAAATGTTTAACTCTAGAAGGGACCAAGAGGAAACTTGACAACCATCTCTAAATATTTGAAGAGGTAAGGTTTGAACTAGAAAATTCCAGAAGTTCATTTCTAACTTTAAAATTAATCTGATTTAGTCAGTACTCATACCATGCCTAAAGTTTTATTGAGTGTCGTATTTGTGTGTTTTTAAATTGTATTTGTGAGTATATCATGTGTATTTTCTGATTTAGTCAATACACATACCATGCCTAAAAGTTTTATTGAGTGTCATATTTGTATGTTTTTAAATTGTATTTGTGGGTATATTATGTGTATTTTCTGATTTAGTCAATACTCACACCATGTCTAAAGTTTTATTGAGTGTCATATTTGTGTGTTAATTTCAATTGCTGGTATATTATGTGTATTTTTCTTTGACCAAAAATAAAAAAAGATTTTGTGTTAAGGATATGGAAATCTTGCATCTAAAAAAAGATGCACATCAATTCATGAATGTAGGAGAATATAAGCTCCTTGAGGGTAGGGACTGGTTTGTCTTTTCATTTTCAACACCTAACACAGAACCTGATAAATATAGAATTTATCAGGCTCTGTGTTATCATTATTTCACTGGTATTTGTCCAGTTTATAATTTATATATATGTACATCTAAAAGAAACATTTTATTTTTAAAGGGATTTTTAGCTAATCAGAAGAGAGCTGAAAACTTGAAAGATACTTCTGTGCTACCTGATTTGTGCCTGAGTCATGCAAATCAGTTGATGATTATGTTGAATAATCATAGAAAACTATTGGATATTAAACAAAAATGTACCACTGCCAAACAAGAACTTGCAAATAATCTACAAGTCAGATTGAAGTAAGTGATTTCTAGTATATTTCTAATTACAACATTTTATTTTTATGCAACTCGAGTTTAAAACTTCCTAATAAAAGGATTTAACAAATTTTTGTCAATAATACATTGTCGTACAAGTTGATTGATTAACACAAATGAAGTTGGGTTTTCTCAGCTAGATGAGCTACCATTTTTATGTCTGCTGTTTCTATGTGTGTTCCTAAATTTAATCAGAAAGTATCTATGGGTAGCAAATGTTTTGTGGCTTTTTAAAAACCTGTTATATACTCGCATTTATGGTTTATCCACAGGTGGTGTTGCTTTGTTATGCTTCATGCTGACAAAGAAGGAGAGAAGCTACAAGCTTTGCTCCGCCTTGTAACAGAGCTGCTAGAACGAGTCAAGATTGTAGAAGCTCTTAGTACAGTACCACAGATGTACTGCTTAGCTGTTGTTGAAGTTGTAAGAAGAAAAATGTTCATAAAACACTACAGGGAGGTAAGCAGGTTAGATTTTGTGTTTGTGTGTGTGTGTGTATGAGACTTGAGGAATTGTTGGACTACATTAATGTATATGTATTGCTTTTTATAGTGGGCTGGTGCTTTAATCAGTGATGGAAAACATTTATATGAAGCTGAAAAGTCAAAAAGGGAATCTTTTGGAAAACTGTTTAGTAAGTATCCTTTAAACTTGACCCATGTTACTTTTATGGGTTTCATATGTTCAATCCACAAGGTTTACAAAATAAGGTGTTGATATTTGGATGTTTGCTTCCCAGAGAGCATTTGAAATTTCACTCACTGGAAAATATTGCATAAAATGTACATTTACAAAATTTTCTAATTGATTCCTTTTAGCATATATAGTTAGATCTATGATTTATCCAAATAAATATTGACTTTTAAAGATCCTTGTAAAAGTAGGAACTTTTTATTAACACTGTTTTTGGGTACCAGGACTAATGTTGCCTGTATAGCATGATAATTATAAGGAAGGATATTTATGTAGTTCATGCCCTTTACCAGTATATAACATTGTTAAAAAGCAGTCATCGGCTTTGGGGTAGACACTTCTGTCCCCGTCGACTTCTTGCTGACTACCCACAAACAAACCCTGTATATTTAAAAAATCATTTACGTGATCCTACCATCCCTGTTATCTTTTATCTTATATCTTTCCTCTTCTTCATGGCTAGACTCCTTGAGAATGCTATCTGTACTTAATGTCTCCACTTCCTCTCCTTTTACTCAATTCTGAACTTTCTGGAATCTGGATTCTGACTTCATTCTTCATCTGAAATTGTTTTCTCTAAAGTTACCATGGATTTCATAATTACTAAACCTTTTTTCAGTCCTTCAGTTTTGTCCTTCTTGTAGCATTTGATACTGTTGCTCACCCCCTTGTGAATACTCTTTACTCTTTGGGTTTTTGTGCCACTGCTCTCTCCTTGGTTTGTCATTGTGACTTTCCCTTTTCAGACTACTTTGCTGGTTCTGTGTCTGTATTTCAACTACTTACCTTGAGTGTCCACTCCCCAGGGTTCCATCTTGGTCCTTCTTCCTTTTCTGCTGGCTAAGATTTCATTTGGTGATGTCATTAACTCCCTTAAATTAGACAGACCCATTCATTTTTCTAGCTCTAGACTTGTCTATTGAACTTTTTCTTATAACCATTTGCTTTCTCAAACACCCAGAACAGAACAGAACAGAACTCATCATCTTTCCCCTTCATACCTTCCCCTTTCCCAAACTTCCCTGTTACTGTCAAGTGTATTATCTTTCTTCCCATCATCCTGGGATCATCCTTGATTTCTCACTCAAACTTACTTTATACATCCAGTCTGTTGCCACATCTTCTTTCTACATTTACAACATCTATGGATTTCTTTTCCCTCTCTTCACTCACACAAAATACAAATGTAATTCAGTCCCTCACCATTACGTGAACTTTTGCAATAATCTTCTAACTGGTCTTCAGGCCTCAGATCTCTCCCTACTCTAATCTGCCCTCCATTCAGCTGCCAATGTGATTTTTTCTAGAATATACATCTGACTGCCCATATCCCTCCTCTTCCTCTCCATTCCCCTTTTTCTCCCTGCCGCCTTTCATTTAAGTCCAGTTGTTCTTTATTGCTTCTAGGATGGAGTGTGAACTCTTCTCAAGCTTTTATAGGCTGGCCCCTTCCTATCTTTCTAATCTTAGATTTAACTCATTTCCACACACTGATTCACTCACTAATGCTGGCCTACTTACAGTTTTGTGTACTCATCTTCTCTCTGTTCTCTGCTCCTGGAATACACCTCTTACACCTTGGCTTCCTTTAAAACTCAGCTCAAATTCCACTTTTGTTAGGAAGTCATCCTGGAAGTGCTAATGCTTTTTCCTCTCAGATTGTTTTCTATCTAATCTGTATATATCTTGCATTATTTTATATATTGTTTCTTCCATTAGTATATAACTTTCTTGAGAGTAAAGACTACTTTTTTTCTTTTTATTTTATTTAATAGATAAGGAAACTGAGTCCAAGAGGGGCCCATTAGTTGCATATGAATGATCACAAAGCCAGGTGCAGAACTCTGGTTTCCTCGTCTCAGTTGTGTCCTTTCTGCTTATCTGCCTCCATATTATCTTAATAACCTTCATCTTTCTCCCATATCTTCTGTATCAGAATCATTAGGCACTGGTTATTGGCCTAAGCAAGCTGTAGTGGAGTTCTAGAATGGGGTCATAAGGTTCTTTCTAATACATGAGGCATTTATTTCACATAACTTTCATGTGTTTAAAAGAACATAATTTATCCTATTATATATGTAAGTTCATAAAACAGCAAGCTAGGTTATAACAGGCATCTACTCTGTTTTCAGCTTTTGTCATTTGGCATCCAGCAGATAGTAGATTGCAGATAGACTAATAAACTGATAAGAATTTGACCTTTTTAAAGTAAAATTTATAGTTATTTTCACTTTAAAGGAGTCATTGATTTATGCTTTTAAAAACTGATTGATGTCAGTACATTGTTACTCTATTAGAAAAACATGGATTTGCCTGCATTTCTAAAATAAAAAAATAAAATAGGTAACTTGGTAATCAAAGGCTTCATTTATCATGATTGTGTCTAATTTTCTTAAGCAATAAAACCAGTTTTAATAATTTGTTTTGAAAAATAAGATTTTTCCCCTTATAGAATATGCAAAAAATATAGAATCTTGACTCTTAGAATTCGAAAGGATTTCAGAGGTCACTCTTTTATTTTGCCTTTTAAATTTCCTTTTAAGAATTAATTTGTTTTTCATTTTTAATAAATTTTTATTAATATCTTGTTTTTTACGTAACTAGCTTTCCCTGCTGTCCTTTCCCCACCCCTTCCCAGAATGCCTTCTATATAACAAATAGTGTTTTTTAAAAACAAAAGAAAAAGGAAGAGGGAAAAAAATCAACATAACTGATCAGTACATTACAAAAGTCTGAAAATATATGCACTGTATAACATTTGTGTCCCATGTACTCCCCCCACCTCCAGTTTACTCCCCTCCCATAAAGGGATAGCAATGTCTTCACATCACTTCTTTTGAGCTATGCTTCTTGTTTCTAATTTTGCAACATTCACTTTTGTGTGTGTGTTTTATTTACATTGGTTTAGTTAAATGAGTATATTGTTTTCCCAGCTTTGCTCTGCATCAGTTCATGTAGTTCTTTAAATTCTTTTTATTCTTCACACCCATCATTTCTTATAGCACAATAATATATGTGTGTATATATATGAATATATTCTATTACATTCATGTACCATAGTTTGTTTAGCCATTTCCAAATTAATTGATATCTATTTTGTTTCCTATTTCTTTGATATCACCAAAAGTGCCACTATAAATGGTGTCTAGGTGCTTTCTTCTTATCAGCTAACTTTTAATATCATGGGCAGGTGAATCAGAAGGTGTTTTTCCCTTAACAGCACTAATGCTGACACTCAAATAAAGATCTACTGGTACTGAATTCTTAGCTTTAAATGGACATATGGAAGTTTTACACTTTCATCTTTCAACATACTGCTCATAGATCCTTCTTATCAGCTTAAGTGGGCTGCTCAGAGATTTGGAAGGGCAGATTGCAGAGAAGGACTATATTTATTTTGTGAGGCAACTGGGGTTAAGTGTCTTGTCTAGAGTCATGTCTGAGGCTGAATTTGAACCCAGGTCTGCCTGACTCCAGGGCCAGTGCTGTATCCACTGTGCCACCTAGCTGCGCTCCCTCCCCCTCTTTTTTTTACAAGGACTATTTGTAAAGATAGTGATAGCATTCATTTAGCATCAACTACATACAAAGCACTTTGGATCTGAGTAAATAAAGACAAAATATAAAAAAAAATCCCTACCTTTAAGGAGTTAACATTAAAAGAGGGAGGATAATATTTATACAGATAAGTAAATAAAATAGAATTTGTGCATAGAGAAAGCACTAAGGCTTCCTAAAGGAAGTGGATCAATGAAATCTATTAGAGCATGTCTTTTGAAGGCTTAAGAGTTGAATATAAAATTTTTAAGGGAGGAATTATTTAAAAATTTTTAAAATTTTTTCACAAATGTCATAATTTTTGCCTTTCATTTGTTATTCCCTTTGTTGTAATCATATTGTTAATCTCTTCACACAGGGAAATCTTTTTTAAGAAATCGTCTGTTTAGGGGACTTGACTCCTGGCCTCCTTCTTTTTGTGTATGTATGCATTTTCTTAAACATTAAATTCTGCATGTTTTGAATCAACTACAATTTTGAAAGTATTTGGCATTAGGGAAGAACCTGATGTGGAAACTGTCAGTAAAATTAGGTGGCAGCTTTTAAAATAGTCCCTATAAATATAATGAACTTTGTGCTCAGAGGTATTTTTTAATTTAGCTCTTTAAAAGAGTCAACTGATACAAAGTCTTAAATTTTTTTCATAATAGTATTACCAGGATTTTTCTTGGTATTAGAGGGTATCTGGTTTTGGTTTTTTGGAAAATTAAGGAAACTATATACCCTGAATAATGCTATACGAGTATATATGTATATGTGTATGTGTCTATATTTATTTATATGTCTACCAATACACATATAACATAGGAGTATATGTGAGTTATAAAAATAAGATAAACGAGAAGTTAATTGACAAAATACAGGTTGCATGATCTCTAATAGATAATAGCATCAATTTGTTGATTAGATAGTGCTTCAGAATCCTTTGTCACCATATATCACTGATAAGGCCTTTTTAAAATACTGTACTATAAGATCAAAATTAGCTGAGACTTATGGTGAATCTTAGCAATTTCTATTTAGAAGAATAACAGAAAATTGAACTCTTCAATAGAAAGATTTAGTGTCTAACAACTTGATTTGATTATATTGAAACTCATCATATGTATTGATTTCTGCTTTTTTATTATGTTTTTGTCATTATTCTATGCCCATAATTATGTTTCTATGTTAATTGTCTTATCCTCAGACTCGAAAACCTCGGAAATTTGATGGTGAACTTCCAGATATTTCCTTAACTGATTTGAAGTTTCTGCAGTCTTTCTGTCCTTCAGAAGTACAACCATTACTCAGGTAAATAGTAACTATGCTTGATTTTACATGTTCATTTTAATGTTTAGATGTTCATTTGTTTACATTATACAATACTGAATTTTGGGGTTGTAGTTAATGAAATTTTTAGGAAGATAATTGTAGAAAAAACAAAATACGGCTTCAAGATCTTCTTTAGTGGAGTCCCATGGATTTCACTGGAGGAATACCAACTTAATTAGGCAGAAATAAAGCTCAGTATGAGAAATAAAACCAATTATCAGATTAGTGGTCTACGCTTAAACAGCTTTTGCACTCAGGAGATAAGGATTCTAAGTGTACCTACTTAGGTATGCTTTAGTACTTTACCTTGATAATTTTAAAATATTCCTGATACATTAAAAAAATTTTAATGATCTAATTTAACATATGTTTTTAGTATTTCATTGTCATTATGTCATAGAAATTTGAAATAAGAACTCTTCTTCTTCTCAGGGTTCCATTACTTTGTGACTTTGAACCTCTACACCAGCATGTACTTGCGCTACGTAATTTAGTGAAAGCAGCACAAAGTTTGGATGAAATGTCACAGACCATTACAGACCTACTGAGTGAACAAAAGGTAGGGTTTTTTAATTTGGCTTATTTGTGGATAAACATTAGAATATGATTTTTTAATTGAATTCTGTTTTTGTTTTCCTTTTTTACCTCTAGGCTTCCATGAGTCAGACATCCCCACAATCAGTTACTACACCAAGGATGGAAAGTACAACAGGAATTACAACTACTACCTCACCTAGAACTCCTCCTCCACTCACTATTCAGGATCCCCTGTGCCCTCCGGTGTGTCCATTAGAAGAATTGTCTCCAGATAGCATTGATGCCCATACATTTGATTTTGAGACAATTCCTCATCCAAATATAGAACAAACCCTTCACCAAGAATCTTTAGATTTAGACTCTTTAGCTGAAAGCCCTGAATCTGATTTTATGTCAGCAGTGAATGAATTTGTAATAGAAGAAAATCTAGCATCTCCTAATCCTATAAGTGACCCACAAAGTCCAGAAATGATGGTAGAATCACTCTATTCTTCAGTTATCAATGCAATAGACAGCAGACGCATGCAGGATACAAATATATGTGGTAAAGAAGATTCAGGAGACCATGCTTCTCTAAATGTTCAAATGGAAAAATGTAGAGTTGTTGCCCAAGAGTCCCAGTTCAATTTACAAAACATAAAAGAAGACCTGTGTCACTTCAGAACACTTGTGCAGAAGGAACAGTGTGATTTCTCTAATTCTTTAAAATGTACAGCTGTAGAAATACGAAATATCGTTGAAAGAGTAAAATGTTCCCTGGAAATAACACTAAAAGAAAAACATCAGAAAGAACTGCAGTCTTTAAAAAATGAGTATGAAGCTAAGCTCAATGCATTAATAAAAGATAGTGAAGAAAATGAAAAAAAGATTAAAAAATTAAAAGGAGATTTAGTAGGTCTTGAAGAGGTTTTACAAAATAAAGATAATGAGTTTGCTTTGGTTAAGAATGAAAAAGAAGCTGTCCTCTGCCTGCAAAATGAAAAAGATCAGAAGTTGCTAGAGATGGAGCATGCAATGAAGAACCAAAATTTTGAAATTAAAGAACTGAAGCAATCACGAGAAATTGTGTTAGAAGACTTAAAAAAGGTCCATGTTGAGAATGAAGAGAAGTTACATCTCCTTAGGGCAGAGCTTCAGAGTTTGGAGCAGAGTCACCTAAAGGAACTAGAAGATACCCTTCAAGATAAGCACACACAGGAATTTGAAAAAGTTTTGAATGACCACAAGGTTTCTTTAGAGAAATTAAAAAAGGAAAATCAACAAAGACTTGATCAAATGCAAGAATCCCATGCAATAGTTGTCCAAGAAAAGGAACAACAATTACAGGAGTTAAAACTTAAAGTTTCTGATTTGTCTGACCTGAGATGCAAGTTAGAGGTTGAGCTTGCTTTGAAAGAAGCAGAAACTGATGAAATGAAAATATTATTAGAAGAAAACAAAGCCCAGCAGCAGGAAACCTTAAAGGTCCTCATTGAAAAAGAAACCGAAAACTTGAGATCAGAGATAAGCAAGTTAAATCAGAAGATTCTAGATAACAATGAGGACTACCAAATAGGTTTAGCAGAGCTGAAAACGCTAATGACCATTGAAAAAGATCAGTGCATTTCAGAGTTGGTTGGTAGACATGAAGAAGAATCAAATTTGCTGAGAGCTGAACTAAACAAGGTAACATCTTTACATCAACAAGCTTTTGAAGTTGAAACTAAATTGAAAGAACAAATAGTGGAATTGCAGAGTAAGCTGGAGTTGGAATTGAGTGTCCTTGAAAAACAAAGCAATGAAAGAATGGCCCAACAAGAAGAAAAATATGAAGCTACTATCCACAAACTTGAAGAAGACAAAGAGAAAATAGTTATGAATCAAGAACAAGACAGAGAACGACTCGTTCAGAAACTTAATTGTGAAAAAGAGGAAGCTGTTCAAGTTGCCCTAAAAGAATTTGAGTTACAGAGGGATGCTGTTGAAAAAGAACTGTTGGAAAAAATTAAACATCTTGAGAGTCAAATAACCAAAAGGTAAGAATTTAGTTTCCTGAAAGTGTTTATAATTGAAACTAATAGATTAATAGGTTTATATCTCACATTCTCTTATAATTATGGTTTTTATATGATCATATGCCCTAAATATATATGTTAATCTTACAAAATTTGAATGTGTGAGTTTTAACTTTGTTAACTAATTGGTTATTTGGGCTGATGTTTCGAATCATATTCTATGTAATATCCTTTTAAAATTAAGAGGATAGACTAAATGAAAAGTGCATTATGTATGCACATGTGTGTGATTGAAATAACAAATTTTGAAATGTTTTAATTTCATAAATGTAGTTTTTAAAGGTCTGCATTTCTGATAATATGTATGTTATAATTTTCCAGGGTTTTTTTCTCAGTTTACTGTAAGGAAAATGTTGGGAAGAGTCATTTGGTTGTATAGGTAAAAATTTGTGTTTCAACCAGTATATATTTACTGCTGTCTAGTCATTAAAGGAGTTTATAATTTTGAACAGTAATGCAATGACCGTTTAGGAAGTACCAGTAATAGTATCAGGGTCAGTTCTCAAGCTTCATGTAACAATAGTAATAGCTAATATTTATATAGTTATATTAAGATTTTCAAAGGGCTTTACATTACATAAGATTCATTATTGAATCTTTGACATGCAGCCTGCTGTTGTGTGACTCTTTTTGTTAAATATAATTTCATTTGTGAACCCAGTGTTTCACAGCTGTGTGTACCCCTAGATTATAGTATTGAGTTTTAGGATTCATCCTAAATATAGTATAAAGAGAGAATTTCTGGTGGTTATGTTATGAGGACTTTACCTGTGCAAGTTAGAAGTGCCGAAAACCTTAGGTCACTTAGACTATGGATTTTCCTTTTTTGTATGTTTTGTCTCTTATGTATACCAAATACAGTGTATATTTTTCTCAAATAACTATCAGCATAGTCCATTTAATATTGCCTTGACCAATATCATTTTGCAATAGTCATAAATAATTCTAATCATACCCTTTTATGATTTAACAATCCTTTTTTCTGTTCACAACCCTGTTTCCATGAAACCAACTATGTCTTGTAATGTTTTGCCTAATTTAGGGAACCAGTTAATGATGTTAGGCAAGACATGCCTTTACTTTGGAACTTTACTTTGAAATACCATTGTCGTATGACAGTCATGGTATAATTCTACTGTCAAAATCATAGCTATAAGAAATGTATGAAAAATTTACACCACATGTGTTCATTATTATATGTGTACGTATATAGATGTTTGTACTTAATAGAATTAATAAAGCATCTGTATATAAAGGAATTGTATAATACACAGTAGCAAATTAGCAGCTTCTCATGTCTTCAAAGCCATTTGTCTAAGGAATGTGTTTTTCATTTACCATTGTGTACAACTAATGTTGTTCCATGTTTGTTCACTTGTTTCTTCATTTTCTTTCATCCAGCATCTCACCAAAATTCAACCTATTTGTTTCTAAATGCCAAAACCTTACATCTGGTGTTAGAAAATAAGGTTTAAACAATCAAGGAAAATATCATCCTCTTTTTAAACATTGACGAAGTGGTTTGAGAAAAAAGTTGTTTTACTTTGCAGTCCAGTATGTCCTGTTCACAAATGCGTGCTCATTTTAAAATTTGTACCTCTAAGATATCGTATCGATCCTAAAAGTTATATTTCTGTTTTGAGTGTTGTTAATAAACCATAAAATTCACTTTTTTCTTGCAAACTTGTGAACTTGTGATTATAAAAGGCTAATTAGATTCTTCATTGTAATTTTATTTCAGGTTGAAACCTAATTTACCAAAGGAAAATATCTCCACTTTTTTTAAACTGAAAGTTAGTGGGGAAGATAACATTTGATATGCAGAATTTTCATTCATGTGTATAGAATTGATTCAAAATTTATAGCTAGGACTTAACCAATATATATTTGTGTCAGCATCTTTCAGAAATGAATTTTAGAAACCGTATTATTTAGGAAATTTTAAAATTATCATAGAAGATTAGAATTTTCTTTTTTTCTTTTTTTGTATCCCCAGTGCTTAATTAACAAAGTACCTGGTACATAGTACTCACATGATAAATTTTTATTGACTGAATAATAAAATATTTAGAGTAGAGCTATAGTTTAGTTTGTAACATATAGATAAAATAGTATTCAAAGTGAAAGCACTCTGAATTCCAGTTAGATTATGACAAGGGTCCTCAACCAGTAGGCTTTTAGCGTGTTACTTAAGATCTTAAAATTTTATATAGTTGATGTCTAAAAATAATGGCTCCCATTTTATATAATCTTTTAAGGTAATTTCCTCAACCACCATGTGGAGTATTATGCCTATCTTGTAGATGAAGAAACTCAAATTTACATAGAGTTAAATGAATACAAAATCATGCCTACTTCCACTGTACCACTTTGCCACTCTTGTCTCCAAGCAAATGCCATTTCCTTACCTTATTTTCCATATATCACTTGGATTGCCAGTGGGGAGGGAGAGCATAGTTAGTAGCGATAGTAGCAGTAGAGACTTTACTATTAGAATGTTACATTTTTTTCCTGCTTAGAAGCATTGCTAGAGCACCCCTACATGCCTTCCTTTCCCATTCTACCAGCCTCCCCCCACTCATGAAGTCTTCAGGGAAATAAAAAACAAGTCTTAAACAATTAAGAATCTGAACAGTGTAAAGGTACAGTTTGTGTGTTGTATACATTGCTTTTTAGCTCCAATCAGGTATTATGTACTAGTACAAAAATAGCCAAGGAGAAGTGGGTTTTTTGTTTTTGTTTCTTAGAACAGATTTTAAAAAATAACCTTAATCTTTCAAGACTTTTCAAAAGCCATTTGGTCATACTTCATTCCTGAACTTGATCCATCTTCATGTGAGTTGTTGGACCTGGCCATAGGCAAACCACAGTAGCATCAGTTTAAAAGAAATTTTCTAAATTGACATGGGAGATATTCAGTCAAGAGGCTTGAGTTTTGAGAGAGGGCTGTGGTATTTAGACAAAAACTAAAAGGTAGTTAGAAGCTATATAAAAATGCTGACTTCAAGGAATGTTATAACTGGAAGGGACTAAAGCCATTGGTCAAACCTTCTCCTTTTATAGTGGAGAAGCTGGGGGTTTGAAAGATTGAAGTGGAATTTTCCTAAGGAATGAAAGCAAAACCAGTGAAGGAGATTGTGAAAGTACACAACGTAGACTTGAATAGGCTAACCGAGGCTAAAAATAACCTATAACATAGGCTAAAATCATCTTGATCTTATTACAAACTAAATTAAATTATATCATGCATGGTTTGGTCCATTTTTTGGAGCTTACATGAAGCCACACTTTCATTCATAAATGATTTATCAAAAAGATTCTTCCACCCAACTTTATTAATTTGAAGGTAGTGTCTCTTCTGCCCCACTTTTCTCTAAAGGAAGGACATTGAAGTGTCAAGGGATTTTGATAGAATAGTAGTTCTTAACCAGGAATCTGGAATTGTTCTATAATTTTTTAATTGTTTAAATACAATTGATTTCCTTTGTAATGATGACATGTTTTATACTTTTAAAAACTTTCTGAAGATGCTTCTATAGGCCTCACATGTTTCCAAAGGGATCCATGATGCAAAAATTTGAAAAGGTTAAAAACCTTTGTGCAAGCAAGAGGTATTTGATGACTAGGTTTTTTGGCTTTTGAAAAGAGCATTCACTGAATATTTACTGATGCCTACTCTGTTCAAGACAGCGCTCTTATCTACTGAAGAGGATACAAAGAAGAAGATACTTGAATAACCAATTTTACTACAATAAATTTGAAAATATCCTTTTTTCCTATGGCTCTTAAAGTCTAGCTGCATGATTATGGGATCCTTGAATCTGATAGATCGAAGGGACCTCAGCACCCATCTAGTCCAGCCCATACAAGAAGGATATCCCACTGTCATCTCCAGGCTCTGCTTAAAATACCTCCAAGGAGGAAGCAAGCCATTCCACTTTGTGGCAATGTTAATTGTTAGAAAGTTTTGGGGGTTTTTTGTTTTTTCCCTTACATTAAGCCTGACTTGATCTGGAGTCAGTAAGACCTGAGTTCAAAACTGGCCTCAGATACTTATCTGCGTGAACTTGGGCAAGTCATTTACCTCTGCATCAGTTTGCTCATCTGTAAAATTGAGATAATGGCACCTACCTCCCAGGGTTTTTGGGAGGAAAAAGTTAAATAATATTTATAAGGCACTGTACAAACTTTAAATTATTATTTTTCCAGTGGTAAAATAGTGATAGTATGTTGAAAATAGACAATAAAAATAAGAAGCTTTTCTCTTGTGTCTAAAAGATATAGTGGAATTTGATCATGGGATCACTTATTGGTGAGGGCATTTTCTTGGATTAATATGATTACTTATCAGAGAGATCATGATGTTTCTGTTTGACTTAACCTCTAGGGCAGAACTCTAACAACAGTAGGTAGAAGTAGCAAGGAAGACAGATTTTGGCAAAACAAGAGTTCATATCATTAGAGCTTCCTTAAACTGGAATGGCTACTTTGTGAAGTAGTGAGTTCACTTTCACAGACGTCTTAAGGCATAGCCTGGATAATTACTAGCTGTGCATGTTCTAAAAAACATGTTTCAGAATGGAGAGTAACTTTGAAAGTTTTTTAGTCTGTCTTTCTGTGATTTGAATATGCCACAAACTGTACCCTCTTAGCTACGGTAATATTGCTGTATTACTCATATAATATCCTTGCAATTCCTTTTTTCTGTAACATAGAAAGCCAGACTTCATATAGATATGTTCTTACTCAGGCATTACTGGGTTTTAAGGGAAAAAGTTATCATATATTGTCACTCTTATTCTAAACCTATTGAGTTTCTAAGCTACATTAAGATCATTGAAGTATTTTAAGAAGTCACTTCATTAATTTAATAGCCTGTTTTCAATATTATATTCACTTTTTAAGTCCTCCCATTGAGCATACCAGTGAAGATTCGTCAAGTTTAGTTGCTGAACTTCAAGAAAAACTTCAGGAAGAAAAGGCCAAGTTTTTAGAGCAACTTGAAGAACAAGAAAAAAGAAAGAATGAAGAAGTGCAAAATGTTCGAACATCTTTGATTGCAGAACAACAGGTAAATTTGTCTTTCTTTTTTTGAGGATTTGCAGGGGGTAAACAGCAACAGGATTTGCTGTGTTTGTGTTGTGTGTAATGTGTAGTATTTGCCTGTGTAGCCTACATTATTAGCCTTGTCCTCTTAAGACTTGGAAATAATACATGGTAATATTCAAGAGGTCAAACTGAGGAAATCTTTACACTGTGTTAGGACAGTGATGCAAGAAGTTCCTGAAAGATCTGCTAGAATAACTGATTTCAATTTAGGAAATGATAGGACAATATCAGAAATCATGAACATGCCAAAAAGCATACTAATAATACTTAATTTGCTGGTGAGTAATTTTGTAGCTATAGTTTTCATTTAAATTGAACCTATTAGAATGTAATTGATCAGGATTAACTATTTATTGAGTACCCTCATGAGTATACCTGCATACTGAACACTGTCCTGGGCACGATGAAATTCTTTATGATCTTCCTGGAAATATGTCATATTTTGAGTATGGATTATTTCATTCTTTGTACGTGTATCCCCAGTGTCTAACAAAGTACCTAGCACATAGTAGTTCTTAATAGATAGTTGCTGACTCTTTGAGCCCTAATTAAAACATTAGCCTGGAGTTTCGCAATTCAGTAACTTACTTAAACTCTCTGGGTTTGGAAAAGATGGGTTTTGACTAAGTGATTTCTTAAGGTCCCAGCCAGTTCTAAAAATCTAAATTAGTGGGCAACTTTTCTTTTAAATTTCCACTACTTTTTATAAGTATTTTGGGGAGAGATTGAGGTGGGAGATGAAGTAAAGGTAAAGTGATATTTAACTTCACTCATAACTACAGTTATCCCTTCCACATTGTGGGGTTAGATGAGTGGTGCCCCCCACAATCTGGAAAATCCTCAGAAAATTTTTTGGCCCTCCCTTCATACCAGAGAAGAAATCTGACTTTTTTTTCTTTTTCTTTTATGGGGTGTTTACAGTGAGTACCACATTGTAAAGTTTGGGTGGGTTGACACAATACTATACATATATTTTATGCATTTTTGAATTTCTAAAATTTTTCTGTCTTCTGTTGGCCTTCACGTGTTGTCTGTGGCTTCTGCAAAACTTCCCCCCAAATTCCCATTTAATTTTTTATGCTGACCCGCAATATATTGAAACTACGACAGGGAAGGGGTGACTGTTCTTTACTTTGATAGAAAGTGCGCTGGATTTGCACCTTGCAGATCTAATTTTATGTCCTACAAATATGACTTACTGTGTAACAGTGACATGTACCAAAAGTTCCCAGGATTTTCTAAGCAAAGTGCTTAGTAAACTTTAAAGCACTATGTACATTTAAGCTATTGACTGTCTGAATTTGCATAAATGCAGTAGTCTTTATTATAACAATAATAACTAACATTTATATAGCACTTACTATATACCAGGCTCTATGCTAAGCACTTTAGTCATTCACCATTTTCATTCCCATATCAGATGTTTTAAACTTTCTTAAGGACAGACCTTTCCTGTTGGAAAAAAAAGTCTGATTTTTATAATTGGAATAGGACACTCACATTTGTATCATAATTTCCACAACTTTAGTAAGTTTCAGAAGGAAATTGGCATTTTTATTTGATGTTGATTTCCAAATAAGAAAACTCTCATGGATCTGGGATCTCATTGCTTTGGTTAATTCCTCCAGGAGTGCACATCATAGCCCATTCCATATTCTCCCATATCCCCCACAGGGGTTGGAGTCCATCCTTGTTGGAGGCCTTCCCTGCTTTCTTGTGCAGTGCTTGAACTATATATTTGTCATTCCTTTTCCTTACTATGTAATTAGCCCATCATCTGTTGCATTCATTTCCCTGATAATATCTTTATTTCTGTTCTTTGCAGTTTTTCAGTGGTTATAATTTGCAACCTGATTATACCCACAATGTGCATTTCCATTGCCCTCTGTAGTACTCATTTCCTGTCCTTCGAAGAATGGTGTTCCATAGCTTTCAGTCATGCATCAGTAAAATATTACTATTATTAAAGTGTACCTTTCTTTCTAAGAGAAGCTTGCAGCTTTCTGAAGACAATCCAGCTCACTCTCATTCTGAAACTCTAGGCGCAACTTGTCCATCTGTAAAATCTATCCCAGATGTATATATTATTTGACGATAAACATTCTTTGTCCAAATTTGATTTTTCCCGTGTTGATCATCAGGCCAAACTCTTTTGAGTAGTTATGAATCTTTTCGAGGACATTCTGCAATATCCCAAGGCATTATGGAACCAGTACACTGTTAGCTACGAACAAGAGTATCTGGAGTACCTTATTCTCCATAGGGAACCCCTTTACCGTTTGGACTCTGCATTGTATAACCTTCATCACAGTGGTGAAAATCTTGGGGAAGCATATATCTCCTTTTTTCATGCCTTGCTTTATATGAACAGAGGGCTATTAAATAGTGTCATTTCTATTGTTTTATCTTAGGAATCTTAAATGATTTTGATGTATGAGTGAGATATACTTTATTGGAAGAGAGCCTTTTGTTCTCAGATTTTTCATTTTTATTTTAATTTTTCATAATTATAAACAAGCATCTTGGAGCCTATACATCTTTCAGCTGCGAAATGGCAAAGATATGTTCTATTGTAGATTATTACTTATAAAAACCAGTTTGTTTTCTATTAATACCATCATTGAAGATGCCCTCAATTCATGTGTAGATGAGTCTTATAAGGATTTTATAGATATGTCAAAGTGAGGCGTATAGCTTGGTAGTTATTGATAGCTTAGTCACCTTTTCTTAGTATTAATGAAGTGTGATTTTTTTTTTTTTACAATGCTGTGAATTGACTCCTTAACGTCCTCACGGTTTGGTCATTTCCAGTATGGATTTTATCTATATGAATATGGTCCAATCCAACTGCTTTTCTCATCTATTTTTTTCTCTTTTTGCATTTTTTACATCCTGTGATAATTATTCTTGATGGTAGAAACAATTTTTAAAAATCTTTGTAGATCTTTCCCTTTTTCTTTCTGTTTGTTGTCTTTCCATTGTCATTCTTAAACACCCAGCAGATAACTTTGCTTACTATTTCAAGCTGTCTTTAAACTGCTTTTATGCTCCACTATTTTAGTATGAATGAATACAGATGCATGAAAAACATTTATCTAGCACTCTGTACTAATTGCTATACTAAGCACGAGGGACACAGTACCTGTCTTCCAGGAGCTTATATTCTAATAAGAGAGACAACATAGTGGTGGGCAGGGAAGGGAATTATTGTCTGGGAAGTTGCAGAGATAGTGAGTGGAACAACAGGGCGTTCCATTGACAGGCCTTTTCCTAAGGCAATGGTTCTGTGGATCTGATGATAGGAGTAAGAAATGAAAGGGTAGCAGGCATGTGGTTATTGTGACAGGGCAGAATATGGCCACATGAAGAGGAGGAAGCTTGGTTCCCAGGAGTGCCAAGGAGAGTAAACTGTTAACGCAGATGATCATTCATTATCCTATTTTGCAACATTTTATAAGTGAGTTTATAATCTAAATTAGTATTTCTTTGGCCACCATTTCTCTGTTTTTAGCAAGTTAAGTCAAATATTTACCAAGTAAGGTGCTTTTTAGGTTCTTTTTGTTTCCTTGTTATTTCAGTTGATTTAAAGATTGAACTTAGGTAAACAATTATTATGGTTAATGTCAGTGTAGTAAGTCTTCTACTTGTTATTAAATATTATTATATTATTAATTATGATATTATTGTATAATTTAATTATAATTACTTGTTCAAATATTTCAATATTGTATTGTTTCAATTATATGACCTTTTTTTTTCTTATTCTTCCAGCATTTTGTTAATTGTGATCTTGGTTCTGACAAGTCAGTGACCTAACTGTATACAAACGGGCTGATTCAGAGATGTCTCCCACATCAGTTAAATTTTTCTTGTGTGCTAAAATATAATCAGTTTCATTTTTGAGATGTTATATGGTGCTCACCATGTCCAGTGCCTACTAATTATTTTCTTGAAGTAATATTCATGATCTTGAAGCTTCTCTTTACTTTTAGATCTTCTTCCTCACCTATGTTCTTTTACCATCTTGACCTGTTGCCACATTTGTATTGAAATCACTGTCAATATATGTTGATTTAATTTGGAGCTTCTTATTGAGTTGTTGATAGTATTTTTCTTTACATCCTCTATAACTAATCGTGGTGCTTAAGCTGCATTTATTTTCATTGTATTTTTTTTTTTTTGCAAATATTCATAAACACTATAATGTGAGATGACCAAATTCCATATAAAGTGAGATGGTTTTTATTGCCTTTGGTTAAATGGCAAATCTAAATCTTCTAACTCTTCTCTGCTTCTTCAAAGAATTCCCTGTTAGCAATCTTTCTATTTTTCTTATTTTGTTTTATGTCCCGTCACAAGATTGATATGGTTCAATTCCTCTATATTTCTGTGCATTTGCATGTCATAGAACATAGATCTCACATTTAAAATACCAACAACGGATCTAAAAACCATAAACCATCTTAAAAACTTTATGATTCTAAGCATCCTTTTCTCCTCCACAAAGTCCTATTTTTATGCCTCAACTTGACACGTAGATGATGCTTGATTCTTGAAGACTATGTCAGTGGACCATAAACTCTGACATTCAGCAAGCTCTGATTTGCTGAAAAAGTTTTCAGCGTGGCCACAGCAGCAAACTTGAGTCTGCTTTCTGAGAACCAAAATAGGTCAGTATGTAGAGGCTTATCACTGATAGGTAGGCTAGCCAATGCCCACTTCTGCTTCTTCAGTGATGGTAGCACAATTGTGGAAAAGAGGACAGAGGATGCCAGGAATTATCAAATATTTTGAAGTATAATTAACAACAAATTTAAGACACCATTGGATTAAGTTTCTCTCATTTATTTTTCTGGGCACTTTTTTGTAAAGATAATTTGCAACTTTTAAAAAAATTTATGTTGTTTTCTGTCTTTGTGTCTAGACTTAATTTCAAGTCATCATTTTTTTCTAATCCTAGACTAATTTTAACACTGTTCTAACAAGAGAAAAAATGAAGAAAGAAAATATAATAAATGATCTTAGTGACAAATTGAAAAATACAATGCAACAACAAGAACGAGATAAAGGTTAGTTACAGTTATTCTAATAGAATATTTCAGATCACTTCTATAGTGATCTTTTGGTTAAATTTTTTTAAATTTTTTTGAAATGCAGTAAGTGTTAGTTTATTGATTGATTGTTTTTATTCTTTATATTCAGATTTAATTGAATCCCTTTCTGAAGATCGGGCTCGTTTACTTGAGGAGAAGAAAAAACTTGAAGAAGAAGTAAATAAATTGCGTAGTAGCAGTTTTGTTCCTCCACCATATTTAGCTACAGCCCCTGAACTTTGTGGTGCATGTGCACCTGAACTCCCTGGTGAAACAGACAGATTAGCCTCAGAAATAACTGATGAAGGAAGAACAGATTCAGCAATGGAAACAAGCATGATGTCTGTACAGTGAGTATTCGTGTGTGTGTGTGTGTGTGTGTGTGTGTGTGTGTGTGTGTCCTCCAACACAGCTAAACTCTTTCTTGTCTACCAACCAAGTCTTTGCAGACAGTTATCTTAGGGCACAGAGCATAACAAGGAGAGAACTTTGGAAGTTATAAAGAAAAGAAGGCCATATTTTAGCTAATGATACTGGCAGGATACAATGAAGCTTTCAAAAATAATTACAAGCCCAGTGTAGTTGAATGTTTTGGTGGCTTGTTTCAGTCCAGGAGACACAAAGCAGTTAATGTTAACACAATAAGACACACTTTATAGAGTTAACTAGGACTGGAGATATTACTTAATATTAAGTTATTCTCTCTTGGCTTTCATTTATTCATCATTATACTGTACACAAAGCATGTTTAAGCTGTAAAAGCTTGTGGTTTTTTTTTTTTTTAATAGTTGAAGGTTATGGTAATTTATTTATTTATTTATTTATTTTTGTTTTCAACATTTATTTCCACAAGATTTTGAGTTCCAAATTTTCACCCCATCTCGCCCCTCCCCCACCCCAAGATGGCATGCATTCTAAATACCCCTTCCCCTAGTCTGCCTTCCCTTCTATCTCTTCCCCCCTTCTCTTATCCCCTTCCCCTTCAGTTTTCCTGTAGAGCAGGATGGATTTCTGTACCCCATTTCCTGTATTTCTTATTTCCCAGTTGCATGTGAAGACATTTTTTTTAAACATGTTTTTAAAACTTTGGGTTCCAAATTTTCTCCCTTCCTCCCTCCCCACCTACCCTCATTGATAAGGCAAGCAACTCAGTATAGGTTATATATGTGCAGTTATGCAGAACACTTCCATAGTGGACATGCTGTGAACAACTAACTCTATTTCCCTTAATCCTATCCCACCCCCCATTTATTCTATTCTTTCTTTTGACCCTGTCCCTCCTCAGAAGTATTAGCTTCTGATTACTCCCTTTCCCAGTCTGCCCTCCTCTGTATCATTCCTCTACTCTCTTGTCCCCTTCCCCCCCATTTTCCTGTAGGGTAAGACAGATTTCCACACCCAATTGAGTGTGTATGTTATTCCCTCCTTAAGTCAAATCCTATGAGAATAAGATTCACTCATTCCCTCTTACCTTCCCCTGTTTCCCCTCTGCTGTAAGAGCCTTTTCTTTTCTGGTTTTTTTTTTGTGTGTGGGATAATTTACCCCATTCTACCTCTCCCTTTCTCCTTCTCCTAGTACATTCCTCTCTCACCCCTTAATTTTATTCTCCAGATATGACCCCTTCATTTTCAACTCACACTGTGCCCTCTATCTATCTATACCTCTATATACATACATATAATTTTTTCGCCTCCAACTACCCTAATACTGACAAAGGTCTCATGAGTTACAAATATCATCTTTCCACGCAGGAACATAAACAGTTCAATGTTAATAAGTCTCTTACGATTTTCTCTTTCCTGTTCACCTCTTCATGTTCCACTCGAGTCTTGTATTTGAAAATCAGATTTTCTATTCAACTCTGGTCTTTTCATCAAGAATGCTTGAAAGTCCTCTATTTCACTGAATGACCATTTTTTCCCCTGCGTACTCAGTTTTGCTGGGTAGGTGATTGTTGGTTGTAATCCTGTCTGCTTTGCTCTCCGGAATATTATATTCCATGCCCTGAGGTCCCTTAATGTAGAAGCAGCTAAATCATGTGTTATTCTGATTGTGTTTCCACAGTACTTGAATTGTTTCTTTCTGGCTGCTTGTAATATTTTCTCCTTACGCTGGGAACTCTGGAATTTGGCTACAATATTCCTAGGAGTTTTCCTTTGGGGATCTCTTTCAGGAGGAGATCTGTGGATTCTTTCAATTTCTATTTTGCCCTCTGGTTCTAAATATCAGGATAGTTTTCCTTGATAATTTCTTGAAAGATGATGTCTAGGCTCTTTTTTTGATCGTGGCTTTCAGATAGTCCAGTAATTTTTAAATTCTCTCTCCTGGATCTATTTTCCGATAAGTTGTTTTTCCAGTGAGATATTTCCCATTGTTTTCTAATTTTTCATTCTTTTGGATTTGTTTTACAGTGTCTGGATTTCTCATAAAGTCACTAGCTTTCAGTTGCTCTATTCTAATTTTTAAGGAAGTATTTTCTTCAGTAATCTTTTGGACTTCCTTTTCCATTTGGCCAATTTTGCTTTTTAGGGCATTCTTCTCCTCATTGGCTTTTTGGACCTCTTTTGCCATTTTAGGCTATTTTTTAAGGTGTTATTCTCTTCAGTATTTTTTTGGGTCTCCTTAGCAAGCTGTTGACTTGTTTTTCATGATTTTCTTGCATCACTCTCAGTTTTTCTTCTACTTCTCTTACTTGCTTCTCAAAATCCCTTTTGAGTTCTTCCAAGGCCTGGGACTGATTCATATTTTTCTTGGAGGCTTTGAATGTAGGAGCTTTGGCTTTGTTGTCTTCTTCTGGTTGTATGTTTTGACCTTCTTTGTCACCAGAGTAAGATAATATAGTCTGACTCTTTTTGCACTGCTTACTCACAATCCCGGCCAATTACTTGAGGTTTAAACTCTTCGTTAAGGTAAAAGTCTGCTTCCAATGTGAAGAGTGTACTGTCCCAAGCTTTGGGGGTTTGTACAGCTATTTTCAGAGGTACTTCTAGGGACCTGTAAATTTTCATTTCTTCCAAGGTGGTATGATAAGGGGCGAGGTGTTTTCTTTCCACCACCACAAGCTCCACCGCACCAGCGTTCCTCCTCACCCCAGGACTGCCCCTCAGAATTGTGACCCAGATCGAAGCACTGGTAAAGCAAGAGATTCCTGCCTCAACACTGGCAAAGAGATCCCTGCAATCCCTCTCTGATCAGCCACTCAATTTCCCCTTAGTCTGTGGGCCAAAAGCTCAGGAAAAAGCTGTGGCCCCAGGCTGCTCTTGAGACTTGCAGCTGAGACCTAGCTCCTCTCTCACCACAGTCATAGACTTTTCCCACTGACTTTCTAAATTGTCTTTGGGGTTCGTGGGTTGAGAGGTCTGGAAACCACCACAGCTGCCCGCGATTCAGTACTCTGAGGCCTGCTCCAGGGTCACTGCGGCCTGCGCGTCCACACCACAGTGCGCTCCTCTCCCTGCCTGGCGCGATATATCTTTCCAGGCTGTCTTTGGCTGGAAATTTGTTTCACTCTCTCTTTTTGCAGGTTCTGCTGCTTTAGAATTTGTTTAGAGCCTTTTTTTTAGGAATTTGGAGGGCTTTGGGAGAGAGCTCAAGACAGTCAGTGCTTTCCCTCCACCATCTTGGCTCCGCCCCTAATTCTTCCTAAAAGCTTGTTCTTAAAGGAAATTTTTAAAAGGACATAGTTGTGTAAAGCAAAGAGCCCTTCTGTTATGTGAAAATAGTAACACATTATTTATATGGTTCTCAAAAGATTACAAAGCCCTTTACTCATAACAGCTTTGTTAGGTAATAATCCAGCTATTATTATCCCTATTTTAAAGATGAAAAATCCAAAGCTCAAAGAAGTTGAGTGACTAGATTTTCTTTAGACAACTGAAGGCTGTGTTCTCAGCATCTCTATTGATATTAATCCTATGTTACAGCTATTTTCTGTTCTGTCAGGTTTGGTACACAATTTTTGTCTCTCTCACTTTTCAGTTTAAATCACATTTGTTTAAATTTGCAAGAATTCAGACAAAACTCTTTTTGCCACCTCTGATATAGTGTGTTCCAGCCCTGGCAAAAAGCCTGTTTTACCTACTATTCAATTGACAGTCCAGAAATACAAATCCTGTTCTCAGATATCATTCTCTTAATCAGTTGTTCACTTCTGAAATTTTCCTCTCTCAAAGCATCCATACCTGTCTTCATAAACAGAGGTGATGAAAATTTCCCCTTCATCTCTAAGGTCTTCATTTTCTTGATTAGATCTTTTATTTATAAGTGGTGCTTTCTGGGTTTCTGATAGCAGTATATAAAGTTTTTCCCAATTAATTACCTAAAAAGCCTAGTAGACATATGTTGGGAGATTTCTCACTTTGTCTGGGATCTTTAGCCCAAGAAGACAGCAGATGTCATTATTAATGGTAGCTAAATAAATTGACATCTCCTTATCCTTTGGTAGGAAGTTTGTCTGGGTTATGGTTCTGCATCTGTTGTTAAGGATTATTCAGAGATCAGACAAGGGCTCAAAGAAACAGTCCTTTTACTAAAAAGCATGTTCCAGTACCCTCAGGAAAAATAGTTCTCAAGGAAGTTAAAAACAGTTCAGAAAGATAAAAACAGATAAAAGATATCTTTCAAGTAGGTTAAAAGCATTGGCAAGATTCCCTGGGTTTCAGGAGCTCTGCCAAAGTCTTAAAAACTGCCTTTATATACTTGTCCAAAACACTGAGGTCAGTCTGCCTAGGTTCATGGTTAACCAAGAGTGTCCAAGGTCTGCAATACAACTTCCTTTCTTGAAATTATGTTCCCTGGTGGTGTGGGAACTTGAGCTTGCCTCATACCTCTCCAGTTGTACCAGTATCCTGGTCCACAATGGAGTCTATATTCACGACATCACTTCCCTTCTTTTTTAGACTCTTACTGCATGGAAAATGTCTTTTCTGACAGCATCTGTGGATACACATTATAAATGTTTGGAAGATAACACAGCTGCTTACTCTTAAAAAGATCAAGGTCTCCCTTCACAGGTCTATTCTTGAGCTTCAAGAATTCAGTGATCTTCTTTCTTCCTTTACCACTTGCATTACATTGTTGTATCTTCCATCCTCACACAAGTTGAACTTTCTGTCTTATCTTCAGATCCTTTTGTTGTTGTTGCTTTTACCCTTCCACAAGAAAGATTCATTCTGCATGATGACTTGGAGAGTAAAAAGGTATTCCTTAGAGCTGTTACCTTCTCTTCTTGAATGGGGGCTAACCTATACTTAGAGCAGGGTTTCTTAGCCTTGGGTCTGTGAACTTTTTTCTTTCTTTTTTTTAAAAAATATTATGATAATTGTACAATGTAATTAGTTTCCTTTTATTTTTTAACTTTATGCTTATGTATTTTACAATATTATGAGAAGGGATTCATAGGCTTTACCAGAATACCTAGGGAGTCTGTGACACACAAAAAAGGTTAAGAATCCTCTAACCAGAGCCTAGATACTAGCAGGTATTTGGCGGTAGCAAAAAAATAAATATAACAATATACAAAACACTGCAAAACTTTCTCGGCCGTCCGTGCTTGTTTGATTTAGAATCAGAAGAAATCTTGGTTGGCAAACGACAATATTCATTAGTTGTAGGACTTTGGGCATGTTATTCTTAATGTTTCTTCATCTATAAAATAGAATAATAATATCTATTATCTCACAGATTTGTTGTAAATGCCAAATGAGGTAATGTATGAAAATGTTTAAAAATTCTTCAAGTGCTAGATAAATGTTGTCATGATTATTATCTCAGTTCTCTGTCATTCTTTTTGGTGACTCTTGTTGCCAGCATCATTTCCAAACAGCTTTGGTAAGCTGCCTTTCAGTATACTTTCAGGACCCTAAATAAAGCCTTTTTTTGTTCATAGTGCCTTTCTGCCATTTTTCCTTTGATGACGCTAGCTTGCTCAGTGCCTTTCATGTGCAATTAATAGCTTCCTGCCAAAGGCTCAAAATATGCAACATAATGAGAGCACAGACAGATGTGCCAAAATTGGTTTTCTTGTGCTTGTTAATCATTATTTCGTGTATTTGGTTCTTTTATCTTTTAATAATTTTTGGCAAATCTTTTGGGTTACTGGTTTTCAAGTTATTCTTTATAGCACTCTGTGTTTCTTATGCCATGGGTACAGGACTTTCACTATTCTAGTTGTTCTCCTTTGGATACTCCGCAGATTATTCATGTCTTTCTCCAGCCATGGTGTCAAGCCCAGTACTCCATGCTCCAATTGAGGTCTAACAAAATACAGAAGGACAGTCATTCCCTTATTGCTTCTCAATCCAGATCAGGATCACATTCACTATTTTGGCTGTACTGAAAACTGCTGACCCACTGAGCTTGCCACACTTGAATACTTTCAGTTCTTTTTCAGACAATACTGATGACTCCTAATCCTCTTTTTTGTACCTGTGAAGTTGATTTTTTTTTTAACAAATAAAAGACTTTATTGAATTTTCATCTTATTAGATTCAGTGCAAAACCCTAGCCTGTCAGAATCATTTTGGATCCTAAACTGTATATCTCAGTATGTTAGCTTTCCCTCCTAACTTAATGTTCAGTCTGTAAATTTGATGAGCATGCCTTCTCTGCCTTTATCCAAGTTGTTAATAAAAACAGTAAAGATGGTCAGTCAGCTAGCATTTATTAAGTACCTCCTATGTGCCAAGTACTGTGCCAAGCGCCTAGGATACAAATAAAGGCAAAAGACAGTCCATGCTCAAGGAGCTCACAGTATAATGGGGGAGACAAATGTTAACAGCTATAGATAAACACGATATAGATAGAGTAAATTGATTTAGTCTCAGAGGGAAGGCACCAAGGTTAAGGAGGACTAGGAAAGGCTCCTTGCAGTAGGTATGACTTTAGTTGAGACTTGAAGGAAGCAAAGGAAGCCAAGAAGTAATGACAAGAAGGGAGAGAATTTTAGGCATAAACCCTCTTTGGTATTCAAAGCACTTCATTATCTAGCGTCCCCCGAATGCCACCTTTACACTCTGATCAGAAGACACTGGCCTTCTTGCTTCATCTCCTTAATCTGTAGGTTTTTACAGGTTGTCTCTGAGGCCTGGAATGCTCTCCTTCCTCATGTCTTCCCCTCTGACTTCTTTCAAATCCCCGCTGAAATCCTATCTTTTACTGGAAGTCTTTCTTAATCCCCCTTAATTCTACTGCCTGCCCTTTGTTGATTATTTCTAATTTAAAAGGAGTTTCTTTAAAAAACAGGGACTGTCTTTTTTTTTTCCCTTCTTTGTATCCTCAGTATTAACATTTTAACTGCTTAAAAAATGTTTATTGACTAACTGATTTGTATCCCTAGTGCCTAGCACATAGTAGGAGCTTAATATTTGTTGATTAATTGATTTACTTTATCACATTCTTCATTAACATCTTGTTAAATTAGATTTTAAACAAGAAGGGATTCTAGAAGCCACCTATTCCATTTCAGAAGAATTGAAACCTCAAAGGATTAAATGACATGCCAATAGGCAGATTTGAGTGCAAGAAATATATTTAGTCGTTCATGAATTGATAAAGCCATGCGAACTCTTTGTGATAACCAGTCATCTTTCTAGATAGTCATCAGCCATCTCTTTATTGCTCTGTTCATTTGTTTCTTCTTCTTTTTTTTAATGAATGTTTAATTAAATAATTTATTTATTTATTTGGCTAGGCAGTTAAGTGACTTGCCTTGGGTCACACAGCTAGTGAGTGTTTTGTGTCTGAGGCCAGATTTGAACTCAGGTCCTCCTGAGTCCAGGTCCAGTGCTTTATCCACTGTGCCACCTAGCTGCCCCTCATTTGTTTCTTCTCATGAAAGCTTCGATGGGTATTCTTGCTTAGCTCACCTGCTAACCATCATCCAGCTAGCACTGTCACTGACCCAGTCACACTAGGGAAATATACATGTATTCATACATACACATACACATGCACATACACATCTTTCTATGTATATACATAGAGATCACTAGAATGCTACAATTGTTAAAACTTACTTGAATTCATACTAGTGCTTTATACACCAGACATGTTCATTCAAAAGGAACAAAAAGAAAATTAAGGTGAGATAAATGCTATCAAGGTATTTAACTAATATTAAGATCTAGCCCCTTAAATTTCTGGAGGAAATAGTCTTCATTTTGTCATTAAATTTTAAGCTGTAAATATAGGTAGCATATTCCCATAACAGGATATATGATAGTGAAAGTAAACATTCCAAATGTAATAACAAATTCATGATTAGTTGATCACTGCATAAGTTTATCATGAGCACCAAAACACTCTTCAGGATATGGGAAAGTATTTAATATCCTTGTTCTTCTCCACTTGCATCTTGAGTTTAAGTGGCAAATCTTAAGATCTTCTGAGTTTTTAATTTAAAAATCTTCTTTTGAAAGTTGATATATTAAGAAAATAAAAGAATTTTAGAGATGGCAGTTGAAGATAGCACTTAACTCTAAAACAGTAGTTATTTCTTCATAAATTCTCTTTTTTTCCCTTAGTGAAAACATTCACATGTTGTCTGAAGAAAAACAAAGGATAATGTTGTTAGAAAGAGTAAGTAACTTTTTTTTTAATTCTTAAACTCATTATGTTCACTTTGAGATGTACTTGGGTATTCCTTAACAGGTTTTATTCCATGAATACATTTTCATTTTAAAGAATCTATCCATATTATTTGCATTTATAACAGTTTGAGGAATCCAGTCTTTTTATTAAAAAGAATAAAGGACTTAGTGACTCAGATAATCTTTATGATTTTGAATACCAGTTAATGAAGGTGCATATCAGAGAACAAGATCTGAAATCTTTACACATTTCTTACTTAGTGGCAGTCCTCTTAACAGTTTTAGGAAATAGAACAAACACTACATATTTTTTTAAATGTTAAATTATATTTATCTTAGTTGGACTAAAAATATAAAAAGAGAAGAGCAGTAACATTTCTGATAACACAATTATACAATTAATGCTTCTCAAATGGGAATAAATTTGAATGTCTGAATAGGATCTTGAAATTTGGCAACTCTTTTCCACTTTCAGTGATGATCAAGGCATTAGGTATATTTGTTTCTCATATTGTATAGTTTTATAATCAGACAAGCACATGTCTAACTTTTGTAACATAGGTAGGGAAATTCTTTGTCCATAGACCATCATTCCTTAATTCTGTAAATATCTTTTTCTATCTTTTGAGTTGACCATCTAATGAAATTCTAGAAATAAAACTGGTAAATATTTTCAAATAGAGCTTAAACAGGTATGTGTATAACTGTTTTGTTTCAAGCCAAGTTCAGAGCATTTTGAATTGATTTCTTTTGGAAAATATCAGAAGATACATAGAGCTATTCTAAAGAAAAATTTTGGGGCTTTACCTTTCTTGAAGATATATTATTTGGCTTCCAAGTATTTTATCATTTGGATTGATTTTAAGTACAGAAAATAAATTGTTGTTTGTTCTACAGACTTTGCAGTTAAAAGAAGAAGAAAACAAGCGGTTAAATCAGAGACTAGTAAGTATTTATTACCTGGCATGTTGATAGCTCTAAAAGTGTCATTATTTTTGTGCTCTTCTTACTACACAATGGCAGCAATCAGTAGTGCATCTACTTTTGAGTGCCTTGTTTCCAGTAGTTATAATGGTTTTTATTTTATTTTATTTTATTTATTTTTTTTTTTTTAATTTTATTCTTTGGCGAGGCAATTGGGCTTAAGCGACTTGTCCAGGGTCACACAGCTAGTAAGTGTCAAGTGTCTAGTCTGCAGATTTGAACTCAGGTCCTCCTGACTCCAGGACCAGTGCTCTATTCAGTGTGCCACCTAGCTGCCCCTAGTTTTTATATTTCTTTGCAATAAATATCTCTCAGTTCAGTAGTACCTACTACATTCAAGTATTCTACTAGTCAGTTGTGATTAGAGATACTATGTTTTTTTTTGTTTGTTTTTTTGTTTCTGTTTTTGTTTTTTAGTGAGGCATTTGGGGTTAAGTGACTTGCCCAAGGTCACACAGCTAGTATGTGTCAAGTGTTTGGTCTGAGGCCGAATTTGAACTCGGGTCCTCCTGACTTCAGGGCAGGTGCTCTATCCACTGCACCACCTAGCTGACCCTAGAGATACTATGTTATTAGGAATGGGGAAGGGTCAAATATAGGCACAACTAAGTATAATCAATGAATTAGTGAAAAACATTAAAGATTTTATGCTAAGCAATATTTTCAGTGCTGGGAATACAAGTACAAAAGCAAAAACAATCTCTTGATTATATTATAGCTTAAATTCTTTTTAAAAATATTTTTATTTTGTTAAATATTTCCCAATTACACAAAAACATTCTTTTTTAAAAATTTTAATTTTCAAATTCTCTCCAGTATGATATTGATTATACATATGAAGTCATGCAAAATGTTTCCGTGTTAGCCATGTTGCAAAAGAAAACACACACACAGAAAAAGAAAGTAAAGTATGCTTTAGTCTGCTTTCAAAATTCATCAGTTCTCTCTCTGAAAGTAGATACCATTTTTCATCTTGGGTTCTTTGAAATTGTCTTGAATCGTTGTCTTGATCAGATTAAGTCTTTCATAGTTGATCATCCTTACAATATTGCTATTACTGTGTACAGTGTTCTTCTGGCTTCCCAGGTTTTTCTGAATTCCTGCTTGTCATTTCTTACAGCACAGTAGTTTTCCATCACAGTCTTATACTACAATTTATCCAGCCATTCCCCAATTGATGGGCATCTCCTCAATTTCTAATTCTTTACTACTGCAAAAAAAGCTGATATAAATATTTTTCTACAAATAGATGTTTTTACCCTTTTCTTTGATCTCTTTGAGAAACAGAACTAGTAGTGGTGTTTCTGTGTCAAAGGATATGTACAATTTTATAGCCCCATGGCCTTTTGTTCCTATTTCCAAATTATTTTCCAGAATGACTAGACTAGAAGAAACTTACATTCTAATGGAAACAACACATAGAAGAGTGGTGGACAGGACTAAAGATTTTGGTTGGAAAAGTTGTAGAGAGAGTGAGTCAAGCTATAGGGCAGAGTAAATTTATATACCTTTTCTAGTAGTAATGACAGTTGATTTGATTATGTTTCCAGACCTTGAAAAAAGAGAAGGTTGAGGGTTCATGTCAACCGAGAAGCAAATGGCCAGGGAATGAAGTAAAGTGTGGCTAGAGTTAGACCTAAATAGAGTGTCCTACCAAGGCAACTACTTATCAGGATAATGAGGTCCAAGAACTGAGATGGAAGGATTAAGTCCTTATGGGAAGTGTTTCTTTTTCAGAAAGTGTGGTAAGGAAATGACTGGGGAATGATTTAATGTAGTAATCAATGTCAAAAGGAATGAACTTGCATCTGGAGGAATTACTTAAGTCTTCGTGGAGGAGGAGCCATACCAGCTGGGTTTTAAAAGAAAATAGTATCAAGAGAAGGTGTTCTAAGCATTGAAAATAACATATTTGAGTGCAAGGAATTTGGAGAGCACATGATAAAATCAAGGAAAAGGCAGTAGTCCAGTTTTCTTAAAAATTTTAGAAGGACTGTTATATGCATTGGAGTTTATTTGCAAAGAATGTCAGTGAGGGCCATTAAGATATAGCCATCTCAGTTATACACACACACACACACTATGTATATAATCGATATCAATATTTTATAGAGAAATTCACGTGCCCTTCATTCCCTCATTTTAAAAATTTAATCATTTAACTATTTGTATGTGTGTATATATATACTTTCAAAGCTTTTTAAAAAATGTATATTAAGTAATTTCCAATAGAATACTGCTTCTGACTAATATTGAATAGAGAAACATTTAAGTCTTACATGATAATCACAGTGCTAAGCACTGAGTATACAAATACAAAATAATTTCAGTTATAACTGGTATAGGTCATCTACAGATGAGAAAAGTGAGGCCCAGAAAAGCTAAGTAATCACATAGGTGAGGAAATCAAATGTATACAGATAGAAGGAACTACAGAATGTGAGGTGAAAGGGATCTTACCAGCATCTAGTACAACCCAGGGAATGTGAGCTCCTTAAGAGCAGGTTCTTATCTTAGTTCTATTCATAGCTCCAGTTCTTAGCACAATGCTTGGTTCATAGTAGGTCCTTAATTTTATCCATCATGGAAGAGGTACCGTGAACAAGAAAAATGTGAATTATAGACTGTTTCCCCTGAAATAACAATTTTATTCCTTGAATGTATACTTAATATATTGTTTTCAGTTGTTCCCAAGTAGAAGTTCTTTTGTGATTGGTAAGAAGACTTTATAGGATCATAGATCTAGACCTGGAAAGTAGGCACTGTCTACTCTAATTCCATAATTTTATAGATAAGGAAACTGAGGTCCAGGGTGGTTTGCCACCCTAATTTGCTCACCATGATGCAGATAGTAAGCAAGAGAGCTGGGATTTGGACCCAGATTCTTTGATTGTAGAACCATTGTTTTTTCAGTATATTTTTACCATTCATACAGCCCATTTCTAAAATGCTTGAAATTTTTTCTTTTCTTCAACATTACAATTTCTTTAGAAAGCATTTTTATGATTTAAAGTGAAATTTAAACCCAATTTCCATTTAAGCTTTTACAAATTCCAAATTGAAAGGATCTCAAGGGTATAATTCATATATGGTATCCCAAAAGTCTAAGTGTATTTTTAATCAATTAGAGCTATGAAAACATAAAACATCACAAGACTTTCACAATGCCCTATAAGGCACACAAATTTTTCCAAGTGCTTTATGTATGTTATCTTATTTGATCCTGACAGCACAGTGTGGTGTAGGAACTATTACTGTCCTCATTTTATTTCATGAGAAAACAGAAGCCAGGGAAGGTTAAGTGACTTGCCCAGGATCACAGTTAAAAAGTGTCTGAAGCAACATTTAAACTGAGGTTTTCCTGATTCCAAATCCAGTGCTCTGCCCACTGTGCTATTCTAGGGTTTAATGTACTTATGATGACAATATCCAAATTGTTAATATTTTAAAGCCCCGGATCTTGAAGCTCAGTAAATTGGAGTTTATTTGCAAAGGATGTCAGCGAGGGCCATTAAGGATCATCTAATCCTCTTTATTTTACCGATAAGGAAGCTGATGTCCAGAGAGATAAATTGATTTCCCCATTGTCACAAAGCATTTCTTACTCTGTCAACACTGAACAAGAAAAAAACTAAAAATACCCATGTTTGATAAAGGCAGGGAGCACCATGGCATTAATTCATGACCTTTGTAAACCTACACTACAATGTCACCAGTATGTATATTCCTAACACATATATCTATTTTTCTGCATTTATATTACATGTGCACATCAGTGCATGTTTTGATTTAATGAAAATTGATCATTAGACTAGATGAAGTAGAACGTTTTCAGATTTGTAGGTTAACAACACACAACTCTTTTTTACCTAACAAACTTTGTTAGCTGAATTCCACAATTTCTACATACATTCCCTCTTCAAACCCACTTTGCAGAATTTGTAGGTCCTTTGCTTCCACCATTTGGAATTCCTTCCTTGCCAAGGCTAACCCCTCTACATGTCTGCATAAACTTAGATATATTTAACATAAATTAAAGATTAAACTAAATATAGTTTTATATTTAGTTTTCAGTCTACCATATTTAAATAAAAATAAGTTTAACACCAAGGAAAACTAAGGGAAATTGATGAAGGTAATTATGCTAACATACTCAGTGGCCAAGAAAAGTAATTTGAATGTTACACCAAGCAATAGTCATGCTTTTGAATGACTCGAGTTATCAAGAACTTTTAGATAAATGTAATTGTTTAATCAATATTAAAAATGTTTTAGGTTTTTTAATCTAAAATTTATTCTGTTTAGGTACATAATAAACTATTTGAGGGTAATCTCATTTTATGTGCTTTATTACTTGCTTAATTTTTTTCTTCCAGATGTCTCAAAGCATGTCTTCAGTTTCTTCAAGGCATTCTGAAAAAATAGCTATTAGAGAGTAAGTATTTGATTTTGGGAGATTCTTTTCTGTGTGTAACCAGTTAGCAGGTAAAAAGTCTTTTAGAAGTGCTAACTTGTTAGAGAAATCATAGAATTTCAGATTAGTAGGGACTTGAAAAGCTATTTAGTCCAACTTATACCTGAGGAATTATTGCCTCTGCTCTTCAAAAAGTGGTCATCCATCATTGCTTGAAAAATACCACCAGTGAAGAGAGACCTGCAACCTCCAAAGGCATGCCAGAGATGTTAATCCATAAGCAGATATTTATTTCATTGTCCTATGTTATATCATTACAAACCAGTGCTCCATTGAGGCTAGTTTTTAGATTCATTAGCATGTGTGTGTGTGTGTGTGTGAGTGTGTGTGTGTTTGTGTATTTCAAGCTAATACATGATATGTGATAAAACAGATTATGATAAGCAATTGCCCTTAATGATGTCAGTCTCAAAATATTAAGATTGTGTGCTGAAACATCCATAGCTTACTTCAGTAGTATTTCTTGAATATATCCAAAATCCTTCTTGAATCTTGATCTAAGTAAAGCTGCTATTATAGTTCATAACTGCCTGTTGTTTAAAGTTATTTGTTCTCAGTTTATCTTAAGAAGCTTATTCTGATCTCTACCTCTAGCTTCACCAGAGTCCCAAATATTATTTTAAAGGTTTTTAGAGTTTTAAATTTGGGTGCCATTAATATGAAAGTATAATTCTTTCTAATGTCTAATCTGTATTTCTTTCTGATTTCAGTTGCAATAGGAAAATAAAAGAGCTCAGAATGGTTCTTTAGTTTGAGATGGTTACTATCATCTCTGTCCCTTTCAAACCCAAGATTCTATGTTGTGGTTTTGAGGTGTTGTTTGTTTTTTTTTTTTTTTGGTTGGTTTTTTGTTTTGTTTTGTTTTGTTTTGTTTTAGAGGGAAAGGAGAAGTGTTCCTGAAACAGTGATTCTCTACTTTTACTCTGAAATGTCCTAATTATTCCCAGTGATCTAAGAAACTTAATAATTCCTTTAATCAGCTTAATTTTATTTAAAAATAAAAACAAAGAAACAACAACAACAACAACAAAAAAACAGGCCACATAGCACATTTAGCACTGTGTTGGGTCACAACAAGCAGTGCTATGAACCAAAACTCAAAAAAATTGCAAATCCTTATTCTTGAAGCTCATTTGTTATTGTTGTTATTAAGTAGGGAAAAGTTAACAAAGATCCCCTTCTTTAGGCCCTTGGGGGGGAGGGGGGTGGCAAGTCATCCAACATAGGTAAGTAAGTCTTATCTTTTCCTTCTTTTCCTAAGCAACACCTTTTTTTCGGGGGGGGGTTAGGCAGTGGGGTTAAGTGACTTGCCTAGGGTCACACAGCTAGTAAGTGTTATATGTCTTGAGGTTGGATTTGAACTCAGGTCTTCCTGAATCCAGGGTGGGTGCTCTATCCACTGCGCCACCTAGCTTGCCCCTAAGCAACACTTTTTATACCTGGATTATATCACTTTGAAAAAATTGTGTCATTTATAACTTCTTTTCCTTCCCTACCATTTTCATAGACCTAGAATGAAATATTTTAAAAGGGGAGAGAGGAGTTTTACTGGCACTTTCCTTTATGTAAATGTCAAGTTATAGTAAACTGCTAATGGCACCATAATAATCATTAAAACTGCCAAACACTTTTGAAAGTTGATTTTAAAAATATCATATTTACTTATAGCTATGATAAAATATAAAAATGTTTGTAAAATCAAATTAGTTTATTTTCTCATAATCAGATATTTATTGAATTCATACTATATCTCTGGCCTAATGCTAGTTTTCTTAGATAAAAAAAGAGTTTTTGGGGCATGTGGACATGTAGATTTAAATGGGATTTTGAGGATATATTTAGTCAAATTTAATTAGATAATGTGAGATGATGGAAAGAATACTAAATTTGTAGTCAGAGGACCTGGACTCAAATCTGAGTTCCTCTCTTTACTGCCTTTAGTGACCATGTAGTATTAAACAAGTCAGTTCACCTCTGTGGATCCCTCTTTGCTCATCTCTTAAATGTGGGAGTTAAATGAGATGGTATCAGAGATCCAGTGGATAGAACTCTGGGCCTGGAGTGGAGGAAGACTTGAGTTCAAATCCAATCTCTGACACTTACTGGCTATGTGACCTCTGGAAAAGTCACTTTACGTCTGTTTGCTATAATCCACTGGAGAAGGAAATGGCAAACCAGTCCAGTATTCTTGCCAAGAAATCCCATGGACAGTAGGGTCCATGGGATCACAAAGAGTCAGGAACAGCTGAACAACAACAATTTTATCTTAAAATCCAAAGTTTAGTTAAGCTTTCAAAAATGTGATTGTAATAATACCACAAGTATAGTAAAACTCTATTACTGTTATTTAGTTTTCAGGTTGGAGACTTGGTTCTCATTATATTGGATGAACGTCATGACAATTATGTATTATTTACTGTTAGCCCAACTTTATACTTCCTGCATTCAGAGTCTCTTGCTGCATTGGACCTCAAACCAGGTGAGTGTGGTAAGTGTCTTATTTTTAACTAAAATATGATGCTCTAGGTTCAGTAATCATCAGTTTTTATTTAAATGATAGCCACTTTTTTTTTCAGACTTGTTGGAGCTCTAAAAGTTCCAGAATTTAGCATACTAATTCACTGTAGTACAGATGTTTACAAAAAAAGAATGTCTTGCATAATAATCTTTGTTCAAAATAAATGATTAATATTTCTAGAAAGTCATCTAAGAAAATTATGAAGTAGAAATTAAGAGTCAGAAGTCATGAATTCTTGTCCTAGCCTGCATTCTGTGTGATCCTGAGCATGTTACTTAACTTTTCTGGGTATCATTTTCCTCAGCTATAAAATAAGAAAGTGGTCTGGGGTTCCATCTAATTAGCAGTATATTAACAACTATTACAGCTGTTTAGGATAGTTTAGTGTATTCTGTTTGATATATTTGGTAACTGTTAACCAGAATATTTAATTAACTGAAACATCATATTCAACTCAAGTTCTATTTCAGTGCTTTATCTTAGTATAGAGGTGACTAGATTCTTAAAAAACTATGCCAGTCAGGCTTGGCTCTACCAAGTGAGAGAGGCCTCAAGTGCAGGCTTATTGAGTCTGATGTCTGATGATAAGCCTGTCTAAGTTCAAAGAGGCTCATCACCAGGAAGTTGGCCAGTAGACATGGATTGTTTTGTCCACATCAGTTCAGTGCAAATCATTTAAATTGTTGCATCTACCTTGGCTACGATAGTAACCAACTGATGAAATTATTACTCTTCTCAAGTATTAAAATGCTCTCCTCCTTGATCATGATGAAGAAATTCCTTTATTGTGTCAGATGCCATCATTTAGTCTAGGGTTGTCTGATTCACCCTGTGTACATACATATAAATTAGTATAACTTTATAAATTGCAGGTTCTCCACTCCCCCTCTGCCTTTTTTTCCTGAATTTATCAGATACTAAATAAACGAGCATTTCCATATATATAATAGAACAGAAAAAATGATTAATGAAACTGCAAATCTCTTACATATAACTTGGTTTAAAATAAATAAACATATATAAAATAATTCTAACATATAACTTGCAGAGGTATCCTGGTTGTTTTCCTCTGTCTTTCAAAGGAAAAAATGTAATGTGAAAATGTAAAGTCATGTAACTTTGTCTTTTCCTCGACGGTAAAATAGAGAAAAAGCAGTCATTGTGTTCCTCATATTCATAGTCTCCTATCTAGCTACTCAGAAATCCTCTGGTAATTTTGTAGTCCATAACTCTCTCTATTTTAAGGACTTCAAAGTTCATCCCAAAGGTAGGGAAGATTCCCAGGCCACTGGGAAAGAGGCTCTGTAGTATCATATATAGAGATCTGGACTGTACTTGTTGTGGTCTGGTAGGTAGAGGACTGGAGAGGAATACTTGAGTTCAAGTTCTACCCAGCCACTACATTGCTTTACTCAAGTTAAAATCTGATCTAAAAGCTCAGTGTGCCTAGAAGTACTGCTTATTTTCCTTCTCAGCTCTACTTTAATTGGTGGACAACTCAGTAGTATAAGGGCTCTTTGAATCTGCCTCTGTGACAATTTACCGACTTGAGTTACACTACAACTACTTGCTACCTGGGCAAGTCAAGCTGAGAAGGTGTTGACTTAGATTCTTCACTTGGTATTTATGCCAATGAAATCACAGATACAGTCTATGCTAGGCCATTACTCTCAGCTTCCCTGCAGCTTAACTCAAGTTGGTGGGTAGCCACAAAGGTCAATCTAGAGCTCCCTTTGAACAGAGTAGAACAAAGAGGATTAGAGAAACAAAGGAAACTAGGTAGTATTTCTGAGTGCACTGGGCTTTTAGCCTAGATCTTAACTTCTTCAATTTAACTTCCAGGCAGGGACTGAAGGAAAACTGGGGCATTAGCGGAGAGATCTAGCTACCAGCTATATGCAAGTAACTTTATTTCTTAGGCCTTCTGTGCCTTCATCTGTAAAATGAAAGACTTAAGACTAGATGATCTCTAAGGCCTTTCTTGCTCTAGAATTGAAGAGCAGAAATTCTGTCTAGAATTTTTTTTTAAATATACTTATAGCTAGCAAAATTGAAGCTGTTCAGATGAAACTCCCAAGGTTGTTACCTTAACCTTGTATACATTTCCCAAATAAAATAAGAAGATACAAGTTTAATTTTAAGTATCTCTTCCCTGGGTTAATGGATTAACTGATGAATTACTGTCATGGGATGTTGTCTTGAGGTCACTAGTTGTGAAAAGGAAAAAAAAAAGCTTATTTCTTAATTTGTAATGTGACAATATCTGTTCTTTTGTTTCTAGTACTTCAAAGATGGTGGGGAAGGGCATTCCACTTAGGTTCAATTGGGTGGAGTAGTGATCACCAGAACCTTGTGCACTCACAGAACCATAAAATTTCACAGGATTTGAGAGTTGAAAGGGTCCTCAGTAGTCATCTAGTCCAACTCATACAGGAAAGGAAAAATTTCCACCATAACATACCCAGCGGTGTTCAACCTCTGTATGAAGACCTCCATGGAGGGGGACCTCACCATCATTCTAGGTAGTCCATTCTACTTTGGGACAGCTTTTTAATTATCAAGAAGTTTTACCCTAAAGCTTAAACTGGCCTCTTAGCAACTTCCATCCATTGTTTCTTGTTCTGCTCTCCAAGGCCAAATGGGGGAAAAATCTGATTATTCTTTTATATGACAATCCTTCATAATAGTTAGTGCTCCCTGTTCCTAACATTATTCATCTTAAAAGTTTGAGAACAGTTTCACCTAATAAGTTAGTGTCCTGTCACTATTATCCAACACTTATTCAAAAAAGTGGCACCTTTGAGAGTTGGAAAGAGTTTGGTTTTTTTTCCATTTCCTTTCAAACACATTCTGCCCTTCTCCACTTACTTTGGGCTTTTCATTCTGAAAATCCTTTTATTTGCTGCACCTGGTAATCTGGCTCTTTTTCTTCAGATAAAATCTTCTTGGTTAGTACAGTAGGTGGCACTCTTGTGCCATTGTGAGTTATTAGGTGTAGGTATGCAGTGCCTTTTATATCGACTTTAATTTGTTCCATAATCCATTCAAGTTATGGCTTAAGTTAACTAGAGTTAAGTTAATCCATTCAAGTTAACTAAAGGGGAGAGATGGTAGTAATAAAAGCACTGTCCGCAAGTATTTAAGATTTTCCTTGTTTTGTGTTATGAATTGATATTTTATCAAAAGTATTTTATTTCTTTTTTCAAGTGTTAAAGTGCTTTATAGGAAATTTTATTTTTAAAATGAAATTAATACTATAACTTATTAGCTTCAGGTACATCTAGAAGACCTTGGGTACTTGGAAAAGTAATGGAAAAGGAATATTGTCAAGCCAAAAAGGTAAAACAAAATATAGGATGTGCTATACAAAACACAGAATTAGTAAAGAAAACTTACAGTGCTTTATGTAGAAATCAGTAATGATCACTTTCTATCCAGTTAGAACATAGGTTCCCCAAGTGGACAGTACTAACCCTTGGGAGGCATTGGAACAATGGGGTTGGGCAGTAGTAGCTTCGGGTGCAATTGAGGGACATTAAATAAAAATAAAGGAACCTCCATCCTAACCTAGGATGGAGGGGAGGGGGCGCTGAGTAATTTTTTTTTAGAAAAGGGGATAGTAGGCCAAATAAGTTTGGGAACTCTGAGGTAGAGCATGATTCCAGTGAAACCCAAGAAGGTAACCCTTTTGACTGTAATGCTAATTAATCCTAGCAAATAATCTTAATAGGTATGTGCCATTTGCCATAAGTGGGATAGACAGATAAGTGGTTCGGTTATCTACTGAAAGACTAATTCTTGCTTTACTCCTGCTGAGACAGTAGTGTCTTCTTATATGAAGGGTAGCTCCATAAATTAATGGTAATCAGAAGGGAGCTCTGTTTTGACATAGAAATATTTTCCTGTTTGTCTATCAAACCTCCTTGAGTGAAGATGCAAAAGAATTATTTCGTGGTTTAAAAATAACAGGTTTAGTGTCAATAATATTTATACAATAGTAAATATGTACATGTCTTATTTTTAATAGCGTCATTCATTCTATTGAGTCACCACTAAAGACTCATTCTAATTCTCTGTGATTATTGCAGGACTATTTTTTACATCAAGTAATATTATTATGAAGTCCTTGCAGTAATAACTCTCTTAGATAATAATGTCTTACCTTAGCTTGAATTTCACATGCAACAACTAACATGATGAAAGTACTTGTGTATTTGGTTTGGTTATTTAAAGAAATAATTTTCTCTCTCTCTCTCTCTCTCTCTCTCTCTCTCTCTCTCTCTCTCTCTCTCTCTCTCACTCTCAGGCACAGAACAGATTTAAAGTTCCTCTGGGTACCAAATTTTACCGAGTAAAAGCTGTGCCGTGGAACAAGAAAGTATAACCCTCACAGGAAATTCATTTCATTTTGTCATATTTTTTCTGCCTTGTCCTACAGTGTTCATCCACCACTCCAAAAATAGAAGGCCATCTTTTTTATACAGAAGTCATTCTGACAATATACTTCATTGATGTACAACATTTATTTTTTAACAAATTACATTTTAGAAACAAGAAATTCATCAAATCCCTTGGCTGAATTACAGTTTTTTACCCAGATGACTCTAGAAATGCGGACCAAATTAGTTCATTTTCTCAAAGGGCATACCCTATACATTGTGGCTTATAAATTAGCCATATTAATTGCCTGTTAAATATACATTAGCTTGAACTTAGATGTTAAATGTTAGTTACCATTATTACCAGCATTTGTCCTTTTGTGAAATCATTATCAGGATACTTGCTCTCTTTAACACATTCTTTATAATATGTATAAATTCTTCAAAACTATTTAAAGAGGAGTGTCATTGCATGCAGATAATCATATAATTTTCTTAAACATGAGTTTGCCTCTGTAGATAACTACCACAACTTGTTTCATTTTTTTTAAATGCCCTTTGATGTTTCAAGGAAAAAAAAAAGGAACCCTACAATTGGATTGACTGATTTTAAGATCAGCCACAGGTAATCAGCAATCTTCAAAGCACTTTCGATGGATTGATCAAATAGATTCTGAAGGGAAGAATCTGTGCATTGACAGTTTTAAATGTAAGCACATGAACCTTCCCAATAACACAGAAGTCTTGTATTAATCTATTTAGAAAAATCATATTGATGAAATTGTAATTCATGGTTGAGTTTCAGGAGGAAAAAAAACACTCATTGTACATTAACCATATAAAAGTCATTTAAGTAACAAATTATTGTATTGTAAAAGACATGTAGAATTTTAAAACAATAAAGATTTGAACCTGTAAATGTGTGTGCCTTTTAAAGAAAATGGTAAGTTTTTTAATAAATTTGAGTGAATGCTGGAGAGTGTGATAAGATTATTCTGTATCATTACAGCGCAGAGAAACATCTGTATTACAGAAATGGTATTCTTTAATTTATATTACAGGATAAAGAAGTAAGTGTTTTCCTAAGAAGTAGAAATGAATTGTGGCAAACTCCCTTTGCTCCTAGAAGCAAGTGTTAAGCAAAGGCATTTCAATGAGTTATCAGGTTAGAGAGTTTTAGTTATGTTGCTATAGGACAATAATGAAATTATTCATTTGCAGAAAATATTTAACAGTATTCATGAAAGAGTTAAATGTGTTTTTTAAAGATGTGTATCTATTAGAACAGAAAGCAAAATGGAATAAACACAACAGTGTAAAAAATTCTTGAGTTTGACAACATATTAATAAATGAATGAATGATTTAAAATGTTTCTATTCAATCTGTACATGACTTCTTGGTACAAAAAAAAATGGCCATGTATTGCATCTTTCTTCATCTAAGAAGTAAAACTCTGGTGAAGATTTTTCCCCCTTAAGCCAAAAGAAAACACAAACATAGACTAAATTTGATTGTATTTGTGAAAAGTAACCAGACAAGTGGTTGTTGCAGTGTCATATAGACACATCCTGAAAGAATAAGGTATTCACAGACTTGAATCTGTGGCACCAAAATGTGCTAGTAAGTATGACAGCAGATCCATCCCTTTAATATTAGTGAGTTGACCTTTTAATGTTTAATTTCTTCCCAGTTAACAACAGAGAATTGTTGTCTAAGTTTACCAGTTTTGCCGATGTCAGTCATAGTTTAGGTCCTGAAAATTTTTTACTTCGAAACACCTTATTTAAAATTACAAAGCAAAATTTTATTTAAATTTAAAGGATCTTAACCATCCTAGATGTATTAGGTTGGTTTCACTTAATTTCTGAAAATGTTTTTCTGAAAATATCTTTAATATTCTATTAAGAGTTTAGCAAAGAGAACATGGAATATTACAATTAAATATTAACTTCTGTTTTCAAATAAGTATAACGAAGCATTCATTTCTGCAGTGTAAGTCAAAATTTGTTAGCCTAGGAAGGACTTTGAGGTGTTTATTTTATGGAGGTAAAAAAAAATTGGTCAGTTTGATTCATGTATGTTTCATGTTGAGATGTACAGAGAGATCCTCTCTTCCAACCTCCATATTTTACAAATGAAGGAAATATCTTAGGTGGAGTGTCTCACCCTAGGTGAAACAAGTAACATACAAACCCAGTACCTTATTCTGTCTCCAACCCCAGAACTCCTGCCACATCAGGCTGCCTCTGAGCTAAGGCCTAAACTCCCAGCAGTGAAGCTAAATGACTTTTTTAGTTGCCAGCAATTTAAATTATAGGCAAGAGGGAGAGGAATGGAGGAATAGAAATGAAATGGGGAAAAGAAGGAAATAGGCTGGAAAATGATACAATTATCACCATCAACTGCAACTTCATAGTACTCAAGTGTACTCCTAATTTGTTGTGATTTGACCTGAAACATATACAACCTTTGAAGTTCTTCAAAATTAGCCTGTAATGGCAGGAGTCATAAATCAATTTTTAAACCTGTATTTGTGTGAGAAAAATAACCATATATAACATTATTCTCTGAACATGAAGGATTTATATGAGTACCGGAAGGATCTATGATTTTGGCAGCATAGGGGAATCTGGATGTGGAAAATTTTTCCACCAGGGCAGTCCAAAAGAATGTAGCAGATAAGATGGAAATGCAAGTCACATAAAGATTAAATGACTTGTCTAGGGACACAGTGGATTTCAGATGAGACATATCCAAGTTATCCTGACTCCAAGGCCAGCACTCAGACTTCCTCCATAGAAAAGATTTACATACTTACAAAATGCTTATTTTTGAAACAAGTTCGGGTCAGAGGGCTCCAAAAGATTTGGAATAGAATAAGCATTTATATGGTACCTGTTCTGTGCCAGGTGTGCTACACGTTTTGCAAATATTTCATTTGGTCCTCACAACAACCCTGCAAACTAGATACTGTTATCTCTACATTACTGTTAGGGAAATTGAAGGAGACAGAGGTTAAGGTACTTGCCCAGGGTCATAGTGTCTGAGGCTGAATTTGAACTCAGACCTTCCTGACTACTGGTCCAGCTCTCTCTCCACTGTGCCAGATAGACTAATCTGCTTCAGCATAATTAATGGCAGTTTAGAGGACTGAGCAAAGAAAGGGAAAACAAAGTTCATTCATTTTGATTTTCAACAAGGGTAAAATAATGAAAAGATCTATTTTCAGTACCATGTGCAGGAATTTTATGTTAAGGAATACAATAATGATACATACAATGCTGACTATTGTATAATAGGAGTATGGAGTGGAAGGGCATCATCCTTTGTGACATGCTTCCATATGCCGAGTTCAACAAAGATCAAACTTTTGGTATTTCTGCATAGAGTTAAAAAATTTGTGAATTTTATTATTCCCCCTTTTATGAAATCTCAACATTGATCAATGTGAAGTTCTCTTTGGAAATTGTAGCTAATTTTCCTAAAATAGATGTAGATTTTCTTCTACTGACCTATATTTCAACATTAGCATGGCAAACAATACATTCTCAGTCACTTCACAAAGTCCTCTGGAACTTTTGTTTTTTTAAAATTAATGTAGTTGTGCTGGATTTGGAGTTAGATCCATGCTTTCCCCAATTCATATTTGTGAAGCTGACTTTTTTTGTACCCAAGTATAGTTTACATTTGTCTTTATTGTTTCTTATAAGCCAGTGCTGTAGACTTTCAAGATCCTTTTGGATCCTAATTTTGTCATCCATTGTGTTACCTTTCCATCCCAGCATTGTGCCATTTGCAAATTAGTGAACATACATACCATCTATACCTTTATCCAAGACACTAATAAAAATACTGATTGGCACAGGGCCAAATATAGGTCTATATGTGGCACTCCATATTTTCCTCATCTAGTTTAGGAATCTTATTAACAAAAGAAATTAGGTTAGACTGACACGATTTAATCTTGATGAAGCCACGCTGGCTCACTAATTGCTTCTTTTTAGATATTCATCAGGTATCCCATAAGTAATCTGTTCTAGAATTGCCCCAGTAATTGGAGTCCAGCTCACTGATCTGTTGTTGTAAACTCTGTTCTCTTCCCTTTTTTGAAAAACAAGATGTTTATCCTTTTCCTGTAATGTGGTGCCTCTCCTTTCCCAGGATCTTTCAAGTATCAATGACAGTAGTGTCAGTTTTTTTTTTTTTTTTTGGTAATTGGGGTTAAGTGACTTGCCCACTGTCACACAGCTAGTAAATGTCAAGTGTTTGGTCTCAAGTCAAATTTGAACTCAGGTCCACCAGACTTCAGGGCCAGTGCTCTATCCACTGCGCCACCTAGCTGCCCCAGTAGTGGCAGTTCTTTCAGGACTCAAGGATGTGGTTGATCTGGGCCAAGTTAACTTGGATTCATCCAGGGAAGCTAGGTGCCCTTCTTATTTGAATATCAACTCCCTGTTAGTCATTTTCTCTCTGTCAGAGTGTAAAGGCCATTTTTACAGAGAAGACAAATATAACAAGGATTGTGCATCTTTACCTTCTCTCTGTTGTCTGTTTTCATTGCTCCGTGTACCCTAAGCGAGGTCCTGTCCCTTCTTTGATACATGTTCCTCTCCTAATGCTACTAAAAAACAAAACAAAAAAAAATTCATTGGCTTCCTTCTCCAGTGTCATTAGAATAATACTTATTCTAAGTATTAGCATTTGTAGCATTTTTTTTTCTTTTTTTTGCTGAGGCAGTTGGGGTTAAGTGACTTGCCCACTGTCACACAGCTAGTAAGTGTCAAGTGTTTGGTCTAAGGCTGGATTTGAACTCAGGTTCTCCTGACTTCAGGGCCAGTGCTCTATCCACTCTGCCACCTAGCTGCCCCTGTAGCTTTATTTTTTACAGAAGGCTATGTCACTTTCTTACATTTATCTTCTTTGACCTGGTTTTGCTTCCAATTTCTGTACTTTTCTTTTAAAAACCTAGGTTGGTGAGTTCCCTGAGTATCCATGTCTATTTTCCTTCCTTATTGGAATTTTTTTTCTCTTTGCATCTTTTCAATTTCATTCCTCACAATCCGTCTTTCCCCTGATACCTTTGAGAGGTTACTTTCCTAAAATGTAGGGTTCATCTCAGAGTACGCCCAAGATTTCTTCTCTTCAATCATAACTCTCTGGTTTGGGTGTCCCTTCACTCTAAGATTCTTATCATCCCCCTCTCAGCAACCAATTCCTGTCTATTAATGAGAATGAGATCCAGAATAAAATTTGCCAGTGTTGATTCCTTCATCTTGAAGGATAAAATTATCATTAAGGCAAATCAATAAGTAAGCTTATTTCTTGATGCCCTACTTTTGGTAAAGAGAGATTAAGTTCAAGTAGAGAAGATGTCTGGATAATTGAAATCCTCTTGTTCCAGACTTGTGTTCTGTTCCAAATTCTTCAACTATTTTTTTTTGTACAGGTGTCTGATGACATCACTTCTGTCCCTCCTTACTCCTTAAGTGAAATAATCTCCATCATGCTCTGCTTCTCTGGTTTCAGGATTTCATCATATGTGTATAGTTTTTAAAATTATTATTATTGGAAGTAATCGGGATTAAGTGACTTGCCCAGTCACACAGGCCAGATTTGAACTCGGGTCTTCCTGACTGCAGGGCCAGTGCTCTTTCCACTGCACCACACAATTGTCCCTATATGTATATACTTTTTAAATGTGTGATACCCATAACACCTCCCACCCCTTTTACCTACCATATTTCTTGGAATAAGGTATATTTATCCAAAACCATGATGTAGTGTTGGATTTTATTTCACTAAATCTCAAAGATATCTTTGAAATTTAATCTGCATTCTTGCTTGTACACCTCTAGTTCCTTATCCCTGCCCCCCCCCCCAACTTTAGACATTTGAATATAGACATCTGTGTTTACCACTGGTTCTTTTCCTGAATTTTGTCTGCTGTGAATTTCTGAGTGTCTTAGGTGCTATTCTTGTTGTTATAATATCTAACTTGGGGGATATACATAGGCCATCCTATTCCTCCCCAATTTTTTTTTTTAGTTCAAGTTCCTTTAATTAGAATTGAAAGACAGCTGTCAAATATATGCTTTCCAACCTCTGTTAGTTGTCCAAAAATCAGTCATCCCAATATTTTAAGTAACCTTTTGTATCCTCCTTAACTCTTCTTGATTCTGCTGCTTTTTAAAGCAGAAAGTAGAATCCAGATCAGAGCCTGGACCTGGAAATTGTTCTTCAAACTTTCTTCAATTTCTCCCATTTTTTTTTCAAATTTCTTCTCATATTTAACTTCTGACCTACTTCACTAATCCAAAACCCTCCAGCTCGCTCATTTCTTTTTGTTGGACACAAATTTCTTATTTTCTTCCTGGTTCTACAGAAGTTGAAAGGAGAAAAAAAATCAGCTACCCTATTCATGGAGTGGTCAGTTCAGACTTCTAATTAAAAGCCCAATAAACAAAATGAATTCTGAGATCCCTGAAGTAGCAACCCTGCTGGCCATACAGCTAGGCATGTGACTTAATTTTGTGATTACTGGAAAACACAGCAAGCCCTGTTAATCAACTGTCAGAATCATTACCCTATCCCTAAATGAACTTACAACTCTTCCCTAAGAGGGGAAAAATACTAATGCAGCAGTATATTTCAGAGACCAATTCCTACAGGATAGAGGAGTACATCTGAGCCTGTGACTCTTGTTGGGGCCTTTATTATAGTTTCAAGATGAATTTTTTCCTAGTTAGCCTTTCAGAAGGCATAAACAAAAAGCAAGGAGACAGAAGCTGAGGAAAGCTGATTCCAGGGAAATGGACACCTCAAAAAAGCAAAAACTGCACTAAACAGAGGGACTCAAACAGCAAAACATTACTGACAGGAGCACTCCTATCCTCCCAGTTCCTCAGGCTTACAACCTGGGCATCATCGACTCCTAACTATCTCTCATCACCATATCCAATCTGTTGCCCAGGTCTGTCAATTTCACCTTTGTTAACATCTCATTATGTCCCCTTCTCTCTGATATTACCCCTGCCTTGGTGCAGCCCCTCATTTCCTCATGCCTGGACTCTTGTAATAGCCTGCTGGTTGGTCTGCTTGCCAAAGTCTCTACCCCACTCCAGACCATCTACCATTTAGCCACCAGTGATTTTCTTAAAGCACAAGTATGAACATGTCACTTCTATTAGATAAACTCCTGTGGCTCCCTGTTATTTCCAGGATCAAATAAAAAATCCTCTATTTGACATTTCTAGTCTTATGCCTTATACCCACTCACCACCAACCACAAACTCTTAGATCCAATGATACTAGCCTCCTTGTTGTTTGTCAAACAAGACACCCTATCTCCATTTTGGACATTTTCACTGGTTGTCCCTCATATTTGGAATGTTCTTTCCTTATCTCTACCTCTTTGAACCTCTGGTTTCTTTCAACTCCCGGTTAAAATCTCATCTATCAGAAGCTTTTCCCAATCTCTCTTTTGATTCTAGCTCCTTCCCTTTGTTGATTATTTCCTAGTTGTCCTATATATTGATTGTTTGTACATAATTTTCTACCCATTAGATTGTGAGATTTTCAAGGGCAGGGACTGCCTTTTCCTTAGTATCCCTAGTGCTTAGAACAGTGCCTGACACATAGTAGGCACTTAATAAATACTTATAGACTAACTTAACCTGATCAAAGTCTGTGATGCTCACATAGGCAATCATGCAATCAGTATAGGATCTGGACCTTTTAAGCTAATTAACAGACCGTAATACAAATACTATTTTCCACATTATCCAAAAGTGGAATGGGCTACATTGAGAAAAGGTAGGTCTGTCTCTGTCAGTGATGTTTTGATGTAGAGGAGACTCCTGTGCAGATATAGATTAGATTAGATGCTAGTCTGATGTTCCTTCCAACCTGAGGCTCTGTCATCTTGGGAATAAATGATAATAATAATAACTATAAGATTACAGGTAAGCTGGTAAAATGCCAAGAGCAACAAAAAGGGCTCTATCTCTCTGTCTCTCTCTGTCTCTCTCCCTCTCTCTGTCTTTCTCTGCATATAGATATAGATATTGATATAAAACTAAAGTTGTATCAGGACAGAAAGGATGTTTATGAGTTGGAGAGTATCCAAAATAGAGCAACCAGAATGGTGAAGGGCCTTCATTTTATAACATAAGAAGTTGAAGTAATTAGGCATGTTTTAGCCAGGAGAAAGGGGCAGCTAGTTGGTACTGGATAGAGTGCCAGGTCTGGAGTCAGGAAGACTCCTCTTCCTGAGTTCAAATCCAGCCTCAGACACTTACTGGCTGCGTGACCCTGGGCATGTCACTTAACCCTGTTTGCCTCAGTTTCCTCAGCTGCAAAATGAGCTGGAGAAGGAAATGGCAAACATCTCTGATATTTTTGTTAAGAAAATCCCAAATGAGGTCACAAAGAGTTGGACACTACTCAAAACTGAACAACAACAACAAAAGCCAGGAGAAAAGAAGACTCAGAGATGGATGTAATAGCTGGGTCAAAGTAAGAATTTGCCACTTAGAAAGGATTGCCACTTAGAAAAAAGAACGGATATGTTTTGTTTGGCTATGGAAGGGAGAACCAAAGCAATGGACATAAGTTGGGAAGAGGCCAACTTGATGTCAAGAAAGACTTCAGAACACTTAGAGCTGTCCAAAAGAAACCCGACATAACTGTAGAGAGGGTGTGTTCTGCCTCCTTGAATATCTCCAAGAAGAGGCTGGTCTACTTGTCCAGGTAGGTTATAGTGGGGATATGGATTGGACTAGATGGTTGCTAAAGCCCCCTCCAACCAATGGTATACTGGCAAATGTTTAGCAACTGGCTTTCTGTATGTTTGTGGAGAAGGGAAGATGTACTCATGACAAACTTTTAAGTCTAATATGCATTAACATTTCTTCCTTCACTTTCTTAAGTGTAGACAATCAACAACATCAATAAAAAAAAATCAAGCCCTGACTTGTACCAATTGCCAGATTTCCAAGGTGTAAATTCTCACAATGAGAATTTAACAATTGGCTCTTATTTACTGGTATGATCTGTCTCCAGCATATCCCTACTTCCAAACTGTCAAATTCTGTGAGTCTATGTCTTATCCATGGTCATACAACTAGGAAGTGTCAGAAGAGATATTCAAACCTAAGTCTCTCAGTCCAAAATCAGTGTTCTTTCCATGACACCTTGTCATCCTCACCTTAATATATACCAAACATCTTTATTTTACTGTTGCTAAAAGTCTTACATTGAAACATTCTGCTTTACAGAAAAACTTGGAAAGACTTACGTGAATTGATGCAGAGTGAAGTGAGCAGAACCAGAACATTGTATACAGTAATAGCAAGATTGTACAATGAACGGTTATGAATGATTTAACTATTTTTGTCATTTCAATGATCTAAGACAATCCCAAAGGACTCATGAAGAAAAATCCTATCTGCCTCCAGATTAAGAACTGATGAAGTCTCAATGCAGAATAAAGCAGGCTATTTTTCACTTTCTTTTTTTTTGTTTGAGTTTTCTCCCATAAAATATGGAACTATGTTTTACATGATGGCACATATATAACCTATATCAGATTGCTTACTGCCTCAGGGAAGGGGGAGGAAAGGGACAGAAAGAATTTGGAGCTCAAAATTTTTAAAAAATGAATGTTAAAAATTGTTTTTACATGTAATTGGGGAAAAATAAAATATTCCTAAAAAGGGAAAAAAGAAACATTCTGCTTTTGCCAAAATTTAAAAAAATAAAACTTGTCATGCACACTATAATCTTGATGTATATGTAAAATGGAGATTCTTTCAAACAAATTCTTAACATGGTGATAATGAGTCTGAACAGTCAGCTTTAAACTATGTTGTTTACATACTTGTTAGATGGCTTAGACATACTGATGGGAAATGTGTGGACTAAGCTCCACCTCTTTGTTTCATACACTTCCCAAAATAAAAAACTCATAGTTGTTATGACTTTAGAAGTAGCATGGCTAGGAAAGAAGAACCCCAATCTTGAGTCAGAAAGCCTGGGTTCAAGTTCTAACTGTACCACTAACTGTTTGACCCAGCAAATGCCATAAGCTCATTTGTCAGATAAGGATAACAATGCTTGCAGCTTCAATCCTATGGGACTCTTAAGAACATACTTTGTAAACCTTTAAGTGCTTTATAAAGATGAAATCATTCTTATAAACAACCTTAGTATAAGAGGAAACAAGTTAGGACAAGTCTCAGTTTGTCAGAATACCAGATAAATCCTCATAAAAATCTCCTGATTCTATGATAACAACAAGTTCTTCCTTTAGATCTCCTAGCAAGATCTCACTGTATCCCAATCCCACTCCCTAGGTTCTTTAATTATTGTTAGCAATAGAAATTCGACACATTTACCACTCAAGTTCTGAATGGTATTCAAGTGATGAGATTAAAAAATATTTTATTGATGTTCTTTTTTTTTTAATCACTATCACTTCCCAATGATTCCTCATCCTCTCCCTCCACACCCAAGAGATCCCTCTCGTTAAAAAAAAAAAGTACAGTTAAGTAAAACAAAGCAACATATTGCCCATGTCTGACAATACATGCCTCCATTTGTACCTGCAGTCCACCATCTCTCGAATGAAAGGTGGAAAACATGCTTCATTTGACTGAAGTTACAATTCGTCATTGCATTGATTAGAATCTTAAAGTTCTTCAATGTGCTCAAGGGCTGTTTTCCTATATCATCAGTATCACTTCAGAATGATCTTTCCAGTCCCATTCAACTACTGATCAGTAGTGCCTTTTATGAACATTCAATTCCATAATCTTTGAAGTATAATGCCCTTATGCCATTCAGTCTCCTCAAAGCATGCTGACAAAAATTATAGCAGTGATTAATTTATGTTGTATTCATTGTGGTACTCATGCTGCATGGTGAGAGAAGTTCCAATCCCTCTGGAATTCTGTTGTAATATTGGTGTGAAGAGAAATTTGATGAACCATCCCAAGCTTAGAATAAAAACCCAGATACTCACATTTTAGTCCATAAACTTATTTTACTTAAAAAAGTAAATTTATTGACTATCACATGAGTAACTTATTCCTGCAATCTATGAGTTGTTAGCTGAACCACCTGAAACTTCTGTGTAATGCTGTCAATGAGTGCCAACTCATCAGTTTTTCAGCTATTAGTGTATATATCAAGATCTCATTTGCAATTCAGTGCATTCATATATCTTTAAAAAAAACTGTATTGTTTTGACTAATTAGAAATGATATTCTAGATATGTAAGAGACTAGCACATAGCCATTAACTTACTCATTTACAACAACACATTTATATAACAGCTGTGAGCCCTTTTTACCTTCCATGAACAGCTGAATTTTGTAAACACTTCCAATTCAGTGTTATTTTTTGAATCATCTTTTCCCATGCATAGATGGATAAGGAATGATTAGTCTTTTTTTTTTCCTTTTATGGGAGTTTTTGGCATGTCTAATATCTCCTTTTATAGTACTTTCTATGTGTGAACATATTCATTTAAATAAACGAAATTACTCAATGTCTGAATTTGGAGACATCTTGGGTATGAGTATTATATATGTGTTTTTAAAACATTTCTTTCAGCTTTCTACTCTTAAAAATTCTGATACCAATAACTTACACACATACACACTCCACCCTCAAAACTTCCCTGGTGTTGTGAAAAGAACACTCAATTTAGAATAGGAAAGACATAGATTCTCACCATCGCTATGACCTTGGGCAAGTAAGTCCCTTGTCTTCAGTTTCCTCCTCTATTAAATGAGAGAGTTGAACTAGAAAATCCCTATGGGTCCTTCCAGCTTGTCAACTTCCTATCAGACATTTTGAACTTGATGTCCCATGGAAATATCAAACTCAACATTTCCAAAACAGAATTCATTATTTTTCCTCCCAAACCCACATTTCCTCTTGACTTCCTTATTTTTTGAGAGCACCACCATCCTATCAGTCACATTTATTCATAACCTCAGGCTCCTCGTCAACTCCCCAATCACCCTCATTTGCAAACAATTTCCAAGTTTTGCTGATTCTACCATCATAACACTTCTTGAAAATGTTTTCTCCTTCTACTCACAGGGCCATCATGCTAATTTGAGCCCTCATCATAATATTTTATCATTTTTTTTCTCTATGTCTTGCAATGTTTTTTTTCTAACCATGTTTTTCACCCTCAACGTGACTTCCATTTCATCAGCTCTTCAGTTCTTTCCCATTACCACTGCACTGGTTGGACTTTTCTCACTCTTCTTTGTCAACTCCTTGGGGAAAAAGTTCAATTCCACATTATCTTCCACTCTGGAATCCCTTGGCTCCTTGTCCTATCATCAGTCATGCTTAGCTAAATCCCAATGCTTGATTACTCTCACCATCTGCTTCTTTTGATTCTATTCACGTATTACTGAATGGAAGAATGTGTTACTGAAGAAAAATCACCGAACTGCTTACTAGTTCAACTACCAATTGAAATTACCTAATCTCAATTGGGTCCCCATTGCAGCAAGTCAATCATTCTATTCCTCCCTAATTGATTCATTATCCCACTCCCCACAGCAACAATTCTAAACCTCTGCTCAAGCCTCCTTTGGCACTCAGCCAAAGTCCTTGCTTCATACTTTACTGAAAAAAAAAAAAATGAGGCTATTTGTCAGGAGCTCCTCCTTCTCTCCTCTTCTTGATCTTATCTCATTCAGATGCCTTTCCTTATTCTAGTCTTAAATAAAGAGATGGCCCTTCTCCTTGCCAAAACCAACCCCTCTGCATGTGCCCATTATCTCACCCCTTCCCAACTTCTCCAGTAGATGATCATACCCACACAATCTTCAATCTGTCATTGTCTCCTGCCTACTCCCTTGTTGCCTACACGGGTGCCCACATATACCCCATCCTTAAAGAAAACCCCTCATTTGATCGTTCATTTATGCTAATTATTACCTCTCTTTCCCTTAACATGACCTCAAAAAAGCTGTCTTTATTAGGGGTTTCTATTTCCTTTCCTTTCACTGTCTTCTAAACCCTTTGTAATTTGGTTTCAGATTCTGTCATTTAACTGAAATACCTCTAATCTAAAGGCTTTTGCTCAAGCCTGATCCCCTTAACATCCCTGCAGCTCTTGACAATTCTGACCACTATGTCCTGGATAATCTCTATTCATCAGGTTTTCATGACACTGCACTGTCCTGGTTCTTTCTTCTGTCTGACTTCTACTCATACGTGTCATCTTCACTAACTGGGAATATTCGTCAAGGTCTGTACTGGATCCACTTCCCACTTTATTCAGCCCTTGACTCTCTCCTGAGTTTCAGTCTCACATCACTAACTGCCTTTTGGATATCTTAAAATGGATGTGCCATAGGAATTTCAAACTCAATATGCCCAAAATAGAAATCATTATCTTTTCCCCCAAACCATTCCCTTTTCTAAAGTCAAGAGCACTACCTCTAAAACACCCATTTCCTTTGCTGTTTTCAACTCCTCACTCTCTCTTAATTCATAATCTAATTTGTAGCCAAACCTTATTATTATTTCTACCTGCATAACATCTCTGGAATTTTCCTCTTCTCTCTGTTCACACAGGCACAATCCTAGTTCAGGCCCACATCACTTCTTGAAAAACTATTGCAATCGCCTCCTAACTTGTATCCCTGCATCAAGCCTCTTCCCACTCCAAACCATTTTATGCTTAGATGCCAAGATACATTTTTTTTTTTAAAACTTAGGTCTGTCCATGTCACCTCCCCCCTCCCTTCTTGGCTCAATGAGCTCTAGTGGCTCTCTATTACCTACAGAATGAATTATAAAATCCTGTTGATATTTAAAGCTCTTCATAACTTGGTCCCTTCTTACCTTTCCAGTTTTCTTCCACTTTACTTTCCTTCATGAATTCTATCTTGTACAGTAGCTATGGCCTCTGAAATTGACTACCTAGGGGCAAGTAGTCTGGTGATGTCTCTTTGAACTTAATCAGACTGATTTTTTAATAAGAGGCATATAGCCCAATCCAGGGCTTTTGAATCATTTATTGTATGGTACTATCGGTCACATCCTTCCAGGCGTTTGGGGTATATAAGGATATTTGCTCCTATATTACTAGGACTCAGACTACTAGTATATATACCAGTTTAGTCTGCTTTTTTTTCTGACTCGATATTCCCTCTCACTGACAGTGTTTGCTATATATTTGTTCCTCCTGATGCCTTTTTTTCTACATTCAGCATTTAGCCAATAAGATACCTAGAAATATCTGAATATCTGTAAATATCTAAATATCTCTCTGAAAGGTTCTATACCACACATTGTCCTCCAGGTTAAAGCAATAGTTTTTGAGATAACATGCTAGAGTTTGGTGACAACTATGTTGCTTATTATTGAGACCTCTTTTTTATTTTCCAGTTCCTGTTTAGTTACAATGTTCAGTATGGTGTAAGTTGCTGAGGTCTGATCTCAGTATAAACAAGGGGCTCCTTACCAGGTAAGGTGTTATGTACCCTGAGGAATTTCCATAAAGATATTGTGACTATGATGACTATAATGAAGACTATTTGCCTATAATGAAGGTTTGACACATGGCCAGGTAACTTAGGATGGTATTGAAAAGGTTTATCTTTGCCCCTTTTCCCTTTGCCCCTTTTCATCAAAAGGAATTTGGCTCCTTTGTTTACAATTCCCAGAAAAACCTTAAAACTTTTAGATTCTCTCTTTGAAATCTTATTCAAATGCTTTGTTTACCGGTCCCAGGAAAACCTTAAAGTTTTAGAAACTCCTTTTATTTCTTTTTGAAAGCAAACTTCCCCTTCCACCTGCCTTCATTATCTATTCTCATTGTCTGTTCAAATCTCTCAGACATTCCAAATAGAAATCCCCACCTGGGCCCTTTTTCTTTATCACCTCCCCCCTTCAACAGGCCTTGCATTGTGGCTACACCCAATCTCCCTTCCATTGTTTCGCCTTGCTATGGCCTTTGGTCACTTCTCACCCTTAATCCTAGCTAGGCGCCATGAGGTCCAGGAGCTAGCAGTTCTGTTCACCCCAGTTTACTAGCCACTCCCATCCAGATCTCCTTAGACCAGTCCTCCCATCACTCCAAACTGCTTGGCCACTCCTAGACCCCTCCCCCAGTCTTTCTGTAGTTAAGACTCATCTTTGCCCTATTCTGATGCTGAGCTGTTCTCAAACCTAGAGGCTGAGGCTCTCCCGACTCGTCCTCATGAGCATGTGGCCTATCCACCCTAGCCCCTACTCAGAGGCTGAGCTTTCTTCATGCCCAAGAGGCTGACACTGCCTCACACTCGCTTGTCCTTACCAGCATCACCTCGCCTGACCACCTTAGCCCCCAGCCCCCATTCAGACGCTGAGAACCTCTCACGCCCAGAGGCTGAGATTCTCAAGCCTGCTTATGAGCATCACCTGACCACCTTAGCCCCCACTTAGATCACTGATGTTTGGGTTCCTTGGGAGTCTGGCCTATATGCTTTATCTTTAATAAATTTTTTCTCTTGCTGGAAGAAGATCTGAGTTGAATTCATTCAGGCAGATTCGGCGCCGCGATCTAGGCTTTTTCCCGAGATCATGGGGTGCCTCTGTGCATCTAGGAGTACCCCAAACCCCCCCCTCCTCTTCAGTATCACCTACAAGAAGACCCTGGGGACCTGCTTTGCGACTGTAGCATACATAAATATTCTGTGTTGAGTTGCTACATGGAACTAAGCAGCTTTTTTTTTGATTGGATTTGTAACCAGAACTGTCCAAATCTTTTAAAACTGCCTAACAAGGATACTTCATGTTTTTTTCCAAAAGGTAAAGGACTTCATTCATAGCAGATGACACTAAGTAGTAAGGGTGAAGGGCCTTACAGCCTCTCTTCTAGCCCCTATCCCCAGCCATGTGGCTCTGAAAAAGTTGCTTCAGGGGTTTTGACCTTTTCCTTTTTCCTTTTCTGTTCTAGGTATAGGGAGTAGATCATAGGACCCTGGAACTTAAGGCATGGGGATCCAGAAGTCCAGAAATTCAGACTGGACATTGCATCCAAACATGCAGTGAAACCCTAGGGAGCAAGGATTGGGGTTGCTAGCCTAGTAGGGCTTTGGACTTGAACTTAGTGCGATCAGTGCTATGTAGATAATGAGCTACACTATGAACCTAACTGATCTCCTCCAACCTTCCCCAGAGACTGAGGTAATGTCTGTGGGAATTATGGTCCGAAGGTATTGGGGGTGGGGGGTGTTGTATGCTTGTCCTTGCTATATCTTTGAAGTAAATACAGATCAGATATTACTTGTTTAAGCGGTCCTGGATGCTAGAGAACTGGAGATGAGGAGTGGGGAAGTTAAAATATAACAGGTCTGGCACTTAGACAGTGGGACCAGAGAACTGTTATACATCCATTATTATGAATATTTATAAACAGATACGTTTGAGATTGTTTTATGTGTATATACCCTGAGTCCAACTGAAACAAGGACATGTCCCTGGTAGAGTTATTCCTTAGTATAACATTAATTTATTATGAGATAGAAGTAAACACAATGGAAAGCATTACTACGCTATTCACTGTGTTTCTCTGGGGACCCAGAATTCAATAAATATGTGTCATAAAAAGGAATGAAAATAATCTATTCTAAAAGCTCTTTAGGTAGCAACACTCTGATTTAACAAGGAATAAACTTCCCCATTTTTCCTAAACACCCAGCCATTAAGGAATCTGTGCCTAAGATAAATGGCTGCTGTTAACATGAACACTTGGGGCCCTGCATTACAAAGGCATGATGTAATAACTAATAAAAAAAAGAGAACGGGACAAAACATTCAAAGCAGTGAACATATTGAGAAGAATTTAGACTAAACAAGTAACTCTTCTTTTCTGCTAGAGAAAGGTACAGGAATATAAGCAGAGCAGCCAACAAAATTTACCCATGTGTTACCTGCGTTGTTTGATACAGTCAAACCATATTGTGATTCCTCAACACATTTCACAGTATTTTCTCCAGGTAGTTATGTCTAGCATAGTACCATTACAAGAAAGTTCTTAGAGCAATAAATTTCAGGATGTACATTCTATTCTTTCCAAAATTTATATAAGACTACTCACAGAGGCACAGTTTGTTGTTGTTGTTGTTTGTTTTTTTTTGGCTAGGCAACGGGGTTAAGTGACTTGCCTTGGTTCACACAGCTAGTAAGTGTTATGTGTCTGAGGCCAGATTTGAACTCAGGTCCTCCTGAATCCAGGGCCGGTGCTCTATCCTCTTTGCCACCTAGCTGCCCCAGAAGCACAGTTAAGGTTGATACCTGGTAATCAAATTTTAAAAATTCATCCCTGGGATGAAGAGTTCATGAACATAGTAATTTAATATTAAGAGAGGGTAGCTGAGTTCACAAGAGTTACAAAAGCCAAATTGTCAAGGATTGAGGAATATGAGGACAGGAAGTAGTGATGACAAGGTTAGGCAGTTTTTTCTAAGAGGTAGAGAAAAAGCAACTGACTATATCTGCTGTCTGAAGCTTAGTTTAACTCAATATGGAAAGGCTTGTCAACAGAAGATTGGCCAGTAGATGATTGCGTGTGTGTGTATGCATGTGTGTGTTTGGAGGGGGGTATGTTAATCCATTAAACAGGTGGAAATATAGTATGGTCCTTAATTCTGATTTTGTAGTGGTTGCGGTGAAATGGCATAAAAGGAGACAGAAAGTGCTAATTTACTAATCTTTATCAGTGACTCGTATGAAGGCAAAGACGGCGTGCTTTCTATATTTCCAGATAACACAATGCTGGAATTTGGCAGGGTTAAATGTAAATTTTTCATTTGGGTTTAAAAATCAACTTCTCTAGAACAAGAATAAGAGACAGGTCTACAAAGTAGTTCATCTGAAGAAAAAAAAAAGTTATAAGGGTTTAAATGTATTGCAAGTGCAATTTAACTTAACAGTGCCATATACGGATGCCAAAAAAGCCAATGTAATCTTAGGCAGCATTAATAGAGATATAATATCCAAAGGTAAATAACACTTGTTTCTGTTCTGGCCAGAAATTCTGAGGGTCTTCCCCTCCCAGATTGATTCTTTTGGGAAGTCAAACTAGGCCATCTTTTGCCTCAATTCTTACCTAGCTTTTAATCACCGAATAGGTATTGTCTCAGACAAACTGGGAAAGACCTTGGTTTAAAAAGGCCAAGGTCTCCACTGCATCCAGGGCCATCACCAGTTGTCCTGACCTATGTCCTGCCACTGGACTCTGATGACTCTGAAAGATAGAGTGAGGCTGATGACTTTGCACAGCTCTGCCTCACTTAAATCCAATTCACTTGCAAGTCAAGACATTACCCTCTTGATGTCATTGGTCTTCTTTGAGAATGAAGGATGAACAACAATGTCCAGAATAATGGAAACAGCAATCCTTCTTTACCCTATCCTGGCCAAACAACATTTGAAGTACTGTGTCCAATTCTTGGTGTCACAATTTTAGGAAGGAAGTTGACAAACTAGAGCAGGTTTAAGGCAATCAGGATGGCAAATACCTCGAGATTACCTAATAGGAGGATTAGTTGAAGAAATTGGCAATATTTAGTCTGAAAAAGAGAAAGCACAAGGAGAATATTATAACTGGTATCAAATACTTTAAGGGTTATCATGTGGAAGAGGGATAAAATGTTTTCTTTCACCCCATAGGACTGAACAAGGAGCAATGGGAATTATGAAGAGGCAGATTTAAGGTTGAGGAAGTAAAAACTTCCCAATGGGGTTAGCTAAATATGAAAGTTTCTTCTTCACTAAAGGTTTTCAGATGACATTGCCTCATACAATGCAGTTGCTTTTAAAAATGCTACATGGATTAGAAAGTAAAGGCAGGAATATTCCTTTGGTTGTCTTGGACAGGATTTGGGGTTATATGTGAGGACTGGACTAAATGGCCTCTTAAATGCCTTTCAACTCTGAGATAAGACTCCTAAAGTTCTTAGACCACTCACAAACACTGATGCCTTTAATCTGAGATCTCTGTTGTAGAGCCAACATGCTGATAGACTATTGAACTGAATCACATCTATATCAACATTTTCACTACAAATAGAAGCAGGAGACAGAAATTTCAAATCAATGGAAGACAACACTCCCATTCCAGCCCGCTCCCCTTGTCAAGGAGGTACATAACAGAGTCAGTTTCAATGTGAGTCCAAATGAAATTTCATGGGAGACTTCATCATCTCACTTTGCAGAATTCACTGGGATCATGAGCAATGATGTTAACTGCAACCTGTGTATCAACTTCTGTGGTACAAGACAAAGAAATTGAGAAATTTTAAGAACCTGAGAAGATACTCCAAATTATTACAGCCTATATAATGTTTTTTGATATATTCAATGCAAAGGTGAACACAGAGAAAGACAATGGAAAATGTTGGCAAATATGCTTAGACATCAAGATACCCCTTACTCCCCAAAATGTACTCTTTCATCCAGTGACACTAGCCTCCTGACTGTTCCATGAATGAGATGCTCCATCTCTTGGCTCTGGGCATTTTCTCTGGCTGTTTCCCCATGCCTGGAACATGCTCTGTCCTGTACTCTGATTACTGATCTCCATAGCTTTGTTCAAGTTTGAACTAAAATTCCATCTTCTATAAGAAGCCTTCCCCAACTTCGCTTAATTTTAGTATTCTTTCCCAATTATTTCATATTTATCCTGTAAAAAGCTTGTGTGTGTATACACACACACACACACACACACACACATACACACATATATACATGTGTCTCTGTCTGTCTATCTATCTATCTATCTATCATCTATCCATCTATCTATCTATTCATTTGCTGATTGTCTCCCCTACTAGAATGTAAACTCCTTTGAGAACTGGGACTTTTTCCTCTTTTGGTATCCCTAGCACTTAGTACAGTGCTTGGCATATAGTAGATGCTTAATAAGTATTTATTGACTAATTTTGAAAAACATTATTACTAGGAAGTCCTTTTTTTCTTTTTCTTTTTCTTTTCCTTTTTTTTGGGGGGGGGTGGTGGTGGGTGGAGAGAGATATGTATGGAACTATGAACAACATCTTCTATTAATAAGGTACTTTACAAACATGTCCAAGGAAGCTAGGTTGTATAGCATATAGAGACTGGGCCTAGAGTTAGGAAGACTTGAATTCAAATCCAGCCTCAAACACTTACTAGCTGTATGACCCAGGACAAGTCACTTAACATAGCCTTGTAATGAGGATCAAATAAGATGTTGGTAAAGCACTTAGTATAGTTCATGGCACATAGTAGATTTTATATATATATATATATATATATATACACACACATATATACATATATATACATGCACACATATACATATGTGTGTATTTAAATAATATATACACATATATTATTTGTAGCTAAGTGGCACAATGGATAGAGCACTGTACCTGAAATCAAGAAGAGTTCAAATCCAGCCTCAGAGCCTTAGTAGCTGTGTGACCCTAGGTAAGTCACTTTACCTCTGTGTGGCTCAGTTTCCTGATATGCAAAATGGGTATAATTATAGCACCTATCTCCCAGGGTTGTTGTGAGGATTAAATGAGGTAATAATTATAAAGCACTTAGCACAGTGCCCAGAACATAATAGGTACTATATAAGTGTTAGCTATTATTAATATTATTGATTAATTCCTGAAAAGTATATGTCATACTTGTACATCATATCCTATTATCTGCACATTACTTTAGAAGTGCCTTATCTTTTATAGCATGGTGTAGAGGAAATAAAAATATAACCTTAGTGTCAGAAGACTTTGGTTTATCTTATTTCTAGGGAGTGATACTTAGGTACCAAGCAAAATAGAGCTTAACACATGATATTTCATATTTTAATATGGTCACTTTTTAAAAAAATATATCAACAAGAATAGGAATAGTTTTCCCATCCTTTCACTCCTAAATTTGAACATATCTAATCACAAGTTTCTTCCTGAAATAAGAACTACCTTTTAATGCCAGTATTCTTCTGGAGATGACATATAACTATGAAGTATAGAATGTCAGCATCTCTGAGGAATCCAAATTTCAGACAACCCAATGGCCAATGGGGAAATGTGGGGTGAGATGAAAAAGTGGCTTGTAGCTTACTGCTAGCAATGCCATGTTCAATAAGTGGGGCAATGGGATGAGTGCTGACTCTGGCATCTGAAGACTTGAGTTCAAATCCTGCCTTCACTACTTACCACCAGTGTGGTCTTACTTAAGTCACTTTACCACTCTAGACTTTGATCACCTCATGTGTAGATGAGTTCTGAGGTCCCACCCTGCATTAAATTTATGATAGCTTGTACAATGACTTTCTCTTCAGGGAGTGCAGGGAGAGATCTCTATGCCATCCCTATAAATATTAAGAACGTATTTCTTTGTTTGACTATTACCACTCCTTTAATGAGGATTAAAAACAAAAGTCTTTTTTTTTGTCACCATGAAATTGCCTTACTGAGCCTAAATTATTTCTTTCTAGGTGCACAGGTAGATTTAAGAGATGAGGTTCAGTAATTTTCAGAAAACATTTAGTGGTCAGAGTGACTATTAGAGAATTATATCACGCATTCATTTAATACCAGTTCCACCAAATGAGTTAGGGAAAAGGTGACTAATACTTACATCAGAAGACTTTTTATACTTGTCAGTTTGTGAACAAGATATAGATGGAATTTCCACCCATAAAAACATCATGACCAAGCGTATATGAATATTTCCACTAGTAGCTAATGTTTCCATTGCATTCCATTCTAAATTGTGCTTCCCAAATTAAGGTTATTGAAAATATTATATATGACATACAGAAAATTTGTATGTAGGTATTTACACATGCAAAAGGTATGTATGTACACATGCATGTGTACATAGGCATGTGTATACATATATACTCATATGTGCATGCATGTATATATTTTATATACATGCATAAATATATATAAAATACATATAAATTAAAATAACTTAGTAACACTTCTTAAATGCACATTCCTAAGAAATACAGATGTAAATGCATTAGAATGACTATACAATTTCCTAGGAGCACAAATGAATTGATAGGTAGAGTCTAATTAGTATTCACATTCACAGACAATGACAGAAAGGAAAACTTGGATAACATAACTTTATATAAAAGATTGTATTTTACTCTCTTGTGGATTTTAGGTTTGGGATGTCTTTGATTTCATTTGGCCATTTTAAGGTCAAAACTCAGTTCTTTGTATAGGAATTTGAGGATTTAAGCTCAGTATTGAAGGAAGCCATGGAAATAAAGAGTCTGAGGCAAGAGGAGCTGAACATTCCACATGTGGGGGACGGCTGGGGCAAAGGCTTGGAGATGGAAGATGGAGTATTGTGTTTGAGGATCTACAAATTATTCATGGGTAATCACTAGGATTGGTGATTCCAGTCAGTCTACAAAAACCCACATTATGGTATCATAAGATTTAGAGCTGTAGAGACCTCCTACAGAACTTTCTCATTTTACAAATGAAGAAAATGAGGCTAAGAAAGATGAAATAGTAGCCTAAAATTTCAAAGGCTGTTAAGTAGCAGGATGGGAATCCAAATATGTCCTGTGACTTTAGACCCATAATTCTTTCCTCTCCCCCACGCTGCTATTTCTATATAAATAGTAGGCTGGGAAAACAAAATATATTTGTCAAAATATTCCTTCCTTCCTTCCCTTCCATCTTCCTTTCCTCCCTCCTTTCTTTTCTTCTTCCTTCCTTCCTTCCCTCCCTCCCTCCATCCTGTTCTCTCTTCCTCCCTCCATCCCTCCCTTCCTTCCTTTCTTCCTTAATTCCTTCCTTCTCCCCTTCCTCCCTCCATTCCTTCCTTCTGCAAATATTTATTAGGTCCCTTCCTATTGTGTACATCACACTGTGTGAGGCACTGGAGAATATACAACATTTAAATAAGACATGGTCCTTGCTTTCATTGGACTCATAGTTCATTGTGGAGGAGAGGAGAATAATAACTATAATATGCAATATAACATGGTAAATGCATTAGAGTGTTGCAAAACCAAGTTCTATAGGAAGAGAAAGGTCATTATTGAGCAGGGAAATCAGAGGAGGCTTTGTGGAGAAAGTGACATTTAATTTGAACTTAAAAGGAGTGATAAAATTCAAAACAGGAAAACTGTGACAAATACTAGTAATAAACACTAGTTTATTACTATAATAATAAATACTAGTATGAACAAAGGCAAAGAGATTGGAAAACCGAACCCTGTGTTCAGTGGCCAGAGGACGTCCTTTAGCTTGACTAGACCATAAAGTATGTGGGAAGGAATAAGTTGAGCTAAAGTTGTTGATACATGATGGCACCAAGTTTTGGCAGGCCTTGAATGTTGGACAAGTGAATTTGAATGTTATTTGGTAAGGACAAGATATTGACTGGAAGTGGAGTGACAGGAAAGTTTTGGAGATACCCAAACATTGCATTTTCTATCTGCTCCTGTGACTATAGGTAAAATTATCATCTGAATTCTATGGGTAGAAGAATTGAAAATTGTATTAGTAGATATGATATAAACATTATTTATATTACATCTGTAATTTAAATGATCAAAGTTTAAGAGCTGAAAAACTACACAATAAATTGATGAAGCCTGCATAAATGTTACACATTTTTGTTCATTGGCATATCCATCAGTACAGGCATGCCCTTCTTTCCCCCAGGATAAGTTAAAGAGCAGAGAACACTTCCTAAGTATTTCCCCATAGTACTTAGGCTAGTGTTTTGTACGCATTTGTAATTCAACTTATTTTTCTCTAATATCATCTACATATGGCTCCATTCACCCCCACTCACTTGGAGTTGGTCCTATCTTCCTCCTGCACTTCAGAGATACTCCACAAAGTGGCACCAACAGAGTGTTTAGCAAGCACATTGCTTTATCTGGTGGAGGCACATGTTGAAGCTATCTTTTTGTACTTTTGCTTTCTCTCTTTCTAAAGTAAAATAAAACAAAACAAAAACCTAAGGAGACTTCTTTGATAATGCTAAAGAGAGGATCATTTCACCATTGCATGAGGAAAACAAATGCTTTAAAATGTAGTTACTCAGCCTTGCTAATGGATTTACATTTTAGCCTCAGCGATTTCCATTAGATATAAAGTATAAATTCTGGGTTTCTCTCCTAGAGATGCAGCAGAATGCTCCACTTTGTATGTTGCCCACATAGACTTATGTATTTAATTTAATTGCCCCTAACCCCTTTCTACATAGGTGGGATAGCACAATTAGGTGGATACTGAACTGACTAAAAAAAAACCAAACTTTTTTTGTTTGTTTTTTTAACAGTGACTTGGATACAAGGATAGCAGTTATGCTTGTCAAATATGCAGATAACACAAAGCTGGAATAGATAACTGACGGAAGGTCTTTATTGAGCAGGGAGATCAGAGGAGGCTTTGTGGAGAAAGTGGCATTTAATTTGAACTTTAAAGGAGTGGTAAAATTCAAAACAGGAAAACTGTGACAAATACTAATAATAAACAGTATGAACAAAGGTGAAGAGATTGGAAAATTCAGCCCTGTGTTCAGTGGCCAAAAGAAGTCCTTTAGCTTGGTTAGACCATAAAGTATGTGGGAAGGAATAAAATGAGGTAAAGTTGTTGATACATGATGGCACCAAGTTTTGGCAGGCCTTGAATGCTGGGCAAGTGAATTTGAACATTACTTGGTAAGGATGATAGAATGATAGAATCTGATGATAGAATCAGGACTGAAAAGATCTTGAAGGGCTAGACCTTCAGTTTGAATTTAAGGTGTAACTAAATAAAGTTAAAGTCTACACTTGGATTAAAAAAAATGACTTTACAAAATGAGTTAGGGGAGCCATGATGAACTAGCAGTTTATCTGAAAACTTATTGAGCTTTTAGTGAAATTCAGGTTCAATGTGAGTCAAATTTGTGATATGGCAGCTAAGAAAGTAAATGTATTCTTAGTACACATTAAAAGAGACATAATGCATGGGATATAAAGATACAGGATAATGTAGGAAATATAGAGCCAGCCTTGGAGTCAGGGTGATGTGGTTTCAAATCCTGCTTCTGATATATACTGGCTACGTGACCAACGGTAAGTCACTTAACCTTATAGGTTAAGAACTATGTAAAAAGAACTCTGTAAGATTATAAGTTATAGACTAGTTGTTGCAGAATTGGTGAAAGGAGTTTTCAAACCAGGAATTCCTAACACACAACACATCCTAACAGATGGACTATAGGTGCAGAATATGACGTATAAAAAGTTTGAGAGACATAGTTTTTGGGTAATTAATCATTTTATTAATCATGCTAGCATAGAATTAATAAAGGGGGTCAGTGACACTTTCAGATGCCAAAGATCCTTCATAGAACCCACTTGTATGCCCTTGGGAGTTCCCGAGGGTAGCAATCAACTCTGATTGGTTAACAAGTAATGAGAAAATGAATGTTATAATGAGAGGCGGACCTATTCTAATCAGGGGCTGGGGGTGGGGGGTGGACATGACTTTGATTATGTCATTTACTTCCGAAGCACCCCCAGCCTTCAGCAGTCTAGACGAAGGATCTATCTCCCTACCCAAACCTGACTGAGTGGAATACAATGGGCTAGAATTCACCTTATATTAAATTCTTTGTATGGTTCTCCAATTGGGTGAGGCAACAACTCTCACCCCGAATCAGAAAGGCTTGTACCCTGGGGATTTGAGCAATCTCATCCAACAACAAAGTTCTTCTGAGACTGAACAGCCTACAGGCTTCTGAAAAAAATCCTGGTCCTGATTCATTAATTTGTTATTAATATGAGGAGAAATAATAATTTCTCTCAAGAATGAGACATGTATTCTCAGACATGGCCAGTGGGTTGATTTGTTGAGTTTAACTATACAAATTTAATACAGTAGAAGGCTTTTACTTTGGACATGGCAGGGTGGGGGAAGGTGGAAAGTAGATTAGTGAGTAGTGACAGACATTAAAAAAATTAGTATTTTTTTTAATTCAGGAAAGAAAAAAAGGATAGGAGACACAAATAAAGCAATTTTGTCCTTGTTCACTCATTTCAGTCATGTCCAACCTTCATGACCCCATTTTGGGGTTTTCTTGGCAAAGATAATGGAGTGGTTTACAATTTCCTTCTCCAGCTCATTTTGCAGATGAGGAAACTGAGGCAAATAGGTTTAAGTGACTTGGTCAAGGTCACATAGCTAGTAAGTGTATGAGGCTAAATTTGAATTCAGGTCTTTCAGGCCTGGTGCTCTATCCACCCCACCATCTAGTTGCCCTAAAGAAATTTTGTTACTCCCTTGTAAATCAGATACACACACACACACACACACACACACAGAGTATGTATATATACACATACACACATATAATAGACATATACACATACATACATTGATACATAAATACACACATATATGTATATATGTGTGTATATATGTATATATAATCTTTTTAAAATGCATTTAATCATTTTAAATTTCTCAATCATATTCCCTGTCCTTTGTATATTGCAGTATTTGCGCTTGGACATGATTGTTAAGTTCACAATAAAAAAGCAGAATGAATTGGGACCAGACAGATAATACTGAAAATGTGTTGTATAATCCACCAAGAAGGGCACATTTGATCATATTCTAAAGACTGGGCTCTTATTGGCCAGACCCGCCCCCCTTACATTCTGATAAAATGTTTCATGCTTTGCTTGTGGAAATTATACAGAGACATGTGGTTCACTTGTAGTACAATCAGATAAATTTAGAGTTTGTTGAACAGCTGGACTCAAAGAGCAGTCATTAATTTTTGATGCCAATTTGGAAGGAGGTCATCAGTGGAGTCCTTGGGGTAGGGGGTGGAAAAGGGGGTGTTACATCTGTACCAATTAAGCATTTTCATCAACAGCTTAGATATGAGCTTAGATGGCCTGCTTATCAAATTGACATGATAGAAAGTTTGGAGGGATAGCCTACATACTAATACATTGCAATATAGGAGCCAAAAAAAATCTTGCTAGGCTAGAACATTGGATTGAATCTAATTAAATGCAATAAATGGCAAGGAGAAAAATGTAAATTTATAACTATGTTCAGGAAACCATCTACACATATACAAGGTGGGGGAGTCACAATTAGAAGTTTATTTGAAAAAGAGCTGGGGGCAGGGGAGTTTGTAGACTGAATGCTCCTTTTCAGTTTAAAAAGTGATATGGCAGTCATCAAAAGTGCCCTTGAGGCATTTAAGATGGGCAAACCTTTCTTAAAGGTGAGAGTTCCATTGTTCTTTGTAGCTGGTTGGACCACATCTGGAGTATTGTGTGTAGTTCTATATGCCACATTGTTAGGAAGAACACTGATAAGTTGAAAAGTGTCAGAAAGAGAAAAAAAATATAAGGAAGGACTTTAAATCCATGTCACATGAGATCAGTTGAAGGTACTTGGGATGTTTAGTTTGGAGAAGAGAAGAAACAGATTCCCTAATAATTGTCAGGTACTTGAAGAGCTGGAGGCAGCTGGGCAACACAGTGGATAGAGTGTCCAAACTGGAGTCAGGAAGACTCATTTTTTTTTTTTTTTAGGCAATTGGGGTTAAGTGACTTGCCCAGGGTCACACAGCTAGTAAATGTCAAGTGTTTGGTCTGAGGTTGGATTTGAACTCAGGTCCTCCTGACTTCGGGACTAGTGCTCTATCCACTGTGCCACCTAGCTGCCCTTCATGAGTTTGAGTCTGGCCTCAGGCATTTGATAGCTGAGTGATCCTGGGCAAGTAACTTAACCCTATTTGCCTCAGTTTCCTCATCTGTAAAATGAGCTGGAGAAGGAAATGGCAAACCACTCCAGTATGTTTGCCAAGAAAACCCCAAATGGGGTCACAGAGTCTGACATGACTGAAATGAATGAACAACAAGGACACTTGAAGAGCTAATATTTGGAGAGGAGTTAGACTAATTCTTTTTGTTGCCAGAGGACAGAAACAGGAACAATGGGTAAAAGCTTCAAAGAGGTCAATTTAGGCTTGAAATCAGGAAAAACTTCCTAATAATTAGAGACAAAAGTGGAATAGTTTGTCTTAGGAGTGAGTGAGATTCCTCTTATTGGAAGTCTTCAGGCAAAAACTAGATGACCACTTACTGGGTATGTTGTAATTGGGATCTTTTTTTTTGGATGTGGGTTGGAGTAGATTACTGCTGAGATCCCTTCAAATTCTGAAATTGTGTGATTACATTAATTTTATGTAAGAAATATGCCTTGTCAAATATTGGAAGGGATTAACAAAGGAGGTTGAGGAGGCCTTTTAAAACAACAGCCCTTTACTGTTGATAATGATTTGGGCATGTCTAGCTACTATAATTTGATTTTTGTGTACTAAATTTCAAATGAATAAAAATCCAGATGATTCAGACTGTGTCTACATGTCCAATTGTTTTGGTCAATTTGAAGGATCAGTAAATTCAGATTGGGGGAAAAAAAATTTGAACTAATTGTTTGTCCCCAGGACTTCCCTGAATTCTTCCTTTACTACTCCAGACCACATGGATTTTTTCCCTTTTCTAAATCCTGTTGTATTACACAAATGAGCACCTTTGTCTTTCATAGCAGCTTGATCAGTAAGCAACAGGGGTTTGTGTTCTTTTGAATTACCCATGCTGTCTATAGTCACTAGAATGTAATTCTGGGACTCTGTGTTCTTTAAGGGGATACTTGTTGGTTTATTTAAATAAGCTGACAGATCAATATGACATCTTTCTTTAGTGGCTTTCTTCCAAATACCATTTATCCTCACGATTAAAATGAATCTCAGAGGATCTTAGATTCAGGACCTTTTGGAGGGTTATTCAGAGAAGTTATTTGGTGATGGGCACAGCACAGTATAAAATATTTGGAATCAAGGACTTGGGTTAGAATCTGGTTCTGACATTTAATATGTGTGAGACCTTGGGCAAGGTGCTTAACTTCCCTTTGACTCACTTTCTTCAAAGGCAGAATGAAGAGATTGGACTAGATGACCTTTAAGGTCGCTTCTAGCTCAAAATCTACATCTATGATTCTATATCCCCCAACCTGACAGGCAAGAGATGAGAGACAGCTTCACTAGTTAAAATACTGGCCAATTAAGTTTTCTGTTAGCCAGGAAATAGGAGAGGACTCTTTCTTAGTTAAATATCCAAATATTGATTTTCTGTTAACTTTTTCTAGGACCAAAAAGACCACACACAAAAGTGAAAGGAAGGAGAAATCTATGTGTAGTTCCACACTTGTTCTGCTAATTATTATAGTACAAAGATAATTTTTTTTTCTATTTGAAAATCATAAACACTGGAAAATATTTCCAAGAATAAAACTTGGTCATGCATTTTGTATTTGTAGAAAATTCCAGACATGTGAAACAATGGCAGATCCCAGGAAGTGTCAGATGTATGAAATAATGACAGGAGTAGCGCAATGAATATGCGTAATGCTAAAAAACTTCGGTGTTGGGTGAAGTATATCATGACCCCCTAATCTAAAATCAAAGAAGCATTTATAAAACTAATTTGATGGTTGGTGTATATATTGTTGTGATGAACTGAAAATTTCCTCCAAACTTGGCCTCTGCTTTCCAACTCCCATCTTTTTGCTCACATTATTTCCTACTCTTGGTATACTATGCTTCTTCTCCTTCTTCTTCTGTCCCCCTTCCTTTCTATCTGAAGAATATTTGAAGGAAATGGGGTGTTTCAACTGGAGAAGAGAAAACTAAGGAGGATAACGACTATTCAAATAATGGAGAGTATATTATGTAAGAGAAACTTAGATAGACTTCTGGGTAGCTAGTTCCAAAGTGCAGAACTAGGACTAATGATTCTCAAACTCTGGGAGATTTTTTTTTAATGATGTCTTATTTTGTCGGTGTAGAGAATTCCTACTGATGAAGAGGTTCCCTCTACCAATGCAAATCAGCACGTGCTCTGCAATTTATGATTTTAGAGAGTTGCTTGGGACATTATCTATTTTCTAGAGGAGATTATTAGGAAGCAGATTTGGGATTAAGAAAAGAAAGAATTTTCTATATAAACTGTCTCAAAATGGTTTGTTACATAGTAAGTTTCCTGTCTCTGGAGATAATCACCCAGAAGACCCTGTGAAGCCTTTATGGATTTTGTAGGATATTTCAGAGGAGATTCACACAACAGGTTATAGATTTGGCTTGATGATTTATGGGGTGGCTTCCAACTTCAAGATGTAGATTTATATCATCATCCCTTAACTGTTCCCTGCCTCGGGCTCCAAGATCTCTCACTGTGTTTTGATTTGGTAGGTGGTTTGGAATTTAGGACATTTGAGGTGAGGAGTGAGTTTTGAAGGATATTTGCTGCCTGCCTGAGGAGTCTCCTGAAGTATTAAAGACAAAGATTTGCTCAGTGGGAAGAGTTTTGTTGTGTGTTTTTTTTTTCTTTAATCATCTGCAGTTTTCCATAAAATAAGGGGATTGGACTAGACAATTTATTTTTAGTAAGTTTTTATTGATATATTCTTTCTCTTACATCACCATAGTTTTCCCAAGTATCTCCCCTTCCCAGAGAGCCATCTCATATGACATATAGTATTTTCTTCTGAGAAGTAAAAAATAGTCAGTACAACTTACTAGTACATTGAAAAAGTCTGGAAACACATACAATGTATAACACTTATAGACCTCCGACTACCACAAAGGGGTAAGGTTGAGGATGTCTTCTTGTATATTTTCATTTGAGCCTTGCTTGATCCTTATAATTTTGTTACATTTACTTTTGATTTTTTTTTTTGGTGAGGCAATTGGGGTTAAGTGACTTGCCCAGGGTCACACACCTAGTAAGTGTCATGTGTCTGAGGCCATATTTGAACTCAGGTCCTGCCGACTCCAGGGCTGGTGCTCTATCTACTATGCCACCTAGCTGCCCTTACTTTTGATTTTTTTTTTATCTGTAGTTGTTCTTTCCATTTGTATTGTTGTAGCAACTGTAAATATTGTTCTCTTGTCTCTGCTTACTTCACTCTGTATTAGTTCATACAGCTCTCTCCATGCTTCTCTGTATTCATCACACGCATTATTTCTTATAGTGCAGTAATATTAATTTCATTCATGTACTACAATTTGTTAGTCCATTCCCTGATCCATGGCTGTCTACTTTGTTTCCAATTCTTAGCCATCAGAAAAAGTGAAGCTATAAATATCTTGGAGTATATGTAGATGTTTTTCTTATTAATGGCTTCCTTTGGGGTAGAAACACAATAATGGAGTAGGTGGTTCATATGGTATAGGCATTTTAATCACTTTATTTGTGTGATTTCAGATTACTTTCCAAAATGGTTGTGCCATTTCACAGCTCCACGAACAATGTATTAGTGCCTATCCTTTCACAACTCTTCCAGGACTGAGTGTTGCCATTTTTTTTTGTCATTTTTGCCAATTTGCAGGGTGTGGGGTGACATCTCAAGATTGTTTTGATTTGCATTTCTCTTAAAATTAGTGATCTGGAACATTTTTTTCATATGGCTGTGAATACTTTGCAGGGTTTTTTATTTTGTTTTGTTTTTTGAGAACTATTCGTTCATATCCTTTGACAATTTATCTACTGAGGAATGGCTATTAGTTTCATGTATATTTATTGATTATTTATATGTCTTGGATCCCAAACCCTTACCAGAGAAATTTGATACAAAGAATCCCTTCCCCCAATTTGACCACTTCGCTTCTTATTTTATATACATTAATGGTGTCTGTGCAGAATCTTTTCAGTTTCAAATAATCAAAGTTATCTATTTTATCTTTCATAATTGCCTCTATCTCTTGTTTGGTTAGGAATACATCTCCCACCCACAGCTGTGAAGAACTAGACGGTTTATAAAGTCTATATTTAAATCCCATGAGCCTCTGAAAGGAGGCATATGGAGACAAATTTTAATCTACCTTTACTGTTGTAGGTGAAACTCGAGATTTTCATTACTCCACTATTTCTCTCTCTCCCAAATCAGAACAGCCACAGCACACAAAGAAGGTCAGGTAGTATCTATGTAAGGGAATATCATTATGGCTTTTGTAAATCCCCAAGATATTGTTAATCAGCTCAGCAGATGTCACAAAATTATCAAAACAGAAAGCAAGACATTTTAATTTTAAAATACAACACTTTGGGGGTAGGCAAGAAGGGATCTATTAAAAAAATCAAATGTTCCAAAAATATTAATGTAACCCCCTGCTCATGCCATTCTAATGTGACGGGACAAAAGGGAACTCAAGGATGAGAAAGAGGAATAGCAGCTGTAAGAGGTGAAAGAATCATCTCCATGCTCTAGCCTGCTCTTGACTCTTCTCTCCAGTTCCACTAGTAATGAGCAAGTTGCAAGGAGTGACTGGGGTCCCATTGAGACCAGCCAATGAACCAGCAGTCGGAAGCTAGCATCAGATGTCCCAGCCAGTGACAATGCTTAACACAGTGCCTGTACATTATCGTTGTCATTGTTGTTGTTTAGTCATTTCTGACTTTCTGTGATTCCATGGACTTTTTGTTCATAGGGTTTTCTTGGCAAAAATCCTGTAGTAGTTTGCCATTGACTCTAGGTTTGGGTGGTCTGTCTATCACCTATCTGTTGCACATATTAAGTGTTTAATGAATGCTTACTGATTGATTAATAGAGTAATAAGTGAGGAAAAATGAGGAGGGACGGGATCATTGCCCTAGGTCCTGAAGTCCTTTGGAGGCTGTGAGTTGAATAGCACTGGAAACATCTGCTAGTGCCTGGTGGTGGTGGTTGATGGAAGAATCTGTGTCTGAGCACCTAAACAAATGTTTTGGATTGGTCTTGACTCAGGATAGTACTCTGGTAGTATATATTTGGTATGGGAAAAAGAGAGACATTTGTGGATCATTCAGCAATTAACAAAGGCATCTAATTGGTATAGTAGATGAACACTAGGCCTGGAGTCAGGAAGATCTGAGTTCAAATCCAGCCTCAGACACTTACTAGCTATGTGACCCTGGGCAAGTTATCTAATCTTTGTTTGCTCGGTTTTCTCAACTATAAAATGTGGATAATAATAGCACTTACCTTTCAGGATGGTTGTGAGGAACAATGAGTTAATATTTATAAAGTGCTTAGCAGTGTCTGGCACACAGAAGGCACTCTATAAATGCTAGTTGGTGATGTTATTATTAGTAAAAAAAAAAAGATATTATTACAAAAGGATAGACTTCCCAGCAGAAAGATATTGAATAAAGATATGCATTGAGTATACCCCAAATTGATTCAGCCCAACCTGGTTCAGCTAAACCAAGCTTGGCCTGAGTTGCTGCTCATCATGTGCCACCAGCCACACATCAGAGTGAGTGCCTGGAGCTCTTCATGGAAGTTTTATGCTCAGCTGACCAGGAAGAGATGTTAATAGCCTGAGCCTTTAGTCCCCTGAGCCAATCAAGTCTTAAGGATGCTTTCAATACCTTTTAAGGAAAATTATCCTAACCTGCATGGGGCAGGGATTAGGATATTGCTCCTATAACAGTTCTAGGAACTTAATAACTTCCTTGCTTCTTAGAGAAGTTGATGGGCTATAGTTTGAATGGTAGTTGTCTTAATATATTTTCTTCCTTTTGCTCCTGTGATGATGAGTAAAGAGCTGTATACGGCTAAGTCATGCTTGATTTGGCAATTTGGTTACACTATGCTCACATGATTGAGATTCATTGAAACTCATCAGCAAGGGAAGAGGGCGTTTGGGGGCTGTGCCAAGAGGCTAATTATATAAATCCACATAAACACAACCCTATACTAGTGAAACATCCACAAAATATTCACAGAAGGTATTGAGCTAGGGGATAGAAGCAGTTCTCTGAGAACAATAAAGAGTTTGTCTTTTTCTCTGATCACTTTTCTGGAGTTAGATGGAGGATGGTGGTGACTATGATCAGCATGGACTTGCCAGTGGCTGGGCCTTACTATTGAACAGGATCATGTAAGTGATTATTGTCTCTTTCTGGTGTATATGTGTATATGTGTATGTATGTATGTATTGAATATATGTGTATCTATATGTAGATATCTATATCTATCTATATATGTATATATGGAGAGAGAGAATTTATGTGTCTGTATGTGTGTGTCCTTTATTTCCTCTTCCAGAAGTTGACAATGAAATACTTTTTCTTTCAGTTCCCATCAAGTCCCTCTTACCATAATATCTTTATACTTACAACTTGTACGCCATTAATAATTTATGTAGAACATTCTTTTCATTTGAGGCTCCAACCTGCCTTCATTAAAAGTTTCCTCTATTCCTACTCTGTACTTACTGTGATTATTATATATTGACCAAATATAAACACTGTTGGTATGACCCAATCAGGCTGCCCATTGGAACTCTCACAATTCTAAGACTTATTTGTATCTCTCTACATTCCCATTGAAAGAGCACAGAGACATAGCTTGGCAAATTCAATACTATTTCTAGGATCTAGTGAAATCTAGATCAGTCTGGGCTGTATAGATTGTTAGGTCATAGCCATTTAAGAGTTTCAGGAAACCCTTTTTTTTTTTTTTAACAAGCATCAAGTTCTCTTTCAAAAGCTTGAAGTACCAGCACTTAGGCAGACCTTACACAGAGGGGTTTGAGCAAATGATTTACATTCCATGCGTGTTAAGCAGTGTCTTAAGAATGCTGGCTGACTCTCTCCTAACTGAGATGTTAGGGCTGTCTCATTTGTTTTCTATCTTTGGAAATCTCATGTTGTACATTTGCTTTCAAGGCTCCTCCTGTCTCATTGAATCCCTGTTTTAAATTGGCTGCCACCTTCTCCACAGAACTATCTTCAGGGGGGAAAAAACGTTGATCTGGTTTGTGTCTCTGAATTGCAAATGTCATATGTCATAACATAAAGGAGTCTAAGAAAATGAAAGTTATGGTTCTAGAGATAAATTCCAGGGTGGCCTACTGTTTGGTCTTGGATAGCGAAGGCATCCTTTTTCCCCATTAACAATCACATTAGTATGGTGGGTCACTTTGCAAATGGCTTTCACAATTATTATCTCATTTGATGCTAATGACAACTCTGTATGGGTGGTAAAGGCAAGAATTATCTTCATTTTACTAATAAAAAAATTGAGGGGCAGAGGGTTAAGTTACTCATTTATGGTCACACAGATAACATACAGCAGACTTGGGACTAAACCCAGTACTTCAAGTTATGAGTCCTTTTCATAAGTGTCTAAAGGATGCATTCTTTATGAATTTAAACCATAAAGATATATAATGTCAGAGAAAAATAGTTATTGATCAACACATTTGTTTTACATTTTAATTGAATCCCCAAGGTGCAAATTGATGTTGTAAATACTTCGTAGTTTGTATCTTCTGTATTTTTTTTTTAAAAAGCATTTGGTAACCCATTACAGCCAGTATTAAAATATCCTCAATGCTGGGCCAATATTTGTGCCTTTCATCCTGGTCACATGACCGGGGATTCTTTCTCATTCTCATAGCTTTGAGATATCTGACATAGTTAGGGCAGCCAGGTGGTACAGTGGAGAGAGCACCGGCCCTGGAAGCAGGAGGACCTGAGTTCAGATCTGGTCTCACGCACATGATACTCACTAGCTGTATGACTCTGGGCAAGTCACTTAACCCTGATTTCCTTGCCAAATAATAATAATAGCTAACATTTGTATAAGGCTTTAAGGTTTATTAAATGGTTTACAAATATCTTATTTTATCCTCTCAACTACCCTGCCAGATAGGTGCTATTGTCATTCCCATTTTACAGATGGGGAAACTGAGGTAGACAGATATTAAGAGACTTGTCTAGGGTGAGATAGCTGGTAAGTGTCTGAGGTTGGATTTGAACTCAGGCTTTCTTGACTCCTAGTACCATGCTCTTCCACTGTGCCATCTCGCTGCCTCCCGATTTACCAGTTCTATAAGAATTGAGAAGCTATTTCTTTAGCACATTCACACCAAGGTTCATTACCCACTATGACTACAGCCTGGCCTAGGACTTGAAAGAGGGTACTACTGAGAACCCATTACTTCAAATGCAGAAGATATGGTCTTCAAGGGATGATTCTGGATGAGCCCTCAAATTGTCATCCTTGTATTAGAGAGACTCATGACATTGAGAGGCCTAGAAAAGTGCTGGGGAATTTTTTGACTTTCTGGGCCCATAGCCTCAGCCTAGGAAAGATATGACATTGTGGAAATGGTACCTAGGATGGCCCATCTACTAGTACACAAGATCAAATCCCCACTTTCAAACACTTAGCTCACAGAGGAGAGTTTCAGTCAATGCTCAAAGAAAACAAAAGAGGTCTTCCAGTAGAACTTTTGGAAAATAAAGACACTTTCCGATAGGCCACCCTTCCCCTAAGACACTGAATGAATTAACATATGTAGAGCACTTTGCAAACCTTAAAGCACCAAATAAATACAAGTTATCAGTATGCTTTATGTTTGTATTTTAGTCAATTGAAGTCATAATTAGGTAGGTCTCTGCAGGTGCCATTTCCTTTAGGTTTTCAGTGCTCAGTCTAAGGAATTGTTCATCTTCAACTCCTGGCCTTCTTTAAGTTTCAGCTAAAATCCCACCTTTTTCCAGAAGGCTTTTCCAGACCATCTTAATGCTAGAGCTTTCCATCTGAGAATGTTTCCAATTTATCCTATATATATCTCCTCCATACATAGTTATTTGCATGTTGTCTCTCCCATTAGAGTGTAAGCTCTTTGAAGGCAGAGACCATTTTGACCTTTCTTTGTATCCCTAGTAATTTAGCGCAGAGTGTGGCACATTTTATCATTGTTCATTTGTTTCAGGAATATCCAACTCTTCATGACCCCATTTGGGTTCTCTTGGCAAAGATGCTGGAGTGATTTGCCATTTCCTTCTTCAGCTCACTTTACAGATGAGCAACTGAGGCAAAAAGAGTTAAATGACTTGCCTGGGGTCACGCAGCTAGTAAGTGTGTGAGACTGGATTTGAACTTAGGTCTTCCTGACTGTCCCTAGGCCCAACACTCTATCCACTATACCACCTAACTACCCTCCTGGCATATAGGAGATGGTTAATAAATGCTTCTTGGTTTGACAGCTGACCAGCCTCATAGCTTGCCTGGAGAATATAGTCTTACTATTCTCCGTATCTTAGTGTGTCAATCCCTGACACCAGGTTCAGATGTAACGTCTACAAAATTGAACATCCTTTCTCCCTCAGGCATCTGCGAAAGGGTATTCCCTGATCCCTCACAACCCTCTGAAAGAGACCACTCCTCACTTTTTCAGTTACCAATAAAGCACCCTGATTTCTTCCTAATTATCTCTCTTAAATTTTAAACAATTTCTGTAGAATCTGGGTTAGATCAGTTCAACCTACACGGGTATCAATCACATCTAAAGCGAAAGAGTTAGGTCTGGGAAGCTATATGTTTTCCAGAGCTTACTGTATGGATTCCCTGGGGAGTGGGGGTGGGATGGGGTGGTACAGGGTGGGATTAGGGAGTGGGATAGAGGAAAAAGGAACAGACTCCATTAACCAGCTATATATAAATAATACAAATTTCTGCCTCTCCTTTGTTTTAAGTGGGAAAGTTGTTAGTTTACTTATTTTAGTAATTTCTGGGCCTCAGCTTCGTGTGTGTGTGTGTGTGTGTGTGTGTGTGTGTGATTCAATGTTACCCTATCTCTACTGGATAGTTGGAAAAAGCACATGAGTCTTTGGTCATGGCTCTGGTCACTGTGAAGGAACGACCTTCCTGTGAATGGCTATAGATTTCAAGAGGTCCATTGACTTGGATGGGAAAAAAAAATCACATCTTTATTTAAAAAAATTGGTTTCCTTTGTAATCCTGTGCATTGTATTTTATGCATTTTAAAATATTATTCTGAGGAGTCCTTAGGGTTCTTCCCAGAGATTCCAAGACACATAAGAGATGAAGAACCCCTTGTTCTGGATTGTAATTTCCTGGAAGACAGGGACCTGATGTGCTACTCACTTTTCTCTCTTTCTCAGTACTTAGGAGAGTGTCTTGCAAAGAGTAGTGTTAGTTGAATTGAAATAAAAACTATCAAGTTAGGGGGTCTCCTTTTAGGTCTGATCAAAGCCCAGATCTTTAATTATACATCGCTGTTAGCAACACCAACTTGAAAAAAAAAGATGAAAGACTAAAAACATATAACAAATTTCACAGAACCCAATTCAAGGTTTCATGCAATTGGTCTGATAATGTTAGAAAAAGAATTCAGACTTTGGTTTTTTTTCTTTTGTTGTTGTTGTTGTTTTGCCTTGGTTTTGGTCATACAACATGGTCTTGAAAACCAGAGAAGCTTAAATTAATTTTAATAAGTTCAGAAACCAGCAGCACCTACACATTTTTCTTATGTCAGTGTTAGGGAACCTCAAAAATTCTTATTTTTGTAGTACTCTGCAAAACAAATAGAAAGGCATTTAGCCTTCAATTGATCTACTTGGGAATAACAGATTATCACTGCCCATCTGCTCATCTAATATATGTCTGGATGTGTTTCCTAGTGCCAGAAGGTGAGACTAGGCAAAAATCTCACCATTTCCCTTGTATGGTCCCAATGAAGACAATCATAATTGTCTTACTAAAGTAATGGTGGGAATTCAATCATTGGTAATCAAGTTTATGATATTCTACTTTATTTCTTCAACTTAACACCCAGGAGCAGAGGTAATGAAAACTGTAATTGCTTTAATCGTTATGAGCCAAAAAAACAAGAAAGCTTGTTTCCTCAAGATTATATAATTGTTGTTATATTTACATAGGGATCCTGAGTCCCTCCCACAAACACACTCTGCCATTTCTTCTTCTCTTCTCTCCGTACTAAGGAAGAACTACTTAAAATACACACACACACACACACACACATGCACACCACCAAGATGGTGACATTAAGTACCCCAAATCATCCAGATTCTAGTCATATTATCTATATTACATATAACATGTGATCAATTATCTAGTTGCACAATGAATAGATTTTTCATTTGTAACAATTGAAAGATTTTCAAATTTACAAATAATTTATATGTGAAAAATTAAGGCTTTTTCATAAAAGTGCCAACTTGTGTTAATAATACATTATTTAATTCATCCTCATAACCTCTTTAAAATATTGTTCATTTAATTAAACAAAAAGCTATATGAGTCATGGTAGACTAACTATCAAAATGAATTTTGTACCCCTACCTAATGAGTTGATGATATCTTGCAGCCTTCTAGAAGCTGATTTGAGATAATAATAATGATAACTAGGATTTAAATAATGTTTTAAGGTTTGCATAGCATTTTACATCTGTTATCACCAGGATCCTCATAACAACTTGATGAGATATTACAATTATACTACTATTATTTTTACACATAAAGAAGATGAGGCTGAGTGAGATGAAGTGATTTATCCAGGGTCACATAGTATTTGAGGCAGGATTTAAACTCAGGTCTTCCTAACTCCTACTCTGGAATTCTATCCACTATACCACCTGGCTACCAGATTCAGTAATGTGAGCATGAACATTTCATTTGTCCTCTTATCCTCAGTCAAATTCTGGAAAGGTATCAATAGAAGTTGTCTAGCTAATTTGCCATAAGGATGTGTTGAGAAATAGGTGATTTCTCAGTGAATTGCTTAATGCTTTACTAATCAATTTGACACAGAATTGCACCTAAAGGCTTAGTAGAGCCAAAAACACAGGCAAGTTGCTCTCTGAACAAGATATGATATGATATCAGGTGGACTGCTGTGGTTAGGAGATGACTAGTTTTAGAGTCAAATGGAATGGGGCTTCAGATGTCTTTCACAAACATACAAAAGCTTGTTGATGACTATCCCTGTAAGCTATAATTCTATATTTCTCCTCCCTTTCTCTGCTAACCTGCTTGAAAAAGTTGTCTATACTCATCACATCTTTCCTCTAATTCACTTCTCAAATTTTGTAATCTGGTTTTCACCACCATAGCTCAACTAAAACTGCTTTATATATGAACTTATCAATGATTTCTCAACTGCCAATTTTAATAGTCTTTGCTTAGTTCTCTTCCTTCTTGACCTCTCTGCAATAATTGACACTGTTGACCATCTTCTCTTATTTCTGAGTTTTTATGACAATGTTTTCTCTTGGCCCTCCTATTTGTCTAACTATTCTAAGTCTCATTTGCTGCATTATCATTCATGTAATGCCACCTAATTGTGGGTATATCTCAAGGTTCTGTCCTGGGTTCCCTTCTCTTTTCACTCAATACACACTCATTTGGCAACCTTCTCTCTTGGGTCTAATCATTACTTTTATGAAGATGAACTCTGTATCTATTTATCTACCCATCCAATTTTAAACTCAAGCTTGAGTTCCAATCCTGCATTATCCCACCTATTGACCTGGATGTTCCAAAGACATCTCAAATTCAATGTGTCAGAAACAGAAGTCATTTTTTCTTTCAAACCCACCACTTTCCCAAACTTCCCAATTTTGTTTGAGGGTATCACCATCTTTCCTGTCATCTAGATACAAAACCTCAGGGTCATCGCTTTTGGTCAGCCCACATATCCACTCAGTTGCCAAATCCTGTCACTTTCACCTTTATAACATCTTCCAGATATGTCCCTTTCTTCTACTCACACAGACACCACCCTGGTACAGGCTCTCATTGTCTCATGCCTGGATTACTACAATAGCCTCAGTTCTCTCCACACTTGAATCTATCCTCCACATAACCACCAAAATGATTTTTTTAAAGCATACGCCTTCCTCAAAAAGCTCCATTGGCTTCCTCTTACTTCTAGGATCAAATATAAACTCCCTGTTTGACATTTAAAGCATTTTACAACTTGACTCCATCCTACCTTTATAACCTCAGTAGAAATCACTTTCGTTTTTGAATTCTCTCTTCCATCCATACTTGATTTCTTGCTGTTACTCACATGCAACACTCTATCTCCCATCTTCATGCTTTTGTAGTGTTTGTCCTCCATCCATACCTGGAATGCACAACTTCTCACCACTGTCTCTACTTTCTGCTGCTAGTGCTTATGCTCCCATGATTACCTTGTATAGTACCTGTTTTGTTTTTATTTTGCCTATATCTATATGTTGTTGTTCAGTTATTTTTCAGTTGTGTGTCTCAGAACATCCAGTAAAGACAGGGAAACCTATTTTCTTGATGTTGCTTTTAATGTCTGTTTACACCTTACCAATTTCTTGTAAAATGAAGAGATTGTTACCCTTTCTATGACAATTATTGAGGTGGAAAAATTGTATATACCCCAATATATATAACCAATAAAAACATCTCTACCCTTCTACTTGTAAAATTATGTTGAGAACTTTATGTAATAGAGAAAATACAAATATCTATTTTCATTCATTTGTAAGCTTCTAGCTGATAAGGCTTCTTTGCCTTTATTCTTCATGAAACCTGGTGTATTGTAGCTATTCCAACCATATTTCATTGCTTTCTCTTTCTTTACTTATTTCTTCCTTTCTTTCCCTTTTTCCTTCTTTTTTCCTCTTTCTTTTTCTTTCTTTCTCTCTTTCTTTCCCTTCCTCCCTTCTTTCCTCTTTTCTTCCTTTCCTCCTTTCCTTCCTTCCCCCTTCTGTTCCTTCCCTCATTCCTTTCCTTCCTTCCTTTCCTTCTTTCCCACCTTCTTTCCTTCCCTTCTTCCTTTGTTTCCTCCTTCTTTCCTTCCTTCCTTCTTTCCTTCCTTTCCTTTTTTCCTTTTTCCTTTTTTCCTTCCTTCCTTCCTCCCTCTCTTTCTTTCCTTACTTTCTCTTTCTTTCTTGCTCTACAATATAAGTTACTGGAAGAAAAAAAAGGATTCCAACCTCAATGAGTCACTGACTATTGAAGTTGTGTCCCTGGATAATTCAATTGAATTACAAATAAATGGGTATCTTCTGGATACTGTAGTCAAATATGATATTTGCTTTGAGCTTGGTTATCACAGCAAATTTCATAGGAGAGTGTTTTCTAACTAAATATCAGTCTCAAGTACTGACAGGAAACTTTAATAAGAAAGAACCATTTACTAGATGTTGATAAGAATATGGAATTTTCTTTTAACATGGAAAACATGAAATAACAAATGATGCCTATTTAGCTATAATGAAATGTAATATTAGGTTATTCCCTTTTATTCTCTATTTTGTTTTATGTTGAATCAATCTTGTTATCTAAAAAATTCATTTCTTAAATTAATTTTTGACTAAGAGACTTGCTTCTGACATTTGTGTCCTGGTAACATTTAGTATTTATGCTAAATCCTCAATATCAGCTGAAAGAAGACCAGTTGCAAAACAAAACAAAACAAAGCAGAAACTAAAAGCCAAACACCAACAATGTCCTTTTCTAAAAACCAGAAAGGTTATGGAAATAACATCTGTTAGATTTTGGGCACCAGGATAAAGCCTCTAATTTAAGTAATTTGTCTAATTATTCTCCTTTGCTAAATGCTGTCTCATTTTGGTATGTATGAAGTTAACCCAGGGTTCTGAATTGTAATTACTGGGAAAGCACAAACTTTGGCAAACAAAAAAAGGAGCATGGGTGTGATGAAGGGCTAATGATACATTTGTCATATGAGAACAAGGGTAACTAATTTCAGAGAGGCACGTGAGAGAGCAATGAATTTTTCAGGCACAACTCTCAAAAGCAGTCAACCCAGGCATAGAAGGGGCTGCAATCTGCATTGTTGGAAAGAGTGCTGATATTAAGGAAATCACTAGCATAGCATTGAAGGAACTAAATGCTCTATACTAGTGCTCTGTAAACTCTTGATTGTGTATCTCATTAATAAAAAAAAATTAGAGAACACACATAATATTTTTTTATTTATAAACTTTATAAATATACTACTATACTTTTATATTTTGTAAAACTAATACATAAATAGAAATTGAAAAGAATGAAAGGGAGGTGAAATAATTGCTAACAATAATATTGTGCTATCTATGTGTCAGGCACTGTACTAAAGACTTTAAAATATTATCTTATTTGATCGGCACAAAAACCCCGGGAGATAGGTGTTATTATTATCTCCATTTTACAGTTGAAAAAAGTAAGGCAGGTTGGAGTTAAATGACTTGCCCTGGGTCACATAGCTAGTCAGAATATGTGGTCGAATTTGAACTCAGGTCTTTCTGACTCCAGGTCCAACACTCTATCCACTGTGCCACCTAGCTGCCCCAAATAAAATTTGATCCTGGATTCAGTAGGGAGCCACCTAATTTACTGAATAAAGGAATGACATGTCAAACTTGCCTTTTAAGAAAGTCACTTTGAAATCTGGGTAGAGGCTGAAATGGAGACGAAAGAGATTCAAGGCAAGAGGACCTATTAAAAGACTATTGGAATTGTCCAGACAACAGGTGATGACAGGCTGAACTAGGTGGTGGAGAAAGGAGAACATATTCGAGAGATGTTGTGGAGGAAGAAGGGACAAGATCTGGCAACTAATTTGGAATCAGGAAGGTCAGGGAGAGTGAAAAGTTGAAGACGATGTGGAAGTTGTGAACCTAAGTGATAAGAAAGATGGTGTGCCCCTCAACAATAATAGGCAAATTTGGAAGAATAGTGAGTTTTGGGATAAAGATAATATAATGAGATGTTAGAGGGGGCAATGAGGAGCTTATTTACTTGTCACTTCCCCAGAACACAGAACATAGTGCCCAGTGCATGCACTGGCCACAAGGTGATGGGGTGGGGACCACTGTGTAAGGATGCTCAGGTAAGGGGTGGAGAATTTTGCTGATGTTGCTGTTATGGGTATCTAGGTTGGAGTTAAATTTTAACTTCCCTAAGAGGCTAACATTCCAACTATTGAGCAAATGTAGGTGTAGGGTGTGGTTGTGTTGGAGACAAGACCATGATTAGCTATCCAGGGTGACACCCATTTTCTGACCCTTCTATTGATTGGTTGCACACACACCCTTTGGGATTATGTCATGAGCTCCTGAGGTTTCATATATCCATTTTGGAGACCAGTGCTCTACAGTAGCAATTTTTCAGCTATATTATCTTGGCAGGCTAGTGTGATACAATGATTTAACTGAAAGGTTAAGTAGTTTGAGATAGATGGAGGATTTTTGAACCTCCAATTATTATCCTAATCATGGCATGTAGTAGATACTTAATGAATACTTACTTGATGATAAAGAATTATAGAGATTCCTTTAAGGGTTTCAAGAATGGCATGACTGAAATGACAACCAAGTGGTTATTTAATGACACTATGTTAGTTTGACAAAAGAAGAATGATCAAAGGGGAGGTCAATGGAAAGAGAGTAGTCTCAGGCAAATGACCTCAACTGAAATTAAACTTTTAATTGTATTAATGTAGAGGAGCAGACAGTGGTAGGATTTGTCATGGGATTAAAAGCTGAGAAAAGAAAGCTCATGAGATATACCACAGAACTACTTTAAATAGTCTTAAAAAAGCACTAAAGGAAATTAAAATAACTAAATTACACTTCTAAAATCCTTTTGGAGAGGTTTGGATTAAATAATCATATTAATCCACCTCGAAGACACTTAAAACTATTAGTGAAGACACGTTCCTTTCTATCCTCAAAGGATTTTTTTTAATATCCAAGACAATTTAAGAAGACTAAAGGGGAAAAGTTATATGTACTTTATTGTAGGCTTACCAAGCATGACATTTTGGAGGTTTTCCTAGTGGGATTATTAGTTTGTTGGGCTACAACATGCTGATCCTTTTGAGTCAAAGTTTAACTCATCTTCTCTGAAACATTGCATCAATTTACAAAGAAAAAAAAAAGTCACCAGGATACCAACAACTTTAAATGTTATGAACTTTAAAGGGAATTGAAGTTGCTAGATATATAGCTCAAATTACGCTTGTCATAATTTTAGTTATAGCCAAACTTTTATTTTTATCTTTTTATATTGTTTTATTAAAAACCCACACTCAAGAAAAGGCAAAAATGGTGATCCACTTCATTGGCTGCCCCAAAATCATCTTTCTCATTGCTCCATTCACATTAAAACAGTGTGTTACATTTATCAAACCAGGAAACAGTATTTCCCTCCCTGGGAAATCCAGAAACATATGTTTATGTTAGTGTCCCTTTTCCATTTTGAAAAAATTCTCTTTGACAGAGACTTTTATTTTGGTCCATACCTATGTTTCCACTTGTCTTTTTGACAGATGATATGGGAACAAAGTAGGAGTTTAAAAGTCTTGTTTTCTTTCTGTCACCTGTTGACATTATACTATCTACCACAAATTACAGGCTTTCTTTTGCTTGTTTTTTTAAATCCAAATATAATATTTAGAGATTTTTTTATTCTTAGAATAATTTTTCATGTGAATCATCTCATTTTTGACCTTAGCCTCCTGGATACTCTTTTTACCTGTTCATGCTGTCTTCTTCCTTGGTTATATGCCTTTGCTTTCATCTTTGGTATACCTGAAATTTTTTTCTCCAAATAATGTAACAAAAATAGCATGTGCTTTCTCTTGACTTGTCTGTAGTATAAAACAGACAAATGTGTACTGCCAACTATGAGGTATATTTTTCAAATTTGAGATTATTATAAGACTATCTTAGCTGTTTATAATCTATGTGAGGGGAAAGATGAGTTTAGTTTTGGACATATTGAGTTTAAGATGTATCCCAGTTTGAGATACATAATAGGCTTTTGGAAATGTGAATTTGGAGTTTAGGAGAGAGATTAGGGCTGGATAAGTACATTTAGCAATTTAATACATGAGGGCTGAATTACAATTCTTGCCAAAATTCTAGAATGTATTATTAAAGTATTACAATCAGAAAAATTACAAACAGAATAAGTTACAAACAGAAGACGAAGTTGTGATGACAGAGATAATGCATGATTTCATCGTGAACAGATTACGCCAGATGAAACTCATTTCCTCTTTTAATGGTAGATTACAGTAATGAGATAGAATAGAATACTTTAATTTCAGTGAAACATGTGACAGAATCTCACCTATTAGCTCTGTGGACAAGATGGAGAGTTGTGGTCTAGATAATGGTACAGTTAGATGGATTTGAACCTTTTTCTAGAACCTCTATTTTAAAGAGGAGGCCCAGGTCAGTTATGTCTCCCTTCTTCTCCAGGCTCCACTTGTAATTCATCTCCACATGTCTACCATGTCCCTTTGCCAGGTACCTTCATCTTCCCTTCCCTCCATCCCCTTGTGGGTCATCTTCCCTCTTTAGAATATAAGCTCTTTGAGGGCAGAGACCATCTTTCTTTCTGCTTGTATTTGTATTCCCAGCACTTGGCATAGTGCCTGACACATAGTAAGTGCTTAATAAACACTTGTTGACTGACTGACCCAAAAAATTGAAAAAAAATCTGACTTTTATGTAGAGTTTTTAGGTTTTCAAAATTTTTACTTACATTATCCCGTCAAAATAGTGCTGCATGGTATCCCCATTATACAGATAAGGAAACCGAAGGTCATAGAAGTTATGACTTATCCATGATTGCACAATTAATGTCTCAGGAGAGATTTGAATCTATAGCTTCTGACCATAAGTTGAGTTCTCTGTCTCCTAAGCCATGCTGTCTACCTTTCAAATTACTCAATGTCAATTTGGAGGATATTTTTAATGAAATATATTTTATTGGCCCTGAATTGTTTAATATTTTATCAATGAATTGGATAATCGTACATATGCCATGCTTTTCAAATATGCAGATGACACAAAGCTGAAAAGAATAGCTAAAACGTTTGATGATGGAATCAAGATGCTAAAAGATCTCAACTGGCAAGAACATTGGGCTAAATCTAGTAATAGGAAATCGAATAGACAAATTCTTATGATTTGAGATAAAAAAATACACTTTAAGAAGATAAGGAAGTTCAGAAAGAAGCACAGAAAGCAGGACAGTTTTGACGGTAACTTTTAGAATTTATTGTATACATTTTTTGTATTGTATACATTTATTGTATACATTTTTAAAAAGTAAATGTTATGAAATGGAGATTTGAGGCTTCATATAGTATCTTTTTTTGCATGTTCTGCTCTATATATGAAAATGCTCTTTTTTGGTATTTAAATTTAGAATAAAAATTTTAAATAAATATTACACAAAATTTTAAAAATCTACTTTATTAGTGCAAGATAATTGAGACATGGTTATAGCAGTGTGTCTGAAAAAGACTTAGGGATTTGGTGGACTGCAAATTCAATCTGATTTAATTATAATAGCAGCAGCCAAGAAAGTTAGTGAGACCTTTGGCTGCAATGAGAGGCACAGTGCCCAAGGGGAAGGACATAACAGTTCCCTTGTATTCTGCCTTGGTCAGATTACACATGGAGCATTTTGTTTAGTTCTGGATGCCGCATTTTAGAAAGGACAATTATAAACTGGATAATGTCTAGGGAAAGGTGATCAGAATGGTGACAGGCCTCAGGATTATGACACAGGAAGTTGATTGGAGAACATGAGGATGGTTAATTTAAAGAGGATTTAGGCAAGACTTGATAGCTGTCTTCAAGTATGTGAAAGGCTATCATTTGGAAGAGGGATTAGATTGCAGGGGCAGATTCAGCCTTGATTTAATTAAAATTTTTTAGTAAACTCTAAAGCAACCCACAAACAAAATAGGCTTTCTCAAGAAGTAGTGAGTCCTCTGCCTTTTGAGATTTCCAGGTAATGGCTGGAAGACTATTTGATAAGAATTTTGTAGAGGGGATAGTTTGGACTAGATTGCCTCTAAGTTCCTTTCCAGCTCAGATTCCATAATTTTGAAAGAGAGAGCATTATGTCCACATTCTAGGTACATAGTCTAGTTATTCACTCTTCTGGTTTTGGCTCTTTTTTGAATATGGGTGAACAAAGGGAGCAGGTGTGCTCTAGAAGCCAGGGAGAGTAGGCTTTAACTGTATCAGCTTCACACTTAATCTAGTTTGGATCTAGGGATACTTAAAATTCTATCTAATTAAAGCAAATTATATTGGATCTATAAATCTGGTGGAAAGGAATATTATATATTGTCAGGAGATGAGCATTTTGTAGGTATCATGCAATGGAAATTTGCTATAACTTGTAACTGAACTTTATGGATTTTGAAAAGCTTCCTTTAAGAGAGACTTTGTACACTAGTCTATGATATTCACATATCACAGTATCAAAGAAATTCTAGACATTTTATGGATCTATAGTTTTTTTTTTACATTAAAATTAGGCATATGTGGAAGTTCAGATTTTTCAATGCATTCCTACAATGGGTCTAGGAAACTAAGTAGCCACTGCCACCTGTTGGTGAACAAAAAACACACCCTAGATCGACTTTCCATACAAGTTTATAGACATACACGTGTGCATACATATCACATGCATATTTCAAAAAAGAGAATTTTGCATGATTAGAAGAACAGTAAATAGTATTTTGGGTTACCCCACTTTGTTATCAATGAATTAACAAAAATCTATTGATCACTTTTTATATTCCTAGAACTGAACTAGGAAGATTTTATATAGATATAGACAGATATTGATAGGAGTAAGCAGATAGATCTCATATGTATGGATAGAGATAGAGATAAACATAAATGTGGCATAGATATAGAACTTGGGTCTTGATGCAAGAAGCTTACCACCTAGTTAGGGAAACAAAATTCGCACACACACACACACACACAAAATTTAAGAAATAATTTAGGGCTAAAGTGTATGCCATTGACTAGAATGTGAATTTTAAGAAAAGTCAGATCAGAGTGGGTTGGTCCTGTTAGAGAGGACAGAGCTTGAGATGTGGCATTAGAACTCACCTGCATAGACACAGCAGCTGAAAGTTTGAGAATGGATGAAGTATCCAAAGGAGAAAGTAGAGAGACAAAAGTGGGCCAGAATCTTTGAGGACACCTGCGGTGAGCAGGAAGAATGAGGCAAGCCAAGAAAAGGAAACAGAGGTGTGGTAGTGATGCACAGAGAAATCATTAACCCTGTTTTTAAAAGGCTGTATACAGATGGAGGAAACAAGGCCATGTAACTGAGAAGGTCAGGAGCTCTAAGTCCCAGGATAAGCTAAGTCTTACAATGAAAGCTAAAGAAACAAACAAAAAAAGCCTTTTAAAAAGTAGTAATGAGACCAAGAGGGACATTAAGAAAAAAGATAGGACTACTGGACAATCCTAAAGGACAATGAATGGGAGGTAATACTACTCAATTTTCATTTTGTTGTTTTCTTTTACAATGGGAATGATCTACAAAATAGGAAACATACTGTCAAACAAAAATAGTTCATATGTAATTACAACCCAACTTCAAACTCTCCAAAGTTGCTTTTCTAAATCTCTTCCTTTCTCAAGCTATCTATACTACCATTTCCCCTCTTCCTCTCAGCAAAGGATCTTACTTTATGCTTCATCAAAAATTTTGAGGTCTTTATCTGCTGCCTGCCAACATGTCCAGGCTCAGATTCTTATAATCTAGGCACTAGCTCACTAATGTTAAGACTCCTTAAGAGTCTGACCAATATGATGAGTGCTCTAATAAGTCTTGTCTTTAGCTGAAAAAAAAAATGCCCAAGTCTTTTTCATGCTTATCACTTGACCGTACTGTCTCCTTAAGCTACTGTACTATATCTACCCTCCCTTTTGCTGCCAAATCTATACATATTACTTCTACTCATCTTCTACTCAATTCTCAACCCTTCCAATAGTGGCTTCCACTATTTGGTTGAAACTGTTCCCCTCCAGTTCACAATTATTGATAAAGCCAAACACTTTTTTTCTCAGCCCTCATCATTTCCTGCAATATTTAACATTACTGGCCACATTCTCCTTTGCATACATGCATCGTCCCTGAGTTTTTGTGACTTTGCTTGTGACCTGGCTCTCATTCTCTTTATTGGACAGTTCCTTTATAGGCTCTTTTGCCATTTTATTATCCCATACTCTATTCAAGCCTTTGTCCTGGGCTCTGTCTCTTCTTTTTCTCTCCCAGGGGAGAGAAACCTGCAGCCTTGAGGCCATATGTGGCCCTCTAAGTCCTCAACTGCATCCCTTTGACTGAATCCAAACTTCATGGAGCAAGTCCTTTTATTAAGGGGTACAGAATGTATGCTCTTTCAGTGATATCTTGTGCTTCCAATGAACTCAATTATCATTTATCTGAAGATGACTTCCAAATCTACACATTCAGCCCTCATCAAGACCGGGACATAGTAGGCACTTAGTACATTCTTGCTGCCTGATTAATTTAACATAAGGGGCATCTCATTAATATGGTTCATCTCATGAATTTGAGAGGAACTGTATTTCAGGGTACTTATAAAAAAAGCAAATTCAATTGCTCGTGATCTTTGAAAATTGTAGAGAATAGGGAAGGTGGTACAACATTGGAAGAAGGAAAGATAGATTGTTCAAAATAAACCTGTGAGCTTGATTTGGCCATGAAAGACAAAGCTCAATTCTTATTTTGACAGGGTTGCTATGCAGGGGAATGCTATAGCATAGTATACCCCAATATCAGTCACACATTTGACACAGCCTCATGATATCCTTGTGGGCACAATAGAGAAAAATGGGCTGGAAAGAAATACAGTTGAGTTAATTTAAAACCGACTTCAAGAGCAAAGATTGATGGGTAAGGTCAATTGAGAGAACTTCCAATTGAATGCTCTAGGAATCTGTTCTAGGCTCAGTTCTATTCAACATTTTTTTTTCAGTGAGACTTAGGTGAAGGTATAGATAACATACTTATCAAATTTGGGTACAATGTAATGGGGGAGTCACTAATACATTTGATGATAATTAGGAACTAAAGATTTCTAAAGGTAAAATGACAGGCTAGATCTAATAAGATGTAATTTAATAGGATAAATATAAATCTCAGTTAATACTAGTTAATAGTATGGCATGACTTGTAAAATAATCAGTGCTACTTTGGGTAGCATTAATAGAAGCATTGTGTCAACAAAGATGGAGGTCACCTGACTGGACCATACATGGATTATGAGGTTCTGTTCTGAGCACTAGATTCTAGGAAGCTGGAGTGTATACCAAGAAAGGAGTTTGGAATGGAAGGGGATTAAAAATCATACTATTTGAGGATCATTTGATTAAACTGAAGATTCCTAGCCTAAAAAAACAGAGGACCCAAAGCAAGAGGGGATATATGTTACTTCTGTATAGATGATGTGTCCCCCCCCCAATATATCTGCATCTTCTTTTGAGGCAGGGTGTTATTTACATCAACATTATTCCTGTCATCCAAGCCCCAAACCCTAGATTTTTCTGTGAATCCTCTTGCCTCATCTCTATATCCATTCAGTCACTAAAACCTATCAGTTATAACTCCATAATTTATTGCATCTGTGTTCATTCTCCCTGTTGCCAGACTAGCTCAGAACCTTATTGGCTCACATTTCAACTGCCTTCAATATCTTGTTTTTAGAATGATGCTAGAGTGATCTTCCTAATGTACAGTTTTAATCATGCCATTTTCCAAAAAACTTTCATCGATTCTCCATTTCCTGTTGAATGGAGTCTAAATTCATTCACCTGGTATTCATGATCCCAGCCTATCCTTCCAACCTTATCTCACATTACTTCCTTTCACCTACTTCTATGGTCTAATCAAACTAAATTTTTCATTTTTTTCAACATTCCCCAAACTGTCCTACCTCTATGACTTTGCTTATATCATTCCTTCTGATTGAAATTCCCTTTTCCATTCCATTTCAGCAACTCCAACTGAAATCTCATATATCCATCAAGGCCTAGTTAAAATTGTACTAGGTCACTTCCCTGGTCAGTCAGTTAATCAGTCAACAAACATTTATTAAATGCTTACTATGTGCCAGGCATTATGATAAATGTTGAGAATACCAATACAAGCGAAAGAAAATTAGTTCCTACCCTCAAGAAGCTTACATTCTAATAGGAGAAGATTACACATAAGAAGAAGCTGAAAAATGTGGGAGATAGAGGAAGTTATGGTAGAGAAAGTCCAGAGTACAGCCTGGAGAGGAATGAAAGCATGGTTGGCCTGGCCATGCTACTTAAAGGTTTTAGGAGGAGCCATCTAATCAGAGAGAGAGAGAGGCCTGGATGTATGTGTTGGGGGTACTTCCGAAGTGTGAATTCCGGTGCTGGAGGGAACTTCTTGTTTCTAAGAAGTGGTGGAGAAGGCCCAGAGGGCAACCTGGAGAGGAATGATTAACCTCCCTAGAAGTAGTTTCTGCTTTTTCTGACTTCTTACAATCTTTTTGTACCTCTCTAATACTCACATTCTATGTAGTATGTTAGTTATTTGTAATATATTTAATCTCTATAAACTGCAAGCTGTAGGAGAGGAGAGATCTCACATCATTATTCATTTCCATATTCCTACTTGTGCCTATCATAGCTCACAAATAAATGTTTGCTGAACACATGATATTCAAGTCTTTTAGCCTTGACTTCTTTGCCAAACTCTAGTCTTGTGTCTCCAACTATTTTTATTCTTCTTGTATGATTACTCTAATTTTTTCCAAAAAAATTAATTTTCCAAAAGCAGCTCTCCCCCATGACTTATTTATTTTCATTTCTTTTATTATCTTGAAATGAGATAATATTTGTGAAGCATTTAACATATAGTGTTGAGGAACATAGTAGTGACTACATGCATGCTCATTCCCTCCCTTCACTTTCTTGACATTCTGATTCAAAAACGTGAAGTCATCTTTGATTCCTTTCCCTTATTCCCTCCTTCTTTCCTGCCTCCCATATATTATCAGTCAACAAATTTTGTCTGTTCTTTCTGACATTTGCCCCTTCCTTACAGTCCCATTGCAAACACTCTAGTTAAATCCATCAGCATCAGCCCATTCTTAGCAATATACTTGAAATAACCAATGTACCCCAATTATTGACATTGTCAATTAATTATATTTATTTATAACTATAGGCAAAAACAATTTCTCTATTTTACTTAAGTAAATTGAGAACAAGAAAGAAAATAATCCATCTATGATCAGTTAAGAAGTGGTAGAGTCAAAACTAGAATTGAGATTAAGCTAGATTAATTTTATAATTAATTTAAATTATTTTATTTTTGCTGAGATGATTCTTATCATTTAAAAATATTCCTGGATAAGTTAAAGTAAAACAATAAATTTACCTATTTTTTAAAATAGTATGAAGAAAGAGTGGAAACAATATTGACAGAAATTAGGAAACCTTAGATTGACTGTGCCTATAAGTTTGCACACAAATAATTTTTAGGGATTTTAATATGTTTGTATGTATGTATATACATATATACATAAGAAAAATAAATATTTATTTTTATTCCCATCTCATGGGAATATCACAGGAACAAATGGACAAAATATCATTCATTTGCCTTGTTGAGGTCCTCTTCAGGGAGAGTGAAATTTAAACGATGTCCAAATTCTATTGAGACTGCCCTATCTCCAGAAACCAAATATGCTGAAATTTTGAATTTCATCGAGAAACACTAGATTGCAGCAGAACTTAGAAGCTATACAGTGGAACATGCTCCTAGTCACAAACTCTTAGAGTGGAAGGGACCTTAGAGGTCATCCAATCAAATCTACACCTGAAGCAGGAAGCCACTTTGTAACTTAATACATCAATTCAGCTAATTGCTTAAATCAGTATTGTGCACTATTTACTCTTTGCTCTATGACTTTATCACTATCAAGACATTGTTTTCAGATGACAGCTCTTATCAAGTTAACTTTGTAGCCCTTTAAAGCACATTAGAGAAGTTGGAATAATTCCACAATAGCTGCAAGTCTAATGAAAAAATAGCCTATTTCATATTATATAAATAATACCCAAGCTTAAATTTAAATTCACACATTATCCTCTGGCAGAACTAGTAATAGAAGTATATCATTTTTCCTTTGGAACATTTAAAGAAGATAAACATTTGCAATTTATTTTGGAACCAGGGGATGCATTCATTTATTTATTTGAGATGTCTTCTGAGATCCTTTCCAATTCTTAAATATACATATGTTAAATTTATTTCATTTTTATTTTGTAATACATGCTGAATCTGTAGACAAAATCTAAATTTGGGGATTCATACTAATGATTTTCATTAGGAATAATAAACTTATATGTAAATGATAAAGATATATTATAATGTAAAAGAACATTTTCACATCAATAATAGTTGTGGATAACGGGCTAGGAATTCTATGTATTTGTTTTAAAAAAGCAACCCAGTATTTCTTAAAGCTCTCAAGGGTTCTTGGGAACCAGCTCCATATACTCAGAGAGGGAGGTAGATTGTAGGACTAGGAGACATGTAAAAGGAGTGGGATCATCATCATGTCTCTTATTTCCAGCTTGACTCCCTAGAAACTTTAGAAAATTTTCCTTTGCGTGAGAGTAGTCTCTCTCAGTTGATCAAGATTTCATCTCACTATCTTCTAAAGAGCTCATTATCTCGTGTTTTTCCAGTATATTCTAATCTATATAACTTCTCCAATATCTGCCTTCTATTGCTTGAATAAAGGGATTCACTTTCTCTTCACATTTGTTTGTTTGTTTTTTTAGGCGATTGGGGTTAAGTGACTTGCCTAGGGTCACACAGCTAGCAAACTTCGAGTGTCTGAGGTTGGATATGAACTCAAGTCCTCCTGACTTCAGGGCCGGTGCTTTATCCACTGCACCACCTAGTTGCCCCTTCTCTTCACATTTGTGATGGTCTTTTGTATTACTAGTATTTGGTGGGCAGCCATTTTTGGAGCCAAATTGTAGCCATTGGGCCACACCAATGAATGTAAGTTGAGGATACCTTCTGCTTTAAGAGATAGCAAGCAAGGAAGCTAGTGGCTTTGTTTTTTAACCATCCTGCCACTAGGCCAGCAACATTTAGGGAGGCAAATAAATATAATTCTAGTTCAGTATCCTCTCTCTCAGAGAACAGAGCAGTCAGCCTAGTTACCCTTTCTCCTGCTTCCCTCAAGGCAGGAATGGTATTCTCCCTTAGAGAGAAGGGGGACGATTCTAGAGACATTGATGGATACCACACATGAGTTGAATTTAGATAATCCATGTGGTCATATATAATTTACTTGGGTAGTACTCACACACATTACAACAATAAAAAATTAAAAAGAAGAAATATTACACATCTTAGAACCAGAAGACCTGGATGCTGTCACTTAGTGTCCTATCCTGTGTGACTTTGAACAAGTCATTTGACCTTACTAAACCTGTTTCTTCATGCATAAGATGAAGAGGTTGTACAAGATGACCTCTAAAGTCCTTTCTAGAACTAAACCTATGATCCTATGAACCTTTTAATAGACACATTTTAGGCCATCCATTCATATCTATCCTATGTTATTCTTGTCTATATCATTCCACAAGTTTGCCACAGGGGTCCATCCAACATCCTGGGGGTCTTTCTCATTTTCTCTTGGTGTTGTGAGGATACAAATGAAACAGATGGGTTATCTATCAATTATTCCTCACACCTGTCACATGGTAAGGCCATCTTCTGGTTTTATTTATAGTATGAATATCAAGATTAGTATACATTTTACTCAATCGTATGTTTACTCATCTGTCATGAGGTAAAGATTTCAGATTTATAATGCCAATAGGTAAGTTAGTCTTAGTATTATTTTCCTCTCTTCCTGATACTATATTTAGCATCACTGCAGAAGTGGACCAGGGCTGCATAGTGCTGGCTCTATGGCTGCTAGGTGGCTCAGTGGGATAGAGTGTGGGACTTGGAATAAGGAAGACATGAGCTCAACCCTTACTAGCTGTGTGATCTGGGGCCTCAGACTCTTATTAGTTTTGTAACTATAGGCAAGTCATAACCTCTCGGTCTCAATTTCCTCACCTGTAAAATGGGGATAATAAAAGTACCTCTCTTGCAAATGAGGATCAAGTGAAATAATATAAGTAGAGTTCTTTGTGAACCCTAAAGTACTATATAAATGATAGCTATTGTTATTTTTGTCCTGAGGACCATTTTGTACTTGCTTATTTGTTTCAAGGACTACCAAGACCAAAGTAGTCATTGAAAACTAGTCATCCTACTTATACTCTTATAGTGGTATTCACCAGCAGTGAAATGAACATTTCTGTACTTAGTTAGTTTAGTCAATCAATTAATAAATATTTATTAAGCAACTTCTATGTGCTAGACAGGGCAGCTAGGTGGTACAGTGGATAGAGTGCCAAGCCTGGAGTCAGGAAGATTCATCTTATTGAGTTCAAATCTAGCCTTGGACATTTAGTAGCTGTGTGACTCTGGGCAAGTCACCTAACCCTGTTTACCCCAGTTTGCTCATCTGTAAAATGAGTTGGAGAAGGAAATGGCAAACTATTCCAGTATCTTTGCCAAGAAAAACCCAAATGAGATCACAAAGAGTTGAATATGACTGAAATGACTGAACAACAAATGTGCCAGGCATCGTGCTAAGCAATAGGGATACAAAAAGAAGCAAAAGACAGTCCCTGCCCTCAAGGAGCTTACAATCTAATGGGGGAGACAACATGCAAACAGAACACAATCTGTTACTGGGGTCATACTCTAATTTTTTCTAGCAAGGCAGCACATGCCAGAGTTAATAATCATTTGATTTAGCTTTCAATAACTTGAGATGACCTCCATACCACAAGGAAGGAACAGAACACGTCTTTGAAGACAACTTTATTTCTAGAGCTGAACTCAATCTCTCTACAACTTCCATCCATTACTTCTAGTTATGAAGCTTCTAGACAAATGTGTTGACATTGTCAATGAGGTGGCACTGGGGAAATATTAATAATACCACTTTCTAAAGCTTTCTGGTTAGTAGCATGTCAAATAATATGGTAGGAACTGTTTGTCTAGCTTGCCAAAGAAGGTACTGGAGGGAGGCTTAATAGGATTTTGCCAGAATAAAAGGATGGCAATAGATTATAATAATGATAATAATAATAGCTAACATTTATATAGTGCCTACTGTGTGTCAGATACTGTGATAAGCTTTTTACAATTGCTATTTCATTTGATCCTCACAAGAACCCTGGGAGGCAGGTACTATTATTATCCCCATTTTGTAGATGAGGAAACTGAGGCAAATAGGTTAAGTAACTTACCCAGGGTCACACAGCTAGTAAGTGTCTGAATTCAGATTTGAACTTGGGTTTTCTTGAGTCCAGGCCCAACATTCTACTCACTATACCCCACTGATACAAGATTTCCTTATTTCCATGTACCCATAAGTTATTCTTTATTCATGATGTTTGATCCTCTTCTTTTAATTTTTTTTTAACCAGTTCAACTTCTGGGGTCATTTACTATATAAAACTCCCATTTTGAAGACAACTTTGTAGATTGACTTCAAATCCAGAAAAAAATAACAATAAATTATTTTCTTCAAGATCACAATTTTATAGCATTCCTTCCAGGCTCCTCTTTTAGTTGAGTACTCTGAAAACATTTTCAAGGGACAAGAAAATTACTTGAAAACATTGAGCTTATTTTGTTGATTTTGCAAGATCAATTTTTTTTTTAGTCATTCTACTTTGATCTCTCTGGAGTGAACAAGTTTTCTTTAGTTGTCCTTTGCTTACCCCTCTCTTCTTCCCTCCAAGTTCTCTTTGGTCTGGAATGACTCCAAACTTGCAGCCAAATAAGCACAAGGGGTCTTTATGTGTAGTGCACTTAACATAGTGTTGCACAAAATGTTTAATAAATGTTGATTGATGAACTAATGGATCAGGGAAAGTTTGGTTTAGTAGCATTTGTGTTAGGCTTGAAAAAAATGAGGAAGCAATTAATATCCAGAGAAAGGTAATGGTTTTAGGTATGAACAAAGGCAAGAAAGTGGGAGAATGCAAGGTATTTTCATGAGGCACAGAGTACTCCAGTTTGGTCAGGTTGGGGCATGAGTGTGCAAGATTGTGGAGAACCTTGAGTGCCAAGAAGGAAAATTTGAACCTTATTCAGTAGTCAGCAGTATGTTCCTGAAGAGTTTTGAGCAGAGGGATAAAAAAGGTGGATGGATAGATGACTAAATCTATCTGTAAGGAAGGTATTTTGGCAGTAGCATGAAGAATACATTGGAGGTGGCAGAGCTGAGGTAGAAAAACTTGTTGGTAAGTTTTTTTTTAATTAAATTTTATTTTAAGTTCTGATTTGTCTATTTGTTCCTGTCTATCCCCCTTGACCATTGAGAAGGAAAGAAAAAAAAATAGAAGAAAAGGTTGGGGTTTTTTTTGTACTCTGCGTGCATCTTTTTTTTTTTTGGAGGTGGATAGCATATTTCTTCATAGGTCTTTTGGAATTGTGGTTGGTCATTATGTTGATCAGCGTTCCTTTGTCTTTCAAAGTTGTTTATCTTTATAATATTGTTACTATTGTATGAATTATTCTCCTAGTTATGCTGACTTCACTTTGCATCATGTCATACAAGTCTTCTCAGGTTTTTTTTCTTTTTCTTTCCTGAAACCACTCCCTTCATCATTTCTTATGGCACAATAGTTTATCACTTTCATATACCTTAACTTGCTCATCCGTTCCGCAAATGATGGACACCTCCTCAGTTTCTAATTCTTTGACACCAAGAAAAAAATATGTGTGTGTGTACTTACACACACACACATACACACATATTACAGATGGGTCATTTTCCTCTTTCTTTGATCTCATTGGGATATAGAACAAGTAACAGTCTTGCTGGACTGGAGGGTATGAAAAGTTTAATAGCTTTCTGGGCACAGTTCCAAATTGCTTTCCAGGTGGCTGGACCAATTCATAGCTCCATGACTGTTGCATTAATGTTCCTATTTTTCCACAGCCTGTCCAGCATTTGTTATTTTCCTTTTCATTTTTTTTTTGTCATTTGCCAATCTGATGGGTATGGGTATCAGTGTTGTTTTAATTTGCTTTTTGTAATCATTAGTAAATTAGAGTGATTTTCATATGGCTAGATTTCTTCTCCTTAAAATTATCTTTTTTCATATCCTCTGACCATTTATCAATTGTGGAATGGCTCTTATTCTTATAAAATTTGAATCAGTTCCATAGCTCTAGATTTAAATCTCTCTCCATATATATATATCTATATATACATAACATATATATATATACACATGTACATGTACATATATGTAGCTATATATCTATAATTATATCCAGGATTACAAATGAGACCTTTTGAAAAGAACCTATTTGTACAAAGATATTTCTAGCAGCTCTTTTTATAGTGGCTAAGAATTGGAAATTGAGGGGATGCCCATCAATTGGAAAATGGCTGAACAAGTTGTAGTATATTATTATAATGGGATATTATCGTGCTATAAGAAATAACAAGGAGGATCATTTCAGAAAAACCTGGAAAGACTTACATGAACTGATACAAAGTGAAGTAAGCAAAACCAGAAGAACATTATACACAGTAACAGTAATAATGTATGATGAACAACTGTGAATGACTTAGTTATTCTCAGCAATATGATGATTCAAGACAATACCAAAGGGCTCATGATGAAAAATGTTATTAGCCTCCAAAGAAAGAACTGATGGCATCTGAATACAGACTGATGCATACTATTTTTCACTTTCTTTCTCTCTCTCTCTTTTTGTTTTGTTTGAGTTTTATTCCACAAAATGACTAACATGGAAATCTTTTATATGATTGTGCAGTATAACCTATATCAGATTGCTTAGGAAGGGGAGAGAAGGAGGGATGGAATATGGAACTCAAAATTAAAAAAAAAACCACCAAGTAAAAAAATTGTTTTTACATGTAATTGAGGGAAATAAACTATCAAAAAATAAAACAAAAACAAAAAAAGACTAAAAAAAAGAAATGAGACCTTTTTCAGAGAAATTTCTTGCAAAAATTTCCTCCCTCCCATTTCTCACTTCTCATTTTATCTACTTTGTTTTGTTTATGAAAGATCTTTTGAATTTTTTAAGTAAAATTGTCCATTAAGAATTTATCATAATATATTTGGGGAGTAATGTGGGGAGTAATGTACTAGTATGGCTATTGGGAGACTAGGAAGGAGTTGATGGCATAAAGGAGTTTATGGAGGTAGAATTGATAGGATATGGCAACTGACTGGAAGTGAGAGGTGAGGAAAAGGAACATTCAAAGGCAATTCAAGGTTAGAAATACAGAAGATAATGTGTATGATGGTGCCACAGACATAAATTGTGAAGTCAGAAATATAGCCAAACTTGAAGCAAAAGATGATGTTTGATTTTGAAAATGGATATAGTAAGAATGGGCTGAAAGTCACAAGTAGAAAGATTATTCTTAGTAAGTAACAGGGATTGATTTCAATGTTAAGAAATTCAGGAATGCAGAAGTGGGGCTAAGGGACTTCATATTGGTTGGTTTCAGCCATCTCAGTGAAGGAAATTAGATCTGCTGTATGTGCAAAGTGGGAGTGAGATGGTAGAAGAAAAGATTTGCAATAGTTGCTATGTAGCACGAGATAGGGACTCAAGATTAAATATGAAGGCAAATGAAGCCAAATTGAGAAAATGAACTGGGGCAATTGAGATGAATCAAGGGAACAAGGATCATAATAAGGGCAAAAAATCAGTTTAGTATCAATGAAGGAATAGGGTAGGTAAAAGGATAAGAGGTTGTAATATGAAAGTAGTTTGGTTACCTAACCTGAAGGAGTTTCGGAGGTAGAAGCACATTAACCCACTTGCCCAGAGTCTCAGAACTAATGAGTATAAGAAGCTGAATTTGAATCCAGATCCTTGCTTCAAACCTACACCCACAATTGTTTCTTCAGTTAAATATAAAACTAAAAATATATACTCCACTCATAATCAATAACAAAAATACTATAATTATCTGATACAACAATATTTACTTATAATTGTCTTTTCCAGTCAATATACTTAGAACTAGAGAATTTCATCTCATTTTTCTTCTGGTAGCACTTGTAAGTTTTGAATAGGGATTTTTTGAAGTTTAAAAATGCTGTCATCCTTTGAGTTTTTTGGTAAGCATTACTGATTTACAGAGAAATTAGATTTCACAAAGAGATCTGAGGCACTCTAGCTGATGACTTTTCCCTTGAGTGCAGCCCGCAGAGGGGAAAAGGAAGCAAAAGAAGTTTGACATGAATAGCCAGGGTAACTGAAGAAAAGATTACCTAAAATGTCCTCAGCATTTGCCACCCACCCAAAGCCTACTAGTGCTCAATTGAACATGCTCATATAAAACAAAGGAGTGGACTTCAGAGGGGCACTCATTCACTGTCTCCTGAGCGGGTGTGAAAGACACACTTGCTCCAATCAGAGGGAGTCCACTGCCATAAGCAAGAACGAAAGAGCAAGAGAAGACAAAGCATTTGCATTTTGCTAGTGGAGAAGGATTTATTCATCTGCATAAGGTAAACTCCCTATACTACAAAGAGCATCTCAAAGAAAGGCATTCCTTCCCCTTTACTCTAACTGGGAAGCTACTCTCTTTAATATCCAGCAGAGGGGTAGTTTCTTGGGTGGTAAAACCTTTGCCCAGGCCAAGTTGTTGCTGATTTTAGTAACCACGGAAGGAATGAAACAATATTATTCCTCAGAGATTAGTATGAACAACTCTCAGGAAGTAGAGGGAAGGAGGAGGGAATTACCTGTAAGGATGCAAAATCATAGTTAAGGAAAGGTTTGCATTTAAAATGTTGTCTTAAGAATGAAATTATCATTTTTTTCCTCTGAAAAGGTAATTGTATTCTACACATCCCCTTGACTGAGGATGAGTGAAATTTAAAACAGACCTGGTTATTTATTTATTTACTTAGTTACTTTATTTAGAAAGGGAGGGAGAGAGTTAACAAGAAAGGAAAGAAGAAAAGGAAGGTAAGAATGGAACGAAGGAAAGAAGGAAGGAAAGAAGGAAGAAAGGAAGTTTGTTTGCTGAAGTAGAGAGGACCCCAGTAAAAGCAGCCTGAGCATGGCGGTGGCAGGCTTTTCTATCTCCTCAGGTTTGCCAGGGGATAGAAAAGTCCTACAAAGTCCACCTAATTCCTCTCCCCCTTCCCCTTCTTTCACCACTTTCCTCTCATTGTACTTATAGGGGAATCTCTATAGTAATTGTGCGCTAGTGACATACGAGTACCAGAAAACGTTAAGCGCGTGGCTCACTGGCCAGTCTGGCCTGTGGTTCATCATGCCAGAATGGCACTGGGTAACTGATGGACGGCTAGAACTTCACAAATTGCCCACGAGAGGCTCCTTTTCTTGAGATTCTGAAGTTGATTTGTGTCAGATCATACATAGCTTTCTGGGCAATCGGGATAAACCCATCTTTTCTCTCTCCTCTCCCCTCTCCCTCCCCTCCCGCCCACTTCTGGAAAAATTCTCCATCTTCTTGAGCGCCTCTTGGGCTGCTGCCCGCTTCCCAATGCACGGCTTTTTGGGAAATTGAGCTGCAAGGACTGAGGCAGGGGCTGATGGACCGGGTAGGGGTACTTTTCCGGCACAGCAGTGCCAATGCCCTCCCCGCCGGGCAGAGAGGGGGAGAGATCCGAGAGGGTAAACGAGTAGTAAGGCTCTGGGGGGCCAGAGATATATAGAAAGTTATAGAAAGGCTACTTTTTAGTCCTAAACAAGACCCTCACTTTTTTTTTTTTAACCGCTCTCTCTCCGCCTCCAACATCCTTTTTCTTTGCCGAGTTTCTTTCCCGAGTCATCTGAGTCTCCTTCTTCCCAAGTCAAGGTTAGGAATTCGCCTCAGACACGTGCTGAGCATGACACCGGGAGGATCTAAATGTTGCTGTTTTCTTTCTTTTTCTCCTTACTTCTTTCTCTTCAGACTCACGGAAGATGCGGGCAATTAGCGAATGGCCCAAGCTGCCTACCCTCTTCCTTTTCATTCTCGCTTTGGCCTCCCAGGAGAGCCAAGAAAACCCCCGGGGCCGCAGGGAAGCAGGCGCGCAGGGAGATAAAGAGAAGCTTCTCCATCTCCTTCCAGCGCCCGTAGCTTCCAGTAGCACCCACGTCCCTCAGCAGCTCAGCGCGGGCAGGGTGCGCTCCTCTAGCCAGCGGGAGCGCGTAGTGTATGCCACCACCTCCTCTACTTCCTCCTCCTTCTCCGAACCCCCGAGGGACCGAGACGACCGGACGCTGCGCTTCTCCGCCTCCTCCTCCATTGAACCAGCCGGCTCCTGGCTCCTCGGCGTACCAAGGAGCGCAGGTAAGAACCAATTCCAAGACCTGTTTCTTTCCTTCGCTACCTGTTCGGCGGACCTGACCTGCATCCAGCTTCTGGATGTTGGAACGGACTAGGGCTTGAGAGAGCCTCCTATCTCACGCCAGAAATTACAGTCTCATTGAGAAAAACAAAAACATAAAGTTTACACCCTCTCTGAAGCTTTCCATTCTAAAGCCTGCCCCTTAGAATTGGTACTTCGGTCCGGGGACTTTGAGAAGAGAAGAGAGGGAAAGGGTATATTCGGGGATCCAAGGAAGAAGAAAGGGAGTAAATTATGCTGAGGCGAATGGAAGTCTCAGTCACGCAAATACTCTACATTAAACTCTTCTGCACGAATTTGGGCTTTGGTTTCATTTGAAGACAGTGAGAGGTTTACATTTCTTCCCAGTTGGCCACACACGTTGATTTCCGTTATTATTAAAGACAGAGGGGTTGAGTGCAAGGATTGCTGAACTGAGAGTAAGCACTATATAAATCTAAATTTTTTTAAAATTTTATTTTTAGGCAATTGGGGTTAAGTGACTTGCCTGGGGTCACACAGCTAGTAAGTGTCAAGCGTTTGGTCTGAGGCCAGATTAGAACTCAGGTCCTCCTGATTTCAGGGCTGGTGCTCTATCCACTGTGCCACCTAGGTGCCCCTTAAATCTAAATTATTTAGTGCTGGATTTAGGATCTGTGTTCGAAATAGGGTTCTGCTGTTTATAAACAGTGTGACCTTGGGCGTGTCAAAAGCTCTCTGGGCCTCTAAGATTCCTTCTAGCTTGAAATCTACTTTCCTAGGATCTGAATTTCCATCAGTAATCAGCTTCTCTAGGTCTTTTAAAATATAAATGGGTCTGGAAAGAGACAGAATCCCCCAAAGTACTTTGGGGAGCAAGTTGCCAGGAGGTGGACGGTGGGAGGAGAGAAAAGACTGGCAATGGAGAGAATGGGTAGAGAGGGAAGTTAATGAGAGAAAGCTGAAGATAAAGGCTAGAGTGAAAAGGACAAATTAGAAGGAAGGTCTATAAAATTATAAGGGAAAGAGAAGATAGTAATTACATATATATCATAAAGCACATCCACATATGTTATTCCCTTAGTCCCTGGACACTTGGGACAAGTTATTGTTTTAAACCTCTTCCCCCACACACCTCTTCAGCCAGTGACTAAGTATTGAGAATATAGTTTTACGGTTGAAGAAGCCAAGGACCGGCAAATAACTTCAAGGGGGTTACATTGCTGAACTAGAACTAGAATTCAGATCTTCTGATTCCAAGGCCAGTGGACAAGCCTCTGCACTATTGCTATATCAAGCTAGCAAAATGCCCTGGAAAACTTGAAGAAATGAAGTTTGAAGAGATGGTTTCTTTTTTTCATCTTTGCCCATTGGTCTTTAGTACTAGATTGTTGTTGATTTTTTTCTATCTGTGTAGAGTCATATGATCATAGATTTAAAGCTGGAGGGGCCTTAGAGGTTATGTAAACTTTGCCTCTATTGTTTGCATGCCCATAGGAAACTCACCACCTCTCTGTTTTTGTTGTTCAGTCATTTCATGTCTCACTCTTTGTGACGCCCATTTGGGGTTTTCTTGGCAAAGATACTGGAATGGTTTGCCATTTCCTTCTCCAGATCATTTTACTGATGAGGAACTGAGGCAAACAGGGTTAAGTGACTTGTCCAGGGTCACACAGTAGAAAGTGTCTGAAGCCAGATTTGAACTCAGAAAGAGGAATCTTCCTGACTCCAGGCCTGGTGCTCTCTCCACTTTACCTCTTAGCTGCTTCTTCATATGATCCTTGTATGTAAAATGAAGGGATTGGACTCAAAGTCTCTTCCAGCTCTAAATCTATAATCCCTAACCTTAAATAACAGAGAAGGTATTTGAGCTCAGTTCTTTGGCTGCCAATCCAGCACATTTTGCATTGTACTACATAAAGTGCCCTATGTAAATCTCAGATCGATGATATCCCCTGTTCACCTCCTGACTTTTAGAAACCATCCCTGGAAGACTAAGTAATGTAGTCACAAACCCAGACTATAAAGAAACTATAGTTGTTTCCACTTAGACCCAGTATCTCCAGGCAGACTACTTCTTCCTCAGGGCAGTTCCTTAAAGCCATCAATCTTGACCCATAAAATAAACATAAAATGATTCCCTGTGGCTGTGTCCCATCTATATAGCAGGCCTCCTGACATAATGCTCTCATGACCAGGAATTAAGCAGAAGAATGGAAACTCAAGGTTCCTGCCAGACCCTAACTTGGCTGGGGCATACCATATATATTCAGGCCCCTCTACCTCATTTTTCACATTGTGCAAATAGAGAGAATCTAGGACAGTGGAATCAAAGGTCTGTCACAGGACCTTTTCCTTTTTAGTAATAGAAATTGTACAAGTTTGAGGTAGACCAAAGTTATGATACTGTAAGTGTTTCATTCATACAAACTGATTTTAATATATTTTTAGCTCATTCAACCCAAATTATAGCTAAGAAAGAAAATTTTTCTGTATGGGATGTAAAGGCGGTTAAATTTCTAGGAAAAATAAATGTTCAGTGGCTCCCTATTGCTTCTTCACAATCTGAGTCCTATTTCCTTTTCCAGTCTTACTTTATACTGCTCCCCTATGAACACTCTCTATTTCAATCAAATTGATCCATTAGCAGTTCACCAAACAAAAGCATGCTATAGATATAGCTTACTTAGATTTTAGCAAAGCTTTAGATAAAAATCTTATTCTGTCTTTGTACAGGAGATGGGGAGATATAGAGTAGATGATAATGTCATTAGATAGATTTAGAACTGGGTGAATGTCCAGTTTCAAAGAGTAATTGTTAATAGTTCAATGATGCTGTGGCAGGATGTCTCTAGTGGAGTACCTCATGGATATGTGATTGGCTATTTAACATTTTTATCAGTGACTTGAATAAAGGCCTAGATGGAATGCTTATCAAATTTATTGAGGACACAAAGCTGAAAGAGCCAGATAACATATGAAATGATAAATTTAGGATCCAGACAGCTAGGTGGTGCAGTGGACAGAGCACCAGCCCTGGAGTCAGGAGGAATGGAGTTCAAATCCGGCCTCAGACACTTACCAGTTGTGTGGCCCTGGACAGGTTAGGTAACCCTGATTGCTTCCAAAATAAATAAATAAAATACATAGAACTGTGTGTGTGTGTTCATAGGGATGGAACATTGTACTGTATCGTATTGTACTTAGGATCCAAAAGGGTCTTGATAGGCTGTTAAACACTGGACTTAATTAAATAAAATGAAATTTCACAGGAATATAAATGGAAATCTTAACACTTGGGTACAAAAAAAATCAGCTTCACAAGTATAAGATGGAGGAACCCTGGTTAGAAAACACTTGTTCTGTAAAGGAAATGGGGGGGGGTGATGTTTAATGGACAATTTCAATATGAATCAGCAGTGTAACATGGTGTAACTAATTTGATCTTGGTAGCTTTAAGAAAATTATAGCTTTCAGGAAGGCGAGGGCAGAATCCCATTGTACTCTTTCCTCATCAGACCTCTTTTGGAATATTGTGTTTACTTCTGGTCACATGATTTAATAAGTACATTGATAAACTGGAGAGTATCTCTATGGAAGACTTGAGATCATGTCGTATGAAAACTGGCTGAAAGAACTGAGCATGTTTAGTGTGGAGAAGAGAAAGCCCCAGGGGGACAGTATAACTGTCTTCAAGCATCTCCAAGGCTGTCATGTGGAAAAGACATTAAACTTGTTTTGTTTGAGGTCAGACGGTAGAAACAGGAGTAATGAATGGAAATTTCAAAGAAGGCAAGATAGGCTTGATGTCAACTCCCCAGCAGTTAGAGTTTTTCAGAAGTGGCATGAGCTGCATCAAGAGGTGGGTTCCTCATACTTGGAGGTCTTTAAGCAGAGACTGGACAACCACTTCTAGACATGTTATGATGGAGATTAGCCTCTTTCAGCTTTCCAATTCTGTGATTCTGTGAGTATACATTTTTATTAGATGAATTGAAAGGCTGCTCTTCCTCTCTCATTAGTCTGTTGTGTAAATCTACATGTTTTTTCTGGGGGGGTCTGGACCAATGACTTTATTGTTATAGAGACTTTCAGTGATAAAATTCTCTCTACCAATGAGTATCTAAAACTGTTCTAAAATTTAAAGTCTTAGAAAAATGCCTGGGACACTTAAAGGTTAAGTGACTTGCTGAGGGTTATACAGCCAGTATATATCAGAAACAAAACCTGAATCCACATCTTCTGAACCTGATTCTGGCTCTCTAGCCTCAGCCATGAAGCCCCTTTTGTATTCATATTTTGACTTTTAATTCCATTGCTAGAATACAATTATAGAAACAAGGATTTTCCCTTAGAATTTTAGATCTTATAGCTTTTGTATGGGGAGGCAGAAGAGAAAGCACTGAAAATGGTTGCTCGTTTGCTATAGGGAGAGATGAAGGAATCACAATTTATTTTTCCCCTCACAAACCTATGGTAGTTGTGAAGAGAGTTGTAAAAGTGTGAATTAGACATATGCTAGTATATTCTGGCATATACACAGGTATTCATCGGCATCTAGGAATTCCACAAGCATTCATACATACATATATGTATACATATATATACACACATATATACATATAAACAGAATACATTTTCTAAAAATTTACTTTTAACTTACATGAAATATATCATTTTTTAAAACCTTAGTCAGCTATAATATATTCTCTAAATGTAATTTAATTAGAATTATTTCAATTTCTTGTATGTTTTTGAAATGATCTGGTTTTTATTGTTTCAGAAAACACTGGCTGTCACCCTTAAAGTAACTAAACAAAAGCCTCAGTTTCTTCATTGGTAACATGGCTATGCTAATGCCTGTCCTATTTGTCCCTCAGAATGGTTGTGTGGATCAAATAAAATGACATATGAAAAATACTTTGTCAGTTACAGGGTGTTACTGTTAGTATAGACAAGAAGGTTGTTCAGCTGAACTGAGTGGGGGAAGTGGCAACAGCTACAGTTCGTAGCTCTGAGTATTGCATCAAATCCTCCTGCTCGGTGTTCTGCTTGCAAACAATCAGTTTACACACCGCTGCAGTTGTTTGGAAGCTGGTCCCCAGCACACTCTCCGAGTAGATCTTAGAGGGTTTGGAGGAAGGAGAGGGAAGGAACCTAGAAGTTTCATAGCTTAGCTGCAAGGGTTAGGTATTCTTAGCATCTGTCTCTGAGAGTGCATTTTTTCCTGCGCTGTGAGCATTCTCCGGCCAGTGCCGGGTATCTTAGATGCCAGTCATGCTGATAAGATTTGGGACACAAAGAATATTAAAAACATTTTGACTGTGATGTATCTGGGTCACAAGGTCACTGAAAACATTAATTTGACTGGACCTGTTGAATCATACCATCTCTCAGAGTGCATCTATGTCAGGGTCATGGGACATTGTATAAATGTAAAGTTTAATCATTATCATTATTTATTAAGATTTATCATGAAATCTGGTAATATATCTAACTCATGGCACTACTCTATCAAGTTCTTCTATCTGTGTGAGCTCTTCTCCTTTGCCGGGTGTTCATCCAGGTCACCGAACTCCTCCCACACTGGGTGGGTGTCCCTTAGGTCTCTGTCCTAGGCCCTCTTCTCTATTCTATTTCACTTGCTGATCTCATCAGCTTCCATAGATTCAAGGATGATTTCAATGCTGATATTTCCCAGATGTACTTTTTCAGCCTTAAATTCTCTTCTCATCTCCAGACTTTCATCACCATCTGCCTATTAATTGTTTAAAACTGAATGTCCTATAGACACCTTAAACTTCAAAAGTGAATCCATTATTGTTTCCCCCAAACCCTTTCCCCTTCCAAACTTTCTTATTGTTGTTGAGGCACCATCATTTTCCCACTCTCTCAGGCTCTCACCTTAGGTGTCATCCTCCACTCCTCACTATTTCTCACTAGCCCATATCCAATCTATTGCCAAGTCTTGTTGATTCTACCTTCATAACATCTCTCACATATGCCTCCTCTCTCTTCTCACACTGCCACCGCCCTGGTGCAGGCCCTTATCATCTCATGCCTGGACTATTGCAATAACCACCTGTTGGGGCTGGGAGTGTCTCCCTGCCTCAAATCTCTCCCTACTCCAGTTTATTTTCTATTCAGCTATCAAATTGATCTTCCTAAAGTACAGGTCTGATCTTCCCACCCATCCTCAACAATTCAATAACCTCCTATCACCTCCGTGATCAAATATAGAATCCTCTAGCATTTAAAGTCCTTCATAACTTGGCCTCCTTCTTCTTTTCCAGTCGTACACTTTACTGCCTCCTCATGTATATGGTAATTCAGTGACACTGAACTCCTTGCTGTTCCTCAAACAAGATACTCTATCTCCCAATTCTGGGCCTTTTCCCCGTCTGTCCCCTGTTCCTAGAATGTTCTGCCTCCTCAGTTTCACCTTTTGGCTTTTCTGTCTTTCTTCTAGCTCAGCTAAACTCCCACCATTTCCAAGGGGGCTTTCCCCCTCCACCATAGTGTTAGTACCTTCCCTCTTTTGATTATCCCCATTTTGTCCTGTATATATCTTGTTTATGCATCATTGTTTGCCTTTTGTTACCTGCCCTCCACCTCCCCTGACTCATTAGACTATGAGATACTTGAGAACAGGAACAGGGACTATCTTTTGCCTTATTTTGTATTCCCATTGCGTAGCACAGGACCTGGTATGTTGTAGGTGCTTAATAAATGATTATTTGTTGTGGGATGGGAACAATGACACAATCTGGATGTTGTTGTGATGTTAGTCTTAAAGAGCACTTATCACTTTTAGGGCAGTGAGAGGCAGTGTAGACAACTGGCTTAGAGTACCTGGGTTCAAGTCCAATCTCTGACACTTACTGACTCTATGGCCCTGGGCAAGTCCACTTAATCTCTCAGTTCCCCTGAGCAACTCTCTGAGAACTCTTAAGTTGTAAAACAGTTGCTGATAGACATTAGCAAAGGAGGTTTCCTTCCTGGGAATTACACGATTGAAATAGAAGTCTAGTGTATACACACACACACACACACACACACACACACACACACACACACACACA
>NW_020954590.1:73293425-73311754 GCF_900497805.2 Vombatus ursinus | reverse complement strand
ACACACACACACACACACACACACACACACACACACACACACACACACATACACACACATATGCCAGGGAAGATAAAACAAACCAGTTCTTGCCAGAAAGTAACTTTCGTTATTTTGGAGGAGGCAATGTATTTGACCCCAGAGTACAAGAACAGTGGACAGAACTTGGAAAGAGACAGATTTATACTTGATAGGAGTTCCTCAGAAACAGAGCCCTCCAAAAGGGGAATGAGCTGCCTCTGGAGGTGGTTCATTGCCCCTCATAGATCACCAAAAAAAGGTTCAATGATGACTTGTAAAGTATGTTATAGTAGGGTTTCTTTTTCTAGTATAGATTGGACTAGAGAGCTTCTTAGGTTCCTCCCATCTCTGCACTCTGTGATTCTGTGATGTGTACACATGTAAGTAAATGTATTTTCTTGAACTTTTAAGGCAATATCTAATTTAGAAGGAAGGTCTGACATTTCAAAAGATCTTATTTTTTTCCTTTGGAGTTCAGATTGCTATCCTCTGAGTTAGATAACTAAAAAAATGAGGAGGGAAAGAGCTCAATGTTCATAATAATTCACATATTTAGGACAGAAGAATTTAATTTTTCTTAATTTCTGAGGGATGAGTTCTTTTAAAGGAATTAACAGAGAGAAAAGCTAAGTTTTTTAAGAAAAGTAGTGAATCACATTAATACCCCCCTATTTTTTTTTGGTAGGGGGCCAGTAAATTATATGAAATATGTGCAAGGTAAGTAGAAACTTGTAGGGATAGAATTTGGCCGCAGCATTTAGCACTAAAGGTGTACACTTCTAGCATTTTTTAAAGGTGAGAAAATTAGGCCAGTCTTATGAAGATGATGAGAAAGTCTTCAGAGCCTATATACTGAGTTATAAAAGAAATTCCAATACAGTAAAATATGGTTTTAGAAACAAAATGAATAAATGAATCAAAAAGCATTTATTAAATGTTTACTATATGCTAAACAATGTGCTAATGGGATATAAATATGAAAGCAAAACAGTTCCTGTCCTAAAGGAGCTTATATTCTGATAAGGAGAAGCAACATTCATTAGAGTAGATAGCACAATAAAACCTTATTAATTTAGTCTTCACTAATTTAGAATTAATTTCTGATAAATGGATTGCTCTGAATGAAGGCTTACCTTAGCACTATCTATGAAAGAAAGAGCTTGCTTAATATGCAGCTGCCTTTTTGGATAAGGTCAATGGGTGCTATTGATTAAGAACAATTAACAGGCCAGAAGGAGAGAAGAGGAGAGGGAAACTCTACCAAATCCTCTTTGTTTAAACAATCTATGATTAGAGAGTTATTTGAATGTTATGTTAAAATTAAGAGTTCACTAATATCCAGAGGTCTAAGTCAAGAGTAATAAAACTGATTGGGACAATTATCCAATTAAGGAGAAGTGTCTTAGTAGGACTTGGTGAGGTGACAATTAGCATAAAGTTATGTAATAAAAGGAATGAATGGTATCATCATAGAGTTGGATAATAAGGAGGAATAGATGGAGACATGTCAGACTGTCTTGATGTTTTGATGAAAATACTTTGATGAAAGACCACAAGATGTTGGTGAATCAAAGATTTTCTCACGTCTCTGTCCGTGTTTAGTATTCCTCCTAAGTCAGCTGTGTATGCTTTGCTGTGCATCTGCACTCAAGCAACATGCTTATTATAATTTAAGCATCTTTTCATTAATATAAAATTTCTACTTGGTAATACAATATTTTGTTAAAATTTAGTTTAGTGTATTATAACAACTAGAAAATAACCATGTTTTAAAAAATAATTCTATAAATTGGATTTTAAAAATTAAAGTATCCTTCCCAATTATACAAATGGTTTTATGCAGGAAGTTCCCAATTTTTGTCACTTAGCGTTTCACTGATCCATTTATTTGGTTTTACATGTTGCATTTCTCACCACCTTTACCCAGTTATTCTGCTTTTCCTGCAAAAGACTGTTGACACAGCAATCAGTATACTTTTATGTTTTTTAGCAATTCTCTACTGCAAGGGTTCTTGACCTATGATCATGAAGTTGGTTGTTTTTAATTTAGATAATTGTCTTTCAATATAATGGGTTCTTTGTAGTCTCATATATTTTCATTATTTGAAAATACTCTGAAGAGGGGTTCATAGACTTCATCAGATGGCCAAAGAGGTATGTACTACACAAAAAAGCTAAGAACTAGTCTTGTTAGACATGTTTTGAAGTCCATTTTAAGCTTATTCTCAGAAGTAGCTATTTCATGGCTTCTAATGAACTCTTCTAGGTAACATATCAATGAACTATGAAGTACTGAGATGTTGAGAGGTTTTTTCTGTGTGTGGTTGCAAATAAATACGTGGAAAAAATAGGTATTTGTAGAACAAATACTTTGTCTTAATTGCACATTATATTATTCATCTGGATCATTCTGTTCATAGCTACATTGCAGAAGACATTTTTGGAGCTATCTGACTTAATTTTATTTTGTGAGAAAGAATGCAAAACAGATGGGAAAAGGATGGACAGGGTTTTGGGCTTAGGTTTCTTTGAGAGTTATAGGGCAAATTATCTTCTGAAGGGAATGTATGGGGTGTGTCCAAATGTTCTTCAGACCAGACAGAGAACTGCACATTCAGAAAATAATTAGAAAGAGTAACAACATTATGAAAAAAAAAAAAAACAAACCTGCAGCTCAATACTGATAAAATGGAGTGGTTTGTAAAATATGAAAGATGGGTTAGTTCTCATTTTTCAAAAGCCTTTCAAAAAGTCCAGAAGGAAACACAGACAAGCTGATGAACTTTGAAAGTTATATGTTGAATTGATTCTACCTTTAAAAAGAAAAGCAAGCTGTACACAATAGAGAGCTGGGGATTCATATACAATACTCCTTTTTCTTTTCTACTTTATATAGGAAAATATCCATTTTATTCAGTGTTTAAGTCTAAAATTTTAAAAAGGGAAAAACAAAAATAAACATCCCTTCAATGGGAAAAATACTACCATTGTCAATGAACAGTTCTTAAACATCTCGTCTTTTAGGTTAGCTCTGAGATTCTAAGGTAATTCTAAGGTCTAAGGTGAATACTTTTGAATACTTTTGTTTATTATGATAATTTTTATTTGTTCAATGTTCTAGGTCCATGATGTTATGAATGTAGGGAACTCCTCTTGTAGAAAGCCGACCAACTAAAGATAGACAACAAGACTGTAACTTATAATTTTAAAAAGTTGCCTGAAGTGCTATGAAATTAAGTAACATAACCTTGAACTAGGGTCATAAGCTACCATGTTATCAGTAGCAGGACTTGATTCCAAGTTTTTGAGCCTCCAAAGCCTGCCTGGTAATCACAGCATTATACAATTTCTCTATTCAAATATATATATGTATATATAATCAACTTCAAATTGTACTACTTTTTAAAGAGATCATGGCTATTCAAATTATCTCTTAAAAAGTCTTTTAAAATTATAAGGCAATAAGCAAAATTAATGTAAATTAAACGTTTAATTAATGATTATCATAACTGACATTTGTTTTAGAAAAAAGTTATGAAGCAATTGAATTGTATTTGAGTGTGTATGTTAAGACCCTGTGTGTTATGTATATGTATATGAGTATGTGTATGTATATGTGTATGTATATGTATATGTATGTATGTGTATATATATATATACATACACATATTATATACAAGCAAATTTGTCCATATCTTACAGAACTCGGAGCATAATCTTACTCTTTTAAATATTCTATGGTATACATCTACAGTCTTTGTGTCTGTAGTCATTATTTTTTATGTCTCATTATGTCATAATAATGACATTTTGGGTCCTTCTTAATGATTAATTTTATGTCAAATTCTTGGTCAGAAATGACTTTATAGAATCATAAAATTAGAACCGAGCAAAGTTTAGCATAACACCTCATTTATATTATAGATGAGGAAATTGAAGCCTAGAGAAGGTAAGTGACTAACCTCAGCTAGTAAAGTGGCAGAGATGGGCTTTGAATCTAGGTTCTTTGACTCCAAATTCAGCATTCTTTTGACCATATTACAGTCCTTGGTTCTCCAACTATAACATTGTCCCATGGGAAAATATAACTTTATTTACAACCATTTGTTTTATGATACAATTTTCAGGAATGTATTTTAGCAAAAAAGTAGGGACCCCTCATACTGTTGTTTCTTTTAATGTCTTACAGTCCTTAGGGAGTGGAATATATTATTGCATTCAACTGAGATTGATCTATAATATTTATCAGTAAATTTGAACTAAATATGAGAATTTAGAAATCTTTGAGGCTATGTCCCAAACCTTCATTTTTATTAGCAAGTTGTGTCCTTAAAGGAAAGATGGCTACATCTCTCCTCAGGGTTTTAGGGGTAACCCTGAGGCTTTGGGGATGTGTTTTTTAATGTGATATAGCTCATAAAATTCCACCAGTGTGCTTCCCTACATTACTTTTTAATGATATCGATTAGTCACTCAGACTTAGTTTTTAGAAAGGGGTACTTAATAAGGTGATATAGGAAGAATAGTTGGTATAAAATAACTATTCTCAGTATAGTACTCTATGTTTAATAAATATTTATTGAATTTAATTGTTAAAATGATATTTTTGTGATTAGTGTTCTGCTCCTCATTCAAAATACGATTCTCTAATACAATTTGTAGGTATCTCATTTGTAATTTGCAATTTGTAAATTGACTAGTCTATTTATGTATGCTAGAATATACTCGTATGTATTGTGATAAAGATGACTATTTCTATTATGGCCTTTACTTTGCAAAAGTTATTAGTAGGCAGATATAATATTCCAAACACAATTAGGAGATCAAATTTTCCATATGATTGTATTTATTACTGATTTGTGTTATGGCTCTGATTTTGACATATAATATAAAGCAATTATACTTCTGCCTGATTTTATCCCAAAGGTAAGACTATTACCTCTTTATAGATGACTTACAGATCTATATATCTAGGCTCTGTCTCTCAGGCTTCTGTATTGCATCAACAATTACTTATTGGACATTTCAAGCTAAGTGTCCCAGAGATATGTCAAACTCAATATGTCTAAAGCAGTGCACATTAACTTTTCCTAAATCTATGCAACTTCTAAACTTCTCTATTTTTGTCAAAGGCATCATCATTCTTCTACTCTCTTTTGTTTACATCTTTGGAGTGATCATTGAAACTTCACTCTCTCTCACCCCACATATCTAATCAGTTTTTGATGTTTGCTTCAACTATCTCTCACATCTAACCATTTTTGTCTACACATACTGCCACCACCTTAGTTCAGGCCTTCATTAGCTCTTTCCTAGGTTATTACACCAACCTTTGAATCATTCTCTCTGCCTCATCTTTTCCAAGTCCAGTCCATCTTCCACACTGCCAAAATAGTTTTACTTGTGCTTAGATCTGGCCATGTCATTCTCCTATTCAATAAACACCAGTAGCTCTATTATTGTGTCTAGGATAAAATATAAACTCATCTTTTTAGTTTTTCAACCCCTTCAAAACATGGCCCCATATTATCTTTCTAACCTTGTTGTATATTATCCCCCTTCACTCCATGAACTATAGCTTGTCTCTGTTCTTTACATACCCCAGTCCATCTACCATCTCAGTGCCTCTGTACTGACTGTCCCTCAAACACTCTCTTCTCACTTTTGCCTTAAAGATTACCGATTCTCTCTCTCTCTCTCTCTCTCTCTCTCTCTCTCTCTCTCTCTCTTTATGCAGTTGGGGTTAAGTGACTTGGCCAGGGTCACACAGCTAGTAAGTGTCAAGTATCTGGTCTGAGGCCAGATTTGAACTCAGGTCCTCCTGACTCCAGGGCCGGTGCTCTATCCACTGTGCCACCTAGCTGCCCCCTGATTCTCTTTTAACACAAAGCTCAAACGCTGACTTCTACATGAAGTCTTTCCTGATCCCCACAACTTCTAGTGCTGTCTTCCAAACTACATTGTGTTTATTCTCTGTAGTGTATAAATACTTAAATGTGTATTTATTGTCTCTTCCATTAGAATGTAAATATTCTTGAGAGTACAGGTTGTTATATCATTTGTACTTGTACAATAACTAGTACATACTAGGCACTAAATAAATGCTTTTAGATAAATTTATTGATTTTGATTGATAACTTTCTAGGGGGGTATTTAAACATTGAGACTCTCTTATCTATGATGTTATCTGTGCCCACTGTGTCAGATAATCTTTTAGTAATTTGTGTTCTCGTAATCTTTCCATGCATTTCTGATGTGATACATCATCTGACACTGTGATTTCCATAACCCTCAAAATACATGATACCAATCAGAGAATTAAAAGGTTACACTTATAGAAGTGATTTCTATTTAGTTGTATTCTTATTTATTTAAGACAAACTAAATACAACATATGAATATCACAAACAAAAATGTTTATAAATGTATATATGTATGTGAGGAGAGAGAGAAAAAAAGAGGGGAGGCAGAGACAGAGAGAGAGACAGACAGACCCACACACAGTGCCACAATGCAATGTAACTATTTAAAAAAATTTTATGTATCAGAAATTGAAAGTATTATATGCTAACTCATTATGTTACCAGAAATAATATTTCTAGAAAGGTATTTTCCTCTCAAGGTAGTCACAGTGAGAGGCTCTCTCTGTTTAGTGATGGCTATCCAGTGTGGTTGTGTCTTTTGTTAGAAACGTTTTTGGAATTCCATTTTTTTTGTAACTGCCTTCATACCCAGCAACTCACTCTTTTGAATGTATACCCTGATGGCAAATCTGTGTGCTTTGGGCATATATTTGATTTTTGGAAACATCATTTGAAATCAATATTGATGAATAAAGGGGGTAGGCTTATCAAGCTAGTTGTTTTTACCAAGAAAATATAACTATGAATTAATGAGAATGTGTTTTGTTTTTTTTTTGGATATTTTTTAAACTTTTGAGAGGGAGTTCCAAAATGGTTTTGAATAAGAGACCAGTCTCCCATCACTTCTTGAAAGGGCTATTGGAATATTCTTAATTGTATTTAGTCTCAAACCTCTCTAATACATGCTCCACACAACTGCCCAGTGGATGTTCCTTAAGTATAGGTTTGACCATTGTCATTCCTTTCACCAGGAAACTTTAGTGGCTCCCCATTGCTTTCAGAATAAAATAAAAATTTCTCTCTTTTATATTTAAAGTCCATCATAACCTGATTCTTTCCAGCCTAAATTATACCTTGGGTGCTCATTATGTACATTATACTCAGGTGAAACTGACTTGCTTGCTGTTTGTTCCCTGCATGTGCCAACAAATCTCCTACCTCAGGGCCTTTGCATAGCCTGTTATTCATGCCTTGAATGCTCTTTTTACCTCCACCTCTTGGAACCTGTAGCTCCCTTAAAGGCTCAGTCCAAGTGCCACTTCAAGAAGCCTTTTATTTTACTAAGTTGTTAATTTTTTCCTCCCTCCCTCTTCATCACTTTATATTTATTATGTGTATGCCCTCTATTTACTTATCATTGAATATCCTCTTGGTAGGACCTAATCTCTTTAAAAGTAGGGATTTTGAAAAGTCAACTTGACTACTTCTGAGTGAGAATTTCTTTAGTTTTCTACATAAGCTCATTACAAATACTTTGTTCTTTAGTGAACATTCTTGTAGGCTTTGGGGAACATTTTGTATCTTTCTGCTTTATTGTATGTGGTGAAGAGGCAAAAGGGGACTCTAAATCATTCTGAAAGTCACCAATGCCCCATTCTATGCAGAGTATGATTTAACATGACTATATATGATCCAACTAAAATGATTTACAAATATTTAAACGCAGTCTTCTTAATACTTAAGTGGTTGAGTAGCACTGAAATGTTACAGATACTGTACATTCCAAATGCACATTCTATAAAACCAGTATACTCTTCTAAAAATAGTTCAGACTCTGCATGTCTTAGAAATCATACTTCTGGAGAGGGTCACATCTAAGTTGGCAAAACAATTCCAACAGGTGGAGATGTGAAATGAATATAATTTTGGCATGGGAGTTGGGTTGGAGGGAGAGATGGTTTATGGTGATTAAATGCGGTTGAAAAAATTGAGGAAGAGCCAGCAGTCTAGTTGTGTTATAATATGGTAAAAAGAAGAGTGAAATAAGGATGGACAGGAAAATTGAGACCCTATAAGCAAAGATTTTAAAAGCCAGGTTAAGGAGTTTGTTTAGACAATGAAAAGTCACTCAAGATTTTTGAGCCAGTAAGTGACTTTTGTATTAGAAAGATAATTTTGGCAGCTATGTAAAGGATTAATTGGAGAGGGGAAAGACTGCAGACAAAGTCAGTTAGGCAGATCAGAGAGGCCCAAATTGGAACCATAGCTATTCAAGTGAAGAAAAAGGGAGGGATGTGACCAATAATCCCAAAACAGAACCAGCAGGTCTTGAGAAAAGTTTGAAAGGTAGAAGATAAGGAAAAAGAAGATTTATATCTTCTTAAATACACGTCTGTCTTAGACCCAAAGGAATATTTAAATAGTTGGCCTAAGATGCTGGCTATTTGGCTGCTACTTCATAGATTCATAAAAATTGCTATATTAGACGGAATCTAAGAGGTCATCTAGTTCACCCAACTTATGACTCCCCAAACAAATGATATTCTAGCTTCTCCTTGAACCTATAATGGTAATAGAAAACTCACCAACCAACCAGAACAAACTATTCTATTATTTGAATTCTAATTGTTATGAAGTTTTTACTCATGTTGATCCAAAATCTGTCTCCCACCATTTAACTCCCACCATTTTAATAGTTTATATTTGGGAACAAAGTAGAAAAAGTGCAATCCATTTTACAGATTCAATAAGTATCTGCTATGTACATGGAACTTTGTTAAGCCCTCAGGCTACAAAACAAAGCAAAGAAACATACCTTACCCTAATGACTCCCCCACAGAGTGATATTGCAGTCTTTCACTGAAGCCTTCCTCTAGTAAGAGAAAAATCACTACTAACTAGATCAAACCATTCCATTACTAGATAGTTTTAATTGTCTAATAGGTAGGTATCTTCTAGGTTCCTTCATTTCCTGGCTAAAGCCATCCGCTAATCTATCAACTGATATTCATTCAACACTTTTAGCTCCCTCTATACACATCCAAGCTGGTCAATGTCTCTCCTGATAATATAGTGACCAAGAATCAAGCAGAGTATTTCAGAGGTAGTCTGATCAGAGCAGAATGCATCCAAAATGTTGCTTACCTTGTTTTGGACAGTATACTCCTATTAATTCAGCTGAAGAGGATATTTTTTAAGGGGTTGACTCATTTACATTTCCTTTGAGGTTCTCTAAGATGATTATTGAACATTGACCAGAGATTTTATTTTGATATTTTGTGGGAAATTCAACCTATAAAAATCATTTGATAACATCATCTTATCTAGCAGCCACCAGAGAAACAAATATTTTCTATCAGAAAAATACTTCACAAAAGTCATGCTTTACACACTCCTTTGGCTACCAAGTGGTAAATTTGTGAATTACTTAATCATTAAGTAACAGAAAATTTATTTGTTTTTATAGTACCAAAAACCTACATCTAAGCTAAAAATTAATCACAATAACATCACTAATTACAATAAAGGTGACAATTTATTAAGACTTACTAGTTTTTTTCTTGGTGAATTTTGAACCTGCAAGTTTTAAAAATATTTCTATTGTTACCATTTTTAAAAACATCACCTCATCTTCCAGTTTGTTCATATCTCCTCCTCCACTCTTTGTTTATTCCTTTTAAACAAAGAATATGGAAAGAAGAAAAAAAAAACAGTCTAGCACTTAACAACATCTGACACTATAGCTGTTTTCCACAGTCAAAGATACCCACTTCTACAAAGAAGGGATATATAAATATACATACATACATACACACATATATATGTAATTATCATGGGGTTTCTGGGTCAAAAGCAGCACACATAATTTTTTAAAAAATCATGTTAAAGGAAAAGATAATTAAATTATTAGAGGGACACATTTATTTCTATAGAATAAACAACATTTTGAAATTGCTTTTTGTCATTAAAAGTATTTATAAAATCTTCTACTGCATTCAGCTGGCTTGCTTCCCAGAAAGGATCACTCTAGATACCTTGCCAAATATCACATAGGATATTGACACCACAGAGGCCAAATTGCTATGTATGGTAGCATAGTGTATATTTGTGAGTGCTTTCTGAAACAGTTAACATTAGTGAATAAATTCACGGCTGTATGGGAGAGCACTAGCAGATTCACATAAAGAAAATGCATTTTTATTACTAATTATTCTGACAACCTAATTCTTGCTTGCATATATTGTGAAGCTGCCAGTTGCTAGTTGGACTATTAATGGAATAGAATTAAGGTCTGATGTTATTTCCCTTTAGTTAAGCCTGTATCTGGTTTATGAAGGGATGCTGGCTGGTTGGTACTGAGCTGTCTACATTGGGTAGATGCCTGTATTCTCCCTTATACCAAGGGTGAATATCATTCACTGGCCTCCAGGACATGCATAGCTTCTGGGTGAAAGAATTGCCTCTTCTGTGTGTGCACAAGTCCAGATAGCATTGACCTTTGCAGGTGGGGAAATGGCATACTGAATTTTGGCCCAGAATAACCTGTGGAATGTGGGTAATAAATATCCCCCTCATTATTATGTGTGTATTATGGGTACATTCTTTTTATGTACCTGAAAGTAATTCTATATAATAATTCTATAATAAATTGTAATAGTGATACATAATGTAAAGAATTCTAGATTTTAAATCAGGATAAATTTGTGTCTTTGACCTGTACTATCTAGATAACCCTGGGAAAGTCATTTAATTTCTAAGAATCTCCATTTTCTTATCTGTAAAATGGGAATAATATTTGCACTACCTTCCACACAGTTTTGTGAAGAAAGCCCTTTTAATATCTTATAGTGCTATATAAATGTAAGCTATCTTCATCATAATTATAGTAATCATTGTTGGAATAAGCCTATAAGGAGGCAATGAGAGAAAACTACACAGCAGCCTGATTACTCTGGATCTGAGATTTACCTGAATATAAGATTTCCCTAAAACCTTGGGTGTTGGTGGCAGAAGTAACTAATTAAAGCTAGCATTTACATAGCACTTTAAAGCTTGAAAAACTCCTTACAAGTGTTATCTCAGATGGATCCTCACAACAACCCTCTGATGTAGGTGATTTTTCATGTCCATTTTCTGGATGAGGAAACTGAGGAAGAGGGAGGATAAATGACTTCCTGAGGGTCATACAGATATTGCGGATATTGTGTTTGCAGTAGGATTCAAACTCAGGTGTACTTGATTCTAAGTCCAGCCCTTCATTCATCCTTTTGCTTGACTGCCTGTGCATAGCAGCCAAAGCCAGGACTTGTTGGAATAACACTGATTTGCACTTAAGGAAGGAAAGTGCTATCTTCCCACTGACCCTAGTACACATCCAGTTGAGCTCATTGAAGAACAGCATGGTGTGGTGTTTAAAAAGTTCAAGAGACAATTTCTGGATAATTAATAATTTTTATTAATAATGCTAGCATTTTATTAATAAAAGGAATAGTCACTTGGCCATCTCTCTCTTGGGCCAGAGATGACTCATGGTGGTGGGCTAATAGTTTATATGTCCTTGGAAGGTTGGTTGTTCCTGAGGGTGGCAATCAACTCTGATTGGTTAACAATTAATGAGAGTGTATATTACAATGAGAGATGGACCCACTCCAATGCTGTGCTGGGGGAATGGAACTTTGACTATATCATTTACTTCTAAATTGCCCAGTTTGGGGCAATCTAATTAAAGAATATGTCCCCACCCAAACCTGAGTAGAACCCAATGGGCAGGAATTCACCTAGATAAGATGGTCTAGGTGGGATAAATTTTTGGCAGAGGTCAGTAACGTCCTTCAAAGACAGGACTTTGAACAAGGAAATAGGACAGGGAAAAAACCTAGATCTCCCCCAACAGTTGGTTATTAATAATAATTTCTCTCAATGGTATTGTACTAGGGGATAGGGATGGAGATAGGGATTAGAGATAGAGATGGAGATTAAACCTAGATTTTCATTGATGTAGGGAATTCCCAGGTGAGGAAACTCCTTCTACCAATGTAGGTCATCACTTCTGCAACTTATAATCTTGAGAGTTGAACAAAATACTGAGAAGTTAAATCACTTTACCAGCAGCACTCTGCCGGTATGGGTCAGAGGTAGGGCTTGAACTTAGATCTTCCTATTCTAGAAATAACCATAATTGTAATAATTTGAATTTTTATGTGTCTGTGTGTATATATATATATATATACATAGTGTTTGTCTCCAAGGAGCTTAAAGAGTTTTATAATGTTTGCTTTTGAGATAGGCAGAAATATTATGGTACATCGTGCAGATCCACAAATAGAACTCCAGCTTTCTGATTTCCAGTCCAGTAGAATGATACTTTCTCCAGACCTGCGTTTCATGAATTTTAAGCAACCCTGGGTACAAAGTCTCCTTCAACCAATGATGCACATCTGTAATTTATAGTTTTAGAGGGTCACTTGTGGGGTACTGAGGTATGACTTCTCTGTGGTCACACAGAGCTAGTGCATGTCAGAGGCAGAACACAAACCAGACTTCAGTCAGTCTTCTATCCACCACATGCTGGGTGCAAATTTTTGTGCAAATTACCATTCTCAAATTAAAATCTAAAGGATGACTCAAATTCTGTATTACAGCTCTGTTGTTAGGATGTTTATGTTTATACTTCAAGCATATTCATAGTGTCTAGGCACATGGCTAAGAACACAACAGTAACAGTTTCAATGAGGTTGTGTACATTTAAATTTATATTTTGCTATGAAAGTCTTAACTGTGGGAATAAAATTATGCTCTTAAGTATTCTTAGTGGATAGAAACATTTTTGCATAAAATCAATGGTATAATTATATGTTTATTTCAGTGTTTACAATATTTTAAAACAATTAAAATAGCATATATTTCCTTTGTAGAAATACTTCCAAGGGATTTGAACTTAAAGGAGAAGTTCATAAAGCATTTTACAGGTAACAACTTTGTTTCTTGATAAGATTTCAATATGTCATGACTAAGAAAGCAAAAAGTAATATAGTTTAGGTATTTAATTGTCATATATCACACATCACATATCAGATATCAATTGGGAAAAATAATGGTAAAGCTCTTGTTTTTTCTATCATGTCAGACTTCTCATAGAATCAAAAATTTGGAGCCAAAAAGAATTTTAGAGGTTTTTGAGTCTAGACCTCTTATTTTTAAATAAAAAGTCTGAGACTCAGAGAGGAAGGACACACAAATAATAGTGACTGAGGTGGGATTTGAATGCAGTTCTTCCAGATTCCAAGACCAGAATTCTATTCACTATGCTCTGATTTAAACCTTAAATGAGAATATAATTGACATGAGAGTTGTCCTTAGAGAACAAGTGGTTTGGGTTAGCAAGAGGGATGTAAGTTAGATCAAGACTTCTCTGACAAAATTAAAAACTGTAATGCTTTGTCAATGCACTAAATCAGTTGCAGATTCAAATGTGTTATCTCCTTTTGAGTTCGTTTTAAAGAAAAAACATAAATTGCCATTTGATGATAGGTTTGGATGTGGCCTTTATTGAAAGTAAAGTATTTGAAAATCACTCAAGTAATTCTCAAATTTTTGGTCTCAGGACCTATTATCACTCTTAAAAGTTATTGAGGACCTCTCAAAGAACTTTTGTTTATGGGGGTCTATATCTATCAACATTTATTATATTAGAAATTTGAACATCTTAGTATTGTTATGAAAATGATTTTGACTTCATAGACTCCCTGGAAGACTTTCACTCTTTGAGAACTGTTCATCTAGAGGCACCTTAAGGTTTCTTGCTGCTTTATTATTTTTTAATATGAAAGCCTAAGAGAACATAAATGACTAGCTTTAGACAATATAACTCTCCTCTATAAACAGGAATTCCCAAAGAAGCAAACATAAAGAAAATAAAGACCCAATAGGTCCAATTCTGTTTGGGACCCAGTACTACCATAAGTCTAATGCTTGTCTTTCTAAAATATACTAAAAAAGGAGGGGGCAGCTAGGTGGCACAGAGGATAGAGCACTGATCCTGGATTCAGGAGGACTTGAGTTCAAATCTGGCCTCAGATACATAACACTTACTAGCTGTTTGACCTTGGGCAAGTCACTTAACCCCATTGCCTAGCCAAAGAAAATTAAAAAAAATATATTAAAAAGTCCCCCCTAGAAATAAATAGAGGCTCCATTATGTGAACTGTGGATAATGGACAGCAAAGTTAGAATATTTTTTTTTTATATTTATGATAAGCCTGATTTGCTTCTTCCCACAATGGAAGGATAAGGATATGGGAGAATGGTCAAGTTCTTTTAAGGGAATACAAGGTTGTGAACTATGCAGCCACACTATCCCTGTCAATAAAGTACTAGCAAAGTAGTTTGGATAATGGCTTTCTGTTTATAATAAACATTCTTTTACTGTTAAATAGGACCAGTCACATTTTCAGCTGAGTGTAACAAACACTTCCATCGACTGTATCACAATACTAGGGATTGCACTATACCAGCTTGTAAGTAAGACTGAAAGTACTTTTTTTCTTTAAATGTAATCTTTCTCCAATAAATGCACATGATCTTTAACCACATGCTCCTGACACTTGGAAGGCAATAGACTAAACACGGTGTGATATTATTTATACAACTGACGCGATTTGAGGGCTGAATCCTATTGTAAATACATTGAGTGGTACCAGTTTCTAAATGGGAATATATCCAAATCTTAAAAAGCCAGATTCCATCGAGACCCAAATGGATTGTTATCATCTTTCAAAAATATCTGGCAGGAAAATATTTTCCATCCATGTGGAGATAAAATGTCGTCTGAATTATAAGTTAGAAATTCCTCACAAGATAATAATTGAAAAATAAAAAGAAGTGTCTTTGTAGATCCTAGTATAAAACCATACATCTCCTGGACAATTAAGTCTTATTTTTAAAAAATTATTGAACATGTTCCTCTGGAAATCTAAGTTTTAGAAAGTAATGCTATTTTCAGATATAACATTAAAATGATATAATTTAAAATACAAGTCTCCTCCATCTTCCTACATATAATAGTCTCCAATAAGCATATATTCTGATGAAAATAAAACCAGTGAATAAAAAAGAATGACCACATATATTTGTGTGGATTAGCCTATTACTAAGTCCTAGCTGACAGAAGTATATGACCACTGATTGACCAGCCTGTGTACTAGAAAGTTACTATGTACCCAATAACTGGTTTAGTCAGCTTCATTTAGGCAAGGAATATAAGACTTTCCTAATAATAACCAGTTCAACAAACTTTAATCCAGATATCCACAGATAGCACTTTCCTAGTCACAATGGACTAATGGTCAATAAAGGGGTTTACCATCTGGGGCACCCAATGAATGACTTATCTCTCCAACTTGGTCCCTGTGCATCTGCCCAGCAGCAACAGTCAGATATAAGAGCAGAAACTCAGAGATCTGTACTCTCAGTTGGGTTAGTCATCTCACCGTAAGCCTACACCACTATTCACACTTGCCTGTGTGACTAAGAGCTGGATGCTGCCTGACTTGTGATGCTTGAGTGCTTTTGTTACTTCTCAGTACCTTACCCACAAACTTCCTGCAATATTCAATTGATTTTTTGATCCCACTTTATGATTTATATCAAGGTTCTCATAGATTTCAAGATATCATAGATAGCAAGATTTCTCATAGATTGCTTAAGGAATTTGTCATGTTTTCTCTTTACTGTACAAAAGAGTCCTTTGGAGTCTTCTATAAAAAAAAAGGATTCATTGTGTGTGTTGCAAAGCCTATGGAGTAGAGTTAGATGATTTTTAGTGCTCTCCAACTGTAACTATTATGTTATATTATATCATACATAGGCAAGAACTGATTCAGCATTACTTTCTATGAAAAAATGCTTATGGATTTTAGTTGACCAAATTCCATAAGAAAAAAAAACTGTGGGATCACTCTCAGGCAGGGGGTAGAGAGATGTATGGATAATATTAAAATACATTATATAAGTAAAATCTGCTTTCAAACCTTTAAAATATTTCAACAAAATATGGGAACAGCGTGATGAAACACCCAAAAAATTCAAGGATCTCATATAGTGTTAATAGAAGTACAGTGCCTAGAACATAGGAAGTAATGGTCCCAACTCTACTTAGTTTCAATCAGATCAGATACAAATTACTGTGGTCATTTCTTTAAGAGGGACATTAAAAAACCAGAATATAACCAAAGGAAGATTTTGAGGAGGCTTAAAAATCATGTGAAGAATAATGGAAGGAAACAGAAATATTGAGCGTAAAGATGAGAAGGCTTAGACATAGTTATGTTAGCAGTGTTCATATGTCTAGATGACTGTCATATGGAAGACAGATTAAATTTAATCCATATAGCTCCATAGGGATGAACTAGGACAATTGGATGGGAGCTATAGCAAGGTATATTTTGGCTTGATATAAGGAAAATTGTCTTAACAATAGAACTGTCCATAAATGAGAAGGACTGCCTTGTGAAGTAATGAACTTCCTTTTTCTCCAAAGTTTCAAGCATAGGTTGAATGACTACTATTAGGGATATTGTTGAGGAAATTTCTGTATGAGGTGGCAGCTGGAGTAGATGACCATGAAATTATTGAATTTACTAGTATCTAATATAACAGGTTTTTTTTAAGAAGTCTCAGAGTTTTCTTTTCTGAATTTATAACCTTGTGTTTAAGAAAATAAAATATTGTCTTAAGGAAAAACTGTTAACAAAACTAAGCCAGCTTTAGAATAGCTTATTAGATCTAGAGATGAGGAAAATTACCTTAAAACCAAAGCAGAATTACTTAACTAAGCAAGCACTTGATGAGTGCCAACTACATGTGAAGCAAATATTCATTGCAATTGGGGGAAACAAAAGAAATAAAAAATAAACTCTATGCCTTTGAAGATTTGTTTCATTTAGTTACATATGATGATATAACCATTATGCACAATGATAAATGATAACTTAAGCAAACAACTACTGTTGAGTTTCCTAGTTGTATAGTATCTCAAATGAAACATTTTCTACTCATTTTTTATAGATTACAAAAGATGTGCAAGACTGCTAACAAGGTTAGCAGTGAGCCCGCTGTGTACACAGCCTTAGAAAATGTAACATGTAAGTATGTACCTATTTTTGTATCATCCTTATGCTGCATATCCTGGCTTTATTATCAGGATGTGACTAATATAGTCGCATGAAGCTAATTAATCCAACACGTAGTTTTCGTGTAACTAAATGTTCTCATTCTATTGCCTATACCAGGAAGAACTAAGAGCTAAAGCAAATTGTCATTTTTCAGTAATAGAAAATTTATTTACCTGTAATGAATTAAGTGGTATATGCCATTATTGTCATATGCCAATATTGATATTTGATATTGGTCATTTATATGACCAAGTCATATAAAACAGGTAACACCTTTGTTTTTCAAGAAATTATGAATGAGGGGTAGCTAGGTGGTGCAATGGATAGAACACCAGCCCTGGAGTCAGGAAGACCTGAATTCAGATCCAACCTCAGACGCTTACTAGCTGTGTGACCTTGGGCAAGTCACTTAACCCCAATTGCCTCACCAAAAGAAAGAAAAAGAAAAAAGGATAAACTATTAATGACATACAAACTCCTGAATAATACGTAAGTTTTTGACATATTTTACTTTTTAACCTCAAACCATATTTTCAACTGTACATATATATTATGTGTATGTATATGTATGTATATTTATATGTCAGCCTTCTCTGCTTGTACCCTTGTAGTGAAGCCAACAAATATCAATATATCCATTGACTTTACTTGCATGATTTTGTCAAGCTCTTCCTAGAATTTTTCTACCTCTTCATCCTCTGCAACAGACAACAGTTAATAAGGTGTGTGTTCTTCATAGTGATTTTCTTTTTGCATATCTTCATCCTGAGCATGACAAGGTGAAATGACTACAGGTCAAGCAAAGATATTTTTGTTGCCTTTAGGGACACAGTGAAATTAACTCTGCCAACACCTTTATTTAGCTCTCCAAGGAGGCCATACTTCTATTAAGCTGCAGCTTCCTTATATCTTTTTGTTTCATTCATAGCAAGAACCTCTCATATCTGTTCTCTTCTCTCCACTCACATAGCCACCTCATAGTTTAGGTCCTTGTTCTCTTTGCCTGGTGTATATGTATATGTATATGTATATGTATATGTATATGTATATGTAT
>NW_020954590.1:73288776-73293415 GCF_900497805.2 Vombatus ursinus | reverse complement strand
TGTATATGTATATGTATATGTATATGTATATGTATATGTATATGTATATGTGTATGTATATGTATATGTATATACATACACACACACACACACACACACACACACATATATATATATATAAAAAATCCTAATTCCTTCCAAATTTGTTTATCTCCCTCAAGCCTCTTTCTTTTCTAATTCATCCTCCACGTAGCTAGATGATAATGTGAAAGACAAGACTGAATAAGGGACTATCTAACTCAAAAGCTCTTGTGTTTCCCTGTTGCTTCATGGGGGAAAATATAGACTCTTTTCTTTGTCTTTCAAAGCCCTTTCAAATCCCACTTCAGTGTGTCTTTTCAAAGTGATTTCTCATTATTATTCCTCCTACAATATATGTCCTAGTCAAACCTGGCCTACTTTCTGATAATCATACACAACATTTTATCTCCCATTTCTGTGCCTTTGCACAGACTGCTGCCCCTGCTAGGAATAAACTCCAACTTCACTTCTGCCTCTTAGAATACCTAGTTTCTTCAAAGTTCAGATCAATGTCATCTCTTCCATGAGGATTTTTTTTTTTACTAACACATCCCACTCAGTTGTTAACATGCTCCAAATTATTTTCTATTTATTTGCATGTGTAAACTCTCCTCTTGGGTAGAATATAAGGTCCTTGAAGGCAGGGACTTTTTTTGATTTTATCTTTGTATTTCCAGTGAGTCAGTAAATCTTGGCACAGAATAGGTGCTTAGTAAATTCTTATTGATTGAAACTGTTCAATGCCTCTAGTATCATGGCAATTCACAGGCCATTGGAAAAGGAGTCAAATTTTCATATTTAGAATACTATCAAATTATTGTTTATAGATGGAGATAACAAAGATAACTTCATGATTTATATATCAAGTGAGACACAAAATGAGGTGCTATATGATTGATTTGGATGGGCACAGTTCAAACCAAAGAAGGATTCCCTGCATATAGTACAAGTTCATATTTATCTAGTACTTTAGTATCTTGCAACATGTTTTACAAATATTGTCTCATTTGACATGAGTGGCATCATTCTCCTAGTTTGGGATGCAATATTACTGATTGTATCAAGCCCCAGCATATTACAGAGCTTCCACCAATGAGATCCAACACCATGAAATAAACCAGCCTAACCATCCACACTTGGAGGGAAAAAACCTGAATAGATAAAGAATGTTTGTCTCTCAGACTGTGACATGGAGGTGGATAAGTAGCCCATTGAAGTAGTCCACCAGTGTGGGTATTGAAGCTAGAGAAAGAGCTGGGCTCAGTATTCATTACAAAGAGGAGAGTTTGCTTATGTTTGGGAAATTGTATGTGTGTGAAACAATTGTGTAGTCAGCACCAGAAAGACATTATAAAAACAGATATGTTTAATAGTACTTAATCTTCCAAATTATTAAAATTTGTTGTAAAGTTGAAGTGAAACTCAAAAAAATATTTGTTTCATGTAACATGGGTAGCTATAATAATGAGAGGAAGGAAAAAGTGGTAGAAAAAAATTAAAATGAAATAATGAAGACCTTTTAATGTCAGCCTAAAACTCAAACATGAGCAAAGTGATGAGTCAGATTTTGCCTATTTGTTTGTAATCTGGCAGGCTTAATTTATCCAAATAAAAATATTTTAAAGGGTCTTGGCAGTACATCTTTTCTTCCTTAGTAGCTTGCATTTAGGTAGGACTTTGAATTAGCTACTGAAAATTGGTGCAAACACAAATCTGTTCTATCCCAAAATAGAATATTTACACCCAAGAAAAGTTACCTCCCCCCATGTAAAAATATTCCGTTTGCCAAAAATTTTCTGAATTAATAGCTTTTTTAAGTAATCAGTAAAACTTTCCTAACCTGAATTTCAGCACCATGGAGAAGTCCACTCAAGAAAACCATTAGGGTGTTATTCAAATCAATATAATAATAAAAATTAATTACATTAATTAACTAAGCAAGCAACATTTTAAAACTCAGGCCAAATTAATTTTGTTTCTTTATCTTCTGAATATTATAAAGTTTAGATTTGAATTATAGCATGATGAATTAGAATGGCTCTAAATCACATAGACTCAATTTCTGACACATTTGAGCTAACTAAACCTGCATAACTTTATATTGCATAGCTTCCACAAGTATACTGGCATTTGACTGACATTTTCAAAAACTTTCCTAAAATGTTTCAGCAGAAATGTTGCAAGTTCCAAAAATATTGCAGCATGTCCCCTTCTTAAAATAAAAGGTTTCTTTGAAAGCTTGGAAAATGTACATTAAAAAATTTATTGATGAATTAAAATTTCATTATCTTTATGTACTTTCTGTGCTTTGAAAACCAAATTTAAATGATATTTTGTCTTTTTACCCCTTCCCCACAGATCATCCCAATAAAGATAATTCCAACTTTTAATAGGCATTCATATTGCCAATATTATATGGCCCTTATGCTATAAGGTGTCAGTTTGAAAGTTGACCCATCCTAAAAACTGAATTAGAACCTACCCAAGTAAAGGGAAAAGCTTGATTAAGAAGTTAAAATGGAATGAAAATTATCTTACATCAACTTTATTGTTTTGAAATCAACAAAATGTACTTTGAAAAAAATTCTTGCATAAGTTGCCTTGGATCAAGCTTTTTGCTATGTTTTGTTAAGTTCTATGTTAATTCTTAAGTAGATAGATCCATTTGCAAAAGGGCTACTTTTTGTATATGGTTATATGTGAAAAGTCTATAGGTAGAATGAAAGGAATAAAATTACTCCTCACACGAAATGTGATATACACTGTTATCCCAGGTCTTCTAGTGGAATATACTTTCATTGTACACATTGGTCTTCATTCATCTTTGTACACTTTTACTTTGTCACATTGCCTTGTAATACTTATGACTGAGAATGAGCAAAAAGACTATCATGATGATAATTGTATCTCATGTGCACACAGCATGAAGTGGACAAATTATGTGATGAACTTGATAAGCTCCTCCAAATTAAGTAAAAATGAAATTATTTTATTAGCTCCATTGCTGGTTACTTAAAAAAATTATTTAACTTAATAATATTGATCTAAGGGAAAAATAAATTGTGAATAAAATAATAAATAAATGGAAGAAATCACAAAATCTAGATACTCTACTAGAATTTAAAATCTTATTTGAAACTATATTCTAGCAAAGCTAGACATTTAGAAGATAGAGATAGCAAATATTTGTGTTTAAAATACTATGCCTTTCCTCTTTTTTTGCCAAAGGAATTTATCTTGTCTTCTATCTTCTAAATACTTATTTGGAAATCAAATTAGATCTTTTAGTGTTCTTTAGTGTTTTTGTTTAGCATTATTTTTTGCAAATTTTCAAGTAATGAATTCTAACTTCTTTTTCCCTTTATCTGGATACCACGTATCATGAAAGGGTGATTTATTATTTCTATTATATGGCTTTTAAAGTGAATAACACCTAATACATACTAGTCATTATTCTTTGGATTAAAAATTTGGGTTAAAAAAGAGACAATAATCCCTTCTCTCCTATCTCCTCAACCAATGATGAATTTACAAGCATTTTAATTTTAAGATATTAATGATTTTTCTGAAATGTACATGAAAAGATAACTTAGCTATGTATTAAAATGTTATAGATTATTTTTAATACAAAAAAGCAAGTTTAAAATTGAATTTTTGTCTTCTTTTCTCCTATAGATTGTCTCAGAAAAGATAATCCTAATTTGAAGAAAAAGTGCCTTGGAATTTTATGTGATGTAATGAAAATGAAAGGCCTCACTCCATGTTTGAATTGGGTTAACACAGCAGGAAAACCCCCAGGAATAGATTTATTTGACTTGTATTATAGAATGAAAACTTTTCTCTCATTTATCTTTGTATATATGCTACATTGTTGTACATTTAAAATAGACCTTAACCTCTACTTTCTAAATGGAGCCTTCTTAAAAAAAAGTAGACCATTGTGTGTGTGTGTGTGTGTGTGTGTGTGTATGTATGTGTGTGTGTGTGTATTTTTTTTTTTACTATGTACATTTTATTTTCTTATTTGGCGAACATTCCATATTTGTTTCAATTTACAATTTAATTTTGTAAATTAAATTATATCTTAGCACTTAAGGAAATTATTTGAATGGATTGTATAACAGTATTTACAATATTATACTTGACCAATATTATGATCATGTAAGAATTAATTTTTGTAATTAATTTTTGTAATTGTTGATTTATTTCAATTTATTTAAATATTTTCTTCTCAGGCTCTTATGTTTCTTATTTGGGTTAATTTTAGATATGATATCATTATTCAAACAATAATTTGGGATATTTGTCTTTAAATGGAATTATATTTATATTACTAATTTATATTAGCAAATTTGATGAGATACTTGCATGTGGATAGAGTATCCATGCACATACAAACATATATTTCTGTGGATGTTGTACCAGCATCCATTTGCCATGTTCCTGAACCATCCCTGCCTACTTAGACTAGCTCTCATGCTATAGCTCTAATGCTAAAAACATGTGGTAATTTTGTTTTTATGTTTGTGGCAGGGGAAGGAAGTCCTATTCCATTAGGGCAAAAAATATGTAGTGTGTGTGTGACTGTGTATGTGTATATCAGTCTGTCTGTCTGGAC
>NW_020954590.1:73196542-73288766 GCF_900497805.2 Vombatus ursinus | reverse complement strand
TATTTTTCACTCTTCCACAGTTCATGTTGGTGTTGTAAAGACATAGACATGCTTTTAAATTATCTGCTGTTTTCCATTTCAGTCATCGCCTCCATTAATAGATAGCTGAATGTGTCTAGTATATGTTTACGTATTTGCATAAAAAGTTCAGAAATGCATTTTGCTTTCAGGAATACTTATAAAGCTATTTTAGATAATCATCAGTTACATTTGTACTGACAAACAGATAAGAATTGCAAATGATGTATGTGTCAAAGACTGGAAATTTTGTTGAAATAAAGAATAAAAAGTAGATACTGGTTCTTGATTTTAATTTTGAAATTATTTAATATAATTTTTGATAGATTGCATGGAAATTGGAATTAGCTTCTACTTAAAAGCAGTTGGTGCCAGAGAGTTATTTCACTAATACCATGTTGGGAAAATTGCATAGTGAAGAAATGGGAAATAACTAGGAAGGAGAATTTAATTAAAAACTAGGAAATAATCAACAGGTATTTCATTATTAGTATAAATATTAACAACGAGATTAACTGTATTAATCTCAAGGTATGCTATGAGGATTAACTAGCTTTAAAAGTTCTTATAAAGTGTAGATAAATAGATATTACATTAAGTCAAAATGTCAAAGTCCTGTGATTTTTGTCAGTGTGAAAACTACATCTTCTGATGAAGATTATAACCTATTTATAACACAATCTTAGAGATTTACCTGCAGCCCAGAGAGATTAAATGATTTACTTATGACCATATAGCTAGCAAGTGTCAAAGTTGGAATTTGAAGTTAGGACTTTTGGAATCAAAGTCCACTATTGTATTCTGTTTGCCATACTGCTTCTCACATTCTGCATTATTATTTTGTTCATAATGTTCTTTAAAAATACTTAATTGAGATGAATGTAAATTCTTACACTTGGATTCAAAAATCAACTTCACAAGTACAAGACAGGAGAGACATGAATAAACAGTAATTCTTCTGACAAAGATCTGTAGAATATAGAAATCTACAAGTTTAACATGTCAACTCTGATATTGTAGCCAAGAAAGCTTATGTGAACTTAGATTGCATTAAGATAGATATCACTTTCAGGAATTAAAAAGAAAGCTAATCCTGCTATATTCTGCTCTGTTCAGATCACATCTATAGTATTGTGTTCTGTTCTAGATGATACATTTAAGGAAAGCCATTGATAAAATGAAGTATGTCCACAGGAAGGCAACCAGTATATTTACTATCTTGAGAACCTTGAGTTCTTTGTTTCTTTTTTTGGCTAGGCAATGGGGTTAAGTGACTTGCCCAGGGTCACATAGCTAGTAAGTATTACATGTCTGAGGCCAGATTTGAACTCAGGTCCTCTTGAATCCAGGGCCGGTGCTCTATCCACTGTGTCACCTAACTGCCCTGAGTTCTTTCTATATGATTTATTGAAAGAACTGGGAATGTTTAGCCCAGAGAAATAAACACTTTGTGAAGTAGGGTTTAGGGAGATAAGATGAAGGGTTATTTTGGAGACTGGACACATATTTGAGAGTCCCATAAAAGAGGTATTGAACTTGTTCTACTTGGCCCTAGAAGGCACAATTGGAAGCAAAGAGTAGAAGTTGTAAAGAAAAAAAATTAGAGTAGATGACTAGAAATTTTTTTTCATTAGAACTGTCCAAAAAGTGAATGACTAGCCTTGTAGTCGGTAAGTTCTACTGGGACAGAAGTCTTCATGATAAAAGCTATGTCAATGTCAGATATGTTGTAAAATTGGATTCATGTATGTGTTAGACAAGATGGCCACAACACATCTTCCAAATTAGAGATTCTGTGAGTTTGTAATCAATAATCAGGGATATTTAAAAAAAGTAAATTAGAAAATGAGGCATTTAAGTCACTAAATGGCGTAATATTATTAATCTCAACCATATAATCTCAACCTCTATTTGTTCCCATAGATAAAATTCTTTCTCATGTGTAGATAAGTGACCAAAAGCTTAATAAAGTATAATTTTCAATTAATCTTAGCATATGGGCCATTTTAATTGTTTATTGAAAAAACAATCTCATAGTCTAATCAGCAATAAGGGGTAAAAGTAATAATCTTTCCTGTAGGGTACATAAAGTCAGATAAATCAAGTTGTGTATACAACAATAGCCACTTAAATAATTTAGCTAAATAAGCTCAATTTTGCCTGTTATCCAGATAATTGCCCAATCTTATACTTCACTTTTTCTGGATTGCCTTGACTGTTTAGTTATGGTATTAGGTATCCAAATTACAGTGTCATTGATATAGAGCTTGAAAGGACCTTCAAGACCACATGGTCTAGTCTCTTAATTTTATAGATGTAGAAACTGAAATTCACAGAAATCAAGTGGCTTGACCAAGTTCACATATGTAGTGAGAAGTAGGACCAGAATTTGAGCCCAGATGTTTTGACTCCAAATTCAGTAGTTTTTCTATCACACCATCTCTCTCTAAAAGGGCAAGATTTTAAGCATCTGGAACACAGTGGCTATGTCCCACTTATCTTTGTATCCTCCAAAGTACCTAGTTAACTCTCTTGTACAAAATATGTGTTTGAAAAATAACTGTTGATTAGTTAGAAAACCAAGGGTTGGTTTAATAATTATGCAAATATTTGAGAATAAAAATCCCATTTTACCAAAATGATCAAATCAAATAAAAATATTAATTCAATGCTAAGTAATGCAATCCTGATAGCCACTAAATCCTTCCTTCTTGCCTATTGAGACCCAACTCTTATGTATACACAAGAAATAAGATTATGTGTCATGCTGAGAATATTACAGTTTGGCTCAGTACCAAATTCCCCAGGCCCAATCTTTGAAGCTTGGCAAGAAACCAAATGAGATTTTTCTGGCCAATCAAAGAGCACTTGGGGGACATTATCCAAACAATCCCTTTAATATAACTGAGCAGTTATCTATACAGGCAGCTGAATATGAGACATTACAACAGTTAGCCTAACCCCCAATTGCTCTGACTGAAAGTGATGGGAATTTAGGTGTCTGGTGGATGGCAAAGCACTTTGTAAACCTTTAAGTGCTATGTAGATGGAGCGTATTGTGATCATCATCATTATTATCATTACCTTAGTGCTAGCGAGTCCCAGTTAGATGCCAAGACAGTGACTGAAAGATTTCTTCTTTGTATTTAAGGACTATTTGTCCTTAGATAACTGTTTAAGAGAGACAGTAGGACCAATGACTGAAGGGCTGGAGTCAGGAAGACCTGAGCTCTAATCTCATCTCTGAGGCTTTCCAGACAGTCAGTCAATAAACATTTGTTAAATTCTTACTTTATGCCAGTCACTGTGTTAAGCACTGGTGATACAAACAAAAGCAAAAAGGTCCACACCATTATTTTCCCCAAGAAGCTCACATTCTAATGAGGAAGACAATTTGCAAATAATTATATACATACAAGATATATACGATGAAAATTCAATGTTAATTTTAGAGGGCAGGAACTGAAGGAGGTGGGATGAGGTTGACAGGAAAGGCCTTCCAAATAAGGTGGAATTTGAGCTGTCTTGAGGGAAGCCAGAGAAGCCAAGAGTCATCAGTGAGTTGGGAAGGTGTTCCAGGTATGAGGGACAGCCAGTGCACATATACGCACTGGAGTCTGGTTTGTATGATATGTAATGAAAAACAAGTAGGGGAGTGTAGTTGGCTTATAGAGTGTGTGAAGAGTAAAGTATTAGAAGACTGGGAAGGTAGGAAGAGGTTAGATTGCAAAGGACTTAAAGCCAAATAGGACTTTATATTTAATATTGGAGGTAATAGAGGAAATGTCACTTAGTCTCTATGTGCCTCATTCAACTCACAAAGACCAATCAATCAACAAAATTTATAAAGCCTACTTTGTACTCAGCACTATGCCAGGTGCTGGTGATACAAATACAGAAGTGAGCAAGTTACTGTCCTCAAAGAGTTTATGTTTAACTACGATTTACCTATGGACTAAGTCAGAGGCTTAATAGATTATAGTCTGCATTGGTGAAGTGGAATGAGTTCCTTTCTTGGGTACCCTTGATTCTGATGACATCAAAGACATCCCCCACTGATGAAATCACAGGATTATCTGTTTAATGCACAGTGAGTAATTTGGTGAGAAAAAAAAGTCTAATGTAATTAATGGTACTTTTAAATTGATAATAAGATCTAAACAATGAGTCAGTGAAGCAGTTCAGAAAAACTGACATTTTACTTTGGAAAAACAAATAATACCATTCATCCCAAAATGTTTGTTGAGGCCTAAAAGATTATTTGGAAAACACCAATTGCATTTTACAGACTATGCCTGTCAGCAGAGACATGACCTCACTGGTCAATGTTGTAACCATTGCTGAGTCAGACCAGCTTAAAACAATAGGGAAACAAACATTTCAGCCAAGAAATACAAAATAAAATACATCATAAGGAATTCTGAGTTCATCTCCCCCCACCCCAAACTGGAGAATCTTCTACAGAGGGTGGTATGGGTCTGGCTTCAAGCCAAGATATCTTTTGAGAATGCAATCATTCCCTTTCTCTATCTCAGATCATTTAATATTAAGATCCCAGGAGGTATAGCAGGGCCCAATGGAGAATGCCCTATAGGAAACACTTTCCCCAAATGTCTTATCAGCATTGCCCTTTTCCCCACTTGGTTGAATGCTGAGATCTCCCTCCCTTTACCCCCACAATCCCCATCCCCACCTTCCTGGGAGGGAAACAGAACCTCTGCTCCACTCCCACCCCTGGGCTCATTCCTCCCTTCCTAATGGTTAGAGACTCAGCCCCTCTAGCTCCCACTGAAAATGGCCTCTAACACCTCTTGAACGAATAGGCAGTCACCTAGATTGTGAAGGACTTAAAGCCAAATAGGACTTTATATTTAATATTGGAGGTAATAGAGGAAAAGTCACTTAGTCTCTATGTGCCTCATTCAACTCACAAAGACCAATCAATCAAGAAACATTTATAAAGCCTACTTTGTACTCAGCACTATGCCAGGTGCATAAATGGTCAATGCATTGAAAAAGTCTGAAAATATGTGTAATGTGCAATACTTATGAACTTTTCACCTATAAAAATGGTGGAATGGGAGGGCCTTCTCATATTTCTTCTTTTAAGCCATGTTCATTCTTTAAAATTTGCCATATTCCCCTTTGATTTTTTTTGCAAGTATATGGTTGTTCTTTCAGTTAACATTGTAGCCACTATGTATATTATTTTCTTGCCTTTGCTTAATTCCTTCATGTAGATTTTTCCACATTTCTTTATATTCATTACACACATAATTTCTCATAGCATAGTAATATTCAATTATTTTTATGCACCATAATTTGTTTAGTCATTCCCCAACTGATGGGTATCTATTTTGTATGCAATTGTTTGCTATCACAAAAAGTGCTGCTATAAATATTTTGGTGTATATGGAGACTTTCTTCTTATCAATGGCCATCTTGGGGTATAAACTCAGGACTGACATCTCTGGGTCAAAGTATGTGGACATTTTAGTAATTTTATTTGCATAATTCCAAATTGCTTTCTAAAACAGTTATGCTGATTCATAGCTCCACCATCAATGGAGGGAACTTATCTTCCCACAACCCCTCAAATATTATTACCATTTTTCATTATTTTTGTCAATTTGCAAGGTATGAAGTAAAACTTCAGGCTTATTTTGATTTTCATTTCTCATATTACTAGTGATTTGGAGCATTTCTTCATGTGGTGATTAATACTTTGCAATTCTTCTTTTAAGAACTCTTATTCATATCCTTTGACCACTTATACATCAAGCAATAGGTTTTGGTCTTATACATATCGGTTAATTGTTCATATATCTTGGATACCAAACCCTTATGAGAGAAATTTGATACAAAGATTTATTCTTATTTTGCTGCTTCTTGTCCTAGGTGCATCAATTTTGTCTGTGAAGAAACGTTTCAGTTTCATGTCATCAAAGTTATCTTTTTAACCTCTTTTAATTTCCTTTTTCCACTATAGTTAAAAATAAATCTCTTAGAGGTCAGAGCCCAGATGGTAGAGTAGCAGAAAGCAGTTTACTGAGCTCTCACGACTAAAACTCCTTCAATCAGCTCTAGAAAATGTGCCAGAGAAAATCCTAATGGAGAAACCCAAGAAAAGCAATCACAGTGAATCATTTTTTTCTAGCACAGATTGGCATAGGAAGAAAGATAGAGGTCTGCAGACACTGGGGATAGATTGGGCCAGGAGCATGCAGCTCAGAGAGTACTCCAGCTCTGGGAGGAGCTATATACCAGGGCAAGAATAGGTCAAACATGCATACTAGCACATCATGATGAGAACAAGTGACGTCTGATAGCTTTGTCTCCCATGTAGCCTAAAAGGAGTATTGGATTTTAAGTGAGAGGACCTGGGTTCAAAATTGGATTCTGTTACTTACTACCTGTGTAACCTTGGACAAGTTACTTAATCTCTGTGGCCCACAGTTTATTTGTCATTCTGAGGAATTTGACTAGACAACCCTGACATCTCATCCAACTCTACATCGATGATTCTGTTATCAATTCAATTCACCAAACATTTGTTAAGCACTTAATATTTGTGAGGTACTGTGTGCCAAAGGCTGGATATACAATGACGAAAACAAAATGGGCCAAGTTCTCATTTGGAGGATACAACATATACACAGAAAAGTAAATATAAAATATATACAAAGTAATTTCAAAGGAATTTGAGTATTATTTATAGATATGATATGATGAATATTTATTAAACATTTACTATGTACTAGGCATGGTGCTGAGCATTGGGGATGCAAATAAGAGAAAGAAAGACAGTTCTTGCCCTCAAGCAGTTTATAATCTAATGTGGCAAGATGATACACAAAGGAAGCTTAAAAGGGGGAGAGTGCCACTAAGGGAGATCAGGAACTGCTTCTTGTAGAGGTGGTACTTGCTCTATTTTTTGAGGAAAGCTAGGGCTTCTACAAGGCACAGGTAAGGAGGGAGTGTGGTGCAGACAGGCAGGTGCACTTATGTAGAAGCATGCAAGTGATAGGTGGAATATTTGAGTATGGGGAATGACTAGGAGGCTAACCTGGCTACAAAAGATAATATGTGAAGAGGAGAAATACAAAATAAGAAGGGTAGTGGCATCAGAAATTGCTGAGGGCTTGCTAGCTTGAGGATTTTGAAAGCTATCCCAAAGGAAATAGGGAGCCACTGAAGATTTTTGATTAGAGGGAGTGGTGACATGATTAGATGTAGGTTTTAGGAAAATCAGTTTGGCAGCTGAATAGAGGATGGTTTGGAAAGGAAAGATATTGGAGGCAAGAACTCTATTAAAAGGCTATTGCAGAGTCCTACCAAATTTTGTCTATGACACAAATATCATTTTGATACTTAAACTGGGGATAGCAAAAACTGAGAAAGAAAACTATAGACCAATTTCTCTAATGAATACTAATACAAAAGTTTTAAATAAAATACTATTATGGAGACTACACCAATGTATTACTAAGATCATATACTATAAGCAGGTAGGTTTTATATCAGGAATATAAGGCTTTATCAATATTGGGGAAATTATAAGCAAAATTGATCATGTCAATAACAAAAACAACAAAGATATTGTGACTGTGTCAATAGATGCAGAAAAAGTTTTAAAAAATATAATAGTCATTCCTATTAAAAATGCCAGAAAACATAGGAATAAATGGAGCTTTTCTTAAAATAATAAGTAGTATCTGTCTAAAATCAAGAACAAACATTATCTGTAATGTGGATAAACTAGAAGCCTTTCCAATAAGATCAGGGGTGAGACAAGGATGTACATTATCACCTCTGTTATTCAATATTTTATTAGAAATGCTAGCTATAGAAATAAGACAAGAAAAGGGAATAGAAAGAATAAAAATAGTCAATGAGGAACAAAGCTATCACTCTTTGCAGATGATATGATGGTATACATGGAGAACCAAAGGGAATTAAAAAAAATTAGTTGAAACAATTAACAACTTTAGCAAAGATACAGAATATAAATTCAGCATTACTGTATATTACCAACAATACCTAGCAGGAAGAGATAGAAAGAGAAATTCCATTTAAAATAACTGTAGATAGTATAAAATACTTGGGAATCTACTTGCGGAGACATACACAGGAACTATATGAACCCAAATAAAGAATCAGAGAAATATTAACAGCCCATGAGCCAATCAAAATGACGAAACTACCTTAATATCCTTAATCAATGCCATAACAACCAAACCACCAAACAATTATTTTATAAAGCTAGAAAAAACTACATAATTAATCTGAAAAAACAAAAGGTCAAGAAAAAAGTGAAGGAATGCAGCTTAGCAATACCAGATTTCAAACTATATTACAACGTGGTAATCATCAAAACAATCTGATACTGGATAAGAAACAGAATGGTTGACCAGTAGAATAGATTAGGTATACAATATGCAGAAATAAATGACTGCAGTAATCAAACATATGATAAACCCAAAGATCCAAGATTTGGAGGCAAGAAGTCACTGTTTGACAAAACTGCTGAGAAAACTGGAAAGTAGTCTGACAGAAACTAGACATAGACCAACATTGCACACTGTATATCAAGATAACATTGAAATGGGTACATTATTTAAAAATAAAGGATGGTATCATAAGCAAAATAGGGGAGCATGGAAAAAATTACCTGTCAGATATATGGATAAAAGAAGAATTTATGACCAAACAAGAAATAATGAAGATAACAGGAAGTAAAATGATCATTGTGATCACACGAAAACAAAAAAAACCACAATGCAAGCAAAATTAGAAGGAAAATAAGAAATATTTCATTTCTCTGGTAAAAGTCTTATTTCTCAAATATATGGGGAACTGAGCCAAATTTCTTAATATAAGAAAAATATGAACCATTCTCCAATTGATAACTGACCAAAGAATTTGAACAGATAGTTTTTCAGAGGAAGAAATCAAAGTTATCAATAGTCATATGAAAAAAATTTTCTAAATCACTAATAATTAGAGAAATGCAAATTAAAATAACTTTGAAGTATCATCTCACACCTATTTTGACTGACATGACAAAAAATAGAATGATAAATGCTGGAGGGGATGTGGAAAAATAGGGACATTAAGGCACTGTTGGTGGAGTTGTGAACTGGTCCAACCATTCTGGAGAACAATTTGGAACTATGCCCAGAAGGCTATAAAATTGCACATACTCTTTGACCCCAGAATACCACTATTACCACAAAGAGATCAAAGGGGAAAAAAAGGAGCCATATGTACAAAAATATATGTAGCAGTTCTTTTCTGTGTGGTGGCAAAGAATTAGAAAATGAAAAGATACCCATCCATTGGTGAATGATTGAACAAGTTGTGATATATGATTGTGATGGAATACTACTGAGTTATATGAATTGATGAAGGGGATGGTTTTAGAAAAAACATGGGAAGATTTATATGAACTGATGCAAAATGAAGTGAGCAGAAGCAGAAGAATATTGTACATAGTAAGCAATATTGTAAAAATAATCAACTATGAAGGATGTAGCTATTCTGATTAATATAATGATACACCACAATTCCAAAAGGCTCATAATGAAAAATGGTATCCAGTTCCAGAGAAAGTACTGATGAACTCTGAGTGCAGATTGAAGTATAGCTTTTCACTTTATTTTTCTTGCTTTTTTGTGACATGGCTAATATGGAAATATGTTATGCATGACTTCATATATGTGATGGGTATCATATTGTTTGCCTTCTTAATGGATGGAGGAGGGGCTGGAGGAAGAGAGAGAATTTGGAAGTCAAAATTAAAAAGGAATGTAAACATACACAGAGGCTATTGAAAAGCAATCTCCTGAAAGAGGTCCATCACAAGCTCATCTCTTTACCTCCTATTTTCCTTGTTGAAGGGCACCTTTTCTACCTTCAGGGGAATCAGAGACCATTTTATCAAATGCTGGTCTCCCTTAGTCTCTTATTGGACTGTAGTTAGGAGAAAGAGATAAACGCCATCCCTTCATGCTCCTTCACTAATCTCCTGGTCATTCCCTACAGGGGAATGAGAGGAATCTCATTCCAGAGACTTCCCCTGAGCTTCTAATGCCCCAAGAGGACTCCATCTGGAAGACATATTGATAACCTATCTGAATTCATAACTTAATTATTAACAAGTTCCCAACTGGTCATCCCCTATCCATCTCAGTGATTTTGAACCCCGTCTGTCCTTATTCAAATGCTGTTCTCCATCCCTCACTGCCCACTCCCTTATTCCCATACTTTCTCAACACAATCCCTTCACTGTCCTTCTCTACAGCTATCTACCCCTTCAACTGTGTTCTCCAGAATATCTGCTCCATATATAACACACTTGCTTTCATCTTAAATCTCTTCCTTTTCATTCCTTCCACCTTCTGACTCTCATTGAAATCTGGCTTCCACTTGCTCACTCTTTCAAGTTAAATTTTCACTCATTTTCCCAGACTCATTAATCAAAAAGGGATAGCTGGAATATTCTTTACTACCCATTGTCACTTTCAAGCTCTCACTTTATCATCCATCACTCAGTGACCTTTCATCCTTTGTGGTTTACTCAATCATATGTAACACCCAATCAAAATTCTAGTAGCTGTTGTATATCAACCTTCAAGACACCCCCCTAATTCACACTCTTTCTCTCTTTCCAACTCTTATGCTTGCCTAGAGAACTTCAATATAAATATTGATACTCCTTCAAACACCATAATCCTCAACTTACTCATTTCCCATGATGTACCCTAAGTCAACTACACAGAGAAATGGTTATAACCTTGAACTTGCCACCACTCACAAATGTATCACTTCCATTTTTATGAACTCTGAAATTCCCTCATCTGATCATAATTTCTTGTCAAGGTGTCATGTCAGAATTATGTCCTAATCTGTTGTCATTATCTATGTCATGTTTCTTCCTCTGCCTTGCAACACCAAAATCTGATTTTCGTTCTTACTCTAACCTTCATTCTCTTTTTAAATTATTTTTTCTTTTAAAGTTTATTTTCAAACATTCTAATTTATTATGTATTTATTTTAAACTTTCTTTTATTTTTAAATTTTGAGTTCCAAATTGTCTCCCTACTTCCTACACCCTCTTACACTCACTGAGAAAGTAAGCAATATGATACAAATTGTACATGTGAAATCATGCAAAACACATTTCAATATTAGCCATATATCACAAAAGCAAGAAAAATCAAATGAGAAAATTATATTTCAATTTGTACTCAGAGTTCATCAGTTCTTTCTCTAGAGTGGATAGCATCCTTACATCCTTTATTACATCATCTCAGTTTTTTCCCATGCCATCACTTCTTCATTGGCTACTCTCACATCTCTTCACCATCTTGAACCCTTGGTAAATCAGTTCAATGCTACCTTGTCACCTTCTCTTGAGTTTCTTGCCCCTTATTGATTTTTCCCTGATGACCTTTAGCCTGATATTACTCCCAAAATCCACTGCATTTGTTCCTGCTCATGTGCCGCTTAAAAAATGAGCTGGAGAAAATCATGAAACTGTGCTGACTGGATCCACTATGAATTTATGTTACATAATCTCAATCGGGCTTTCACTGCAGCAAGGTAATCCTTTTACATTTCCCTAATTTACTCACTATCCTAATCACCACAGCACCCTTTCCAAACATTTTTATCAATCCTCAAATCTCCCATGGCTTCAGTTAAAAACCTTATCTCTTATTTCACTGAAGGAATTGAGGTCATTTGCTGAGAGCTCCCTCTTTTTTCTTCCTTATCCTCTTTACTGAGATACCATCTACAATTATTTCCTCTATCATGCCAATGTCTCATGAAATGTTCACCTTTCTCCTTACCTAGGCAAACTTCTTTTCATGTACAAGTGATCCCATTCAATAAACTTTTTTTCTCCAACATATTAGCCCTTCTATCATTAGCAACTTTCATTTTTCTTCAGTTTCTCCCTTTCTACTAGGTGCTTCCTTACTGTTTACAAACACGACCTTGGCTTTCTCATTCACAAAAAGCTCTCATTTGATCCATCCATCCCTACTAATTTTTATCCCATTTTTTTCCTCCCTTTTCTGGCCAAACTTGACACATTAATCTATAATCATTGCTTCCATTTCCTTTTCTCTCACTTCTTAACTCTTTATAGTCTGATTTTTGACCCTATCGACCAAAACGACTCTCTCTCCAAAGTTATCAGTTACCTCTCAATTGCCAAATCTAATGGCCTTTTTCTCAACTGTAAAATGGAGATGATAACCACCTACCTCACAAAGTTGTTGTAGCATACATTGAGATAATATTTATCAGGCACTCAGCATAGTGCCTGCAGGCATTTAATAAATGCTTTATTTCCTCTTCCATTCCCCTTTCTCAATTCCCAGTCTTATTTACATCTCTGCAGCCTCAATTGCCCTTCTCTTAATAGTTTCTTCACTCTAGGTTTTTGTTAACACTGCTCTCACCTTGGTGTATCAGACTGCTCCTTTTCAATCTCCTCAATGAATCTTCATCCAGGTCATGCCTATCCACTGTGGGTACCTCCCAAGACTGTCTTGGGTCCTTTTCTTTTCTTCCTTTATCCTATTTCACTTAGTGATTTCATCAGGTCTCATGAATTTAATTATCATCTCTATTAAAATCTTTCTCATATCTATTTATCCAGTCCTAAACTCTCTCCTGATATTCAGTCTCACATCTCTAACTGCTTATTAGACCTCTCAAACTGAATGTCCTATAGACAACACTTCCAAAATTGAATGATTGTCTTTCCCCAAAAATCTACCCTCTTCCTAGCTTCCCTATTATTGTCAAGGGTACCACCATCTTCCCAATCAACCAGGCTTGCAACCTAGGTGTCACTTCAACTTTTCATTCTATATCCCCATATCCTATAAATAGTCAATAAATATTTATTAAGTACCTAGCACATGCCACATATTCTGCTAAAAGTGAGGATACAAATATGAAAAAGAAAGACAGTCCTTGACCCCAAGAAATTTATAATCTAATGGGGAAAGTCAGCACACAAAATGAAGCTGAAAAGGGAGGAGGAGGGAAGAGGTCCTAGCTGATATGGGGGCAATGATGGAGAAGTCATAGAATTTCACAAGTAGTGCAGCCAAATGGGAAATGATATGTCTGTACTGAGCTTCCTCCTTAAGTGGAGGTTTTGAAATTCATGAGTCCATCCTCCAATCAGGTGCAGGAAGTAGTGATGAGGTATGAATACCAAAGTTGATTCAATCTTGAAGGATGATGAAGTTTCCTAATTATGAGGTTCTTGGGGCATGGCGGAGAAGTCAGAGAAATTCCAAAGTTGTGCATTCATGTGGGAAATATCATCAAGTCCTCTTATTTCTTTCTTATAACATCTCTTGTAATATCTCTCATGTATCCCCCCTTCTCTCTTTTGACACTGTCACTACCCTGGTACAGGCTTGGTACATGGGTACATTACTTCTTTCCTAGACTATAGCAATAGCCTTCTTATTGGTCTTCCTGCCTCAAGTCTCTCCTCACTCTGGTCCATTGTCTATTTAGCTTCTTAAAGAACAGGTCTGACTATGTTACCTTCCTATTCAACAAATTCCAGTAACTCCCTATCATCTCTAGGATCAGATATAAAATCCTTTTTTTCTGGCATCCACACCCCTTCATAACTTACTAGTCTCCTTGTTTTCCAATTTTCTCCCACCTCAGTTCTTCTCTCCCTCTCCCCCCATGTTATGTAACCCAGTGGCTCTAATCTCCTCACTACTCCTTGAATAAGACAAACTCTTTCAATGCTGGACATTTTCACTGACTGTCCCTCAATCCCATCTTCTGGTTTCCCCAGCTTCCTTCATATCATAGCTAAAATCTCACCTTCTACAAGAAGATTTTCCAAATAAATAATTCTTATTTCTGGTGCTTTCATTCTATTGATTGTCTCCAATTTATTTCCTATCTATCTTGTTTGTACATAACTTTCATATTATTTCTCCCATTAGATTATAAACTCCTTGAGGTCAAGAACTGTCTTTTGCCTCTCTTTGTATCCCTCACTGTATTTAACATAGTACCTGGCACTGAATAAGAGCTTAATAAATGCTAATTTACCAACTAACTGACTGTCATATAGTAAAGACATCAATGAATTCCCGGATGAAGATGGAAGTCTGTGACTACAAAGGAATGGGATTTGAGACATTGTGGAGATAGGATCAACAATACTTGGTAATGGATTGCATATAGTTTAGAGGAGGGGAAGAGTCAATCATGATTCCAAGACTGTAAAGCTGGTGAGTGGAATAATGTACTTTAAGAGCAGTGGGAAAGTTTAGACAAAGGATGCATTTGGAGGAAAAAAAAATTAGTTCTGTTTTAAACACATTGCATTGGAAGGGCCTATAGGAGATTCAAATGACAGTCTCAAAGGCAGTTACTTGCCAGTTCAAGGCTGGAGTTCAGGGGAGAGTTAAGGATTAGATGTATTTACTTGAGGGTCATCTGTATGGAGATTATTATGGAACCCAAATGGAACTGATAAGATCAAGGGAGAGAGTAAGAAGAGGAGAGAACACCAAAGGTAGCTTTGGGAGATGTCCACACAATGCACTAGAGAAAGTTGATAATCCAGCACAGAGACAGAAAGGAGCAGTCATATAGAGAAGTAAGCCAAATACATGTAGGGAATGGAGCCAAATTTGTAAGAATAAGAGTAATTTCTTAATTGATAAATGGACAAGAGATATGAAGACAGTTTTCAGAGAAAGAAGTCAAAGTTATCAATGGTCATATGAAAAAATGCTCTAAATCACTAATAATTATAGAAATGCAAATTAAGCAACTTTGAAGTACCACCTCATACCCATCAGATTGGCTAAGATGACAGAAAAAGAAAATGGTAAATTCTAGGGGGTATATGGGAAAATAGGTACACTAATACACTGCTGGTGGAACTGTTAAAGAACCCAAACATTCTGGAGAACAATTTGGAACTATATCCAAAGGGCAATTAAACTGTGCATACCCTTTGGTCCAGCAATACCACTTTCAGGGATATACCCAAAAGAGATCAAAGAAAAAGGAAAAAGAACCTATATGTACAAAAATATTTATAGCAGTTCTTTTTGTGGTGGCAAAGAATTGGGAATTGAAAGGCTGTCCATCAATTGGGGAATGGCTGAAGAAGTTATGATATATGAACATGGTGGGATAATGTTGTACTATAAGAAATGATGAAGTGGATGGTTCCAGAAAAATGTGGGGAAACTTATATTGACCAATGCAAAATGAAGTGAGCAGAACCAGGAGAACAATTTACACAATAATAGTAATGTAAAGATAATCAGCTGTGAAAGACAATAATTCTGATAAGTACAATGAGCCACTCTAATTTCAAAATACTCATGATGAAAAATGTCACCCATCTCCAGATACAGAACAGATAGACTCAGATTGAAGACTGAAGTATATTCTCTTTCCCCGCCCCCACCCCCAGAACATGGCTAATGTGGAAATATTTCATATGACTTGACATATGTAATGACTATTGCATTTTTTTTTTGCCTTCTCAATGGTGGGAGGAAAGAGAGAATTTGGAACCAAAAATAAAATATTTTTTAAAAGGATCAGTCAGATATTTAGGAGTAAAATCAGGAGATAGTAGTGTCACAGAAGCCTTCAATTAATTTCTGTGGGGTTATGTTCTATTGAAATAATTGTAAGCAGATAAAAAAGTATTTGCATTTATTTGCCAACTTTTAAAAGGCCCCTTTAACACAATAAAACTAAAAATCATTTTACCTGAACCACCTTCATATTCTTCTTGATCGGTTGGGAAGGGAACACAGAGAATTTTATTACTGCCTTTTTAACTTTAACAGGTAGAAATGGGCTTCTTAGAAAACAAACTGTACATTAAAGAAGTTCACAGTTTCTTATGCAAATCTCCTACTTGTTCTTTTTATAGTGAAATGTTTGTGTTTGTTGACTGTTAAGTTTGTAATAAAGGGAAAAAAAATCAAACACGAAATAGTCCTATTTAAATGTTAGCTCTTGCTATCATATCACTATATTCATTGTCATCACCATCCTCATTACAGAGTACAACCATAATGGTACTAACATTGGTAGATTCTATAAGAGATGAGGAAAACTCAATTAAAACTTTGCTGACCTCTAGTGGTTTTTATTAATAAATTAGATAATACTGTACTTTTTCTATGCAAAGTACTGTTCTGTTATTTACCCCAAAAGTAGATAGTAGATACCCCAAAAGTTGAGGTTTCCTCAAGGAAAACAACCTTGTAATTAATATGCGTAGGCAAATAAGTATTCCTGCCTTGGATATGTCCAAAAAATGTATGTCTCATTGTATACCATAAGCCCATCACTTCTCCGTCAGGAGGTGAGTAGCATATTTTGTCATTAATCTTCTACAATCGTAATTGATCATTGTGTTGATCAATGTTCTTAAGTCTTTCCAAATTGTTTTTTTTTTTTACAGTGTGATTATTGAATTAATTACTCTCCTAGTTCTGATCATTTCATTTTGCATCAGCTTGGACATGTCTTTCTAGATTTCCAATGTGTTGAATTAGGAAGAGTAGGGGATGGATTATCAGGATAAATATTATAATCTTTGTCTGATATTAACTAGATGTGTGATTTTGTCATAACCTTTGTTTGGTTCTAAGTTTCCCCATCTATCAAAGGAGGCATTTGGACTAGAAAACAGGTTAGCAACCTCAAAAGTTAGAAGAGCTATTTTTTGCATTTTTATTAGAATATAATAATAGAAGAGATGAGAGATGAAATATATAGTGTGTCTCTAAAGTATTAGTGCAGTTTTAAGCTTTAATAATATATATGTGTGTATATTACAAATATACATACATAATTATAATAAATAATTATAATCACATATGTATATGTGATAAATTTAAGTTGAAATGAGGCCAGGTATATTTTTTATCAACCTCACCTGCACAGCTTTATACATTTTATTTAATTTAACTTATATAGTTTGTCAGTTCAACAGTGAGACCAAGTAGTAATTATTTATTGTCCCCAGATGGCCCTTGTTATAATGCACGTGTGGCCTAGGAACTGGAAGAATTGCCCGGAGGAGCTTCTAGAGCCTTCCACCATTGGCACATTAATATAATTATCCTAACAAATCAGCTAATTAACACTTCGGAAGGCTAGAAATGTCTGGCTCTGAGGAGATGAGGCATGAGCCTGAAGGGATTGGAAATAGGAGGAGGAGGGAGAGTGAAGCATGACCTTAGCAAGTCCTAAGGGAACAGCTTTCAAAAAAGGGCAATGACTAAGGAGAACAGACCCAACTAAGGCATGAAGCCGGCAGAGAAGGAAGGAGTAGGTGCTCAATATTTCAGGTAGTCTTTGTGTGCCTAGTAGGAACTTGAGAGCTGCACCCTAACATTAAGGGCTAGCATTTATATAGCACTTTAGGCCTTGCAACATGCTATATTATCTTATTTAATTCTCATAACAACCCTGGGAAGTAGATGCTATTATTATCCCTATTTTGTAGATGAGAAAACTGAGGTGAGGTCAATGATTAAGTGATTCTTTGATGTTCTCTGCTGCACTGGCCTCTGTCTTCTTATAAACCATCACAAAGAAATCATAGATTTCCAAAATGTCCAGGTTTTAAATGACACCTTGTTGCATATAATACTTTGAAAAAGCAATCATAGAATCACAGAATTTGAGAGGTGGAAGCAATCCCAGAGGTCCTTTACTACAACCCTTACATTAAAGTAATCCCTAGGATAACATACGAGTTTCTAGCCTCTATTTAAAGATCTCTGAAAAAGGGGAACACTCAGCCTTTCTAAGTAACCCATTCCACTTTTGGACCACTCTAGTTCTTAAGAAAATTTTCTTATATCAAGTCTAAATTTGCTATAAAGAAGTCAGTTCTGTCAAGCATTCAACACTGACTCTCCAAAGATATTTTCTGGATCTGTATAGACAAGCGCTATGTTTAACATCTATTTAGTGATGCAAGAAGCATGTACCCATGTAAGATATGTGTGTTCACATGGATTATCTAAATATATAGATTCAGTTATATGGCATATATCTTTTTTATGGCATATATCTTTGAGGATTTGACCCACCTATATACACACACACACACATACACACACACACACTCACACACACATATATATACATTAGTTTTCAACTTTCAACTTTTGAGTTCTAAATTTCCCCCCCTTCCCGTCCCCCCTCACCAAGATGGCATGCAATCTGATATAAGCTATACATATATGATTATATTAAACATATTTCCACATTAGTTATGTTGTGAAAGAAGAATCAAAGTAAAAGGGAAAAAAAACAAGAAAAAAAGAGCAAATAGTATGCTTCGATCTGCATTCAGACTCCATAGTTCTTTCTCTGGATGTGGATGGCATTTTCCATCACGAGTCTTTTGTAATTGTCTTAGATCATTGCATTGCTCAGAAGAGCTAAGTCTAACAAAGTTGGTCATTGCACAATGTTGCTGTTACTGTATACAATGTTTTCTTGGTTCTGCTCCCTTCATTCAGCATCAGTTCTTTCCAGGTTTTTCTGAAATCCATCTGCTCACCACTTCTTATGGAACAATAGTATTACATTACATGCGTATACCACAAGTTGTTCCGCCATTTCCCAATTGATGGTTGGCTCGCTTTTCTTCAAGAGAGGCTGCAGTTTCTGCCTTGAGGGTAGCAGGAGAAGGGCTATAGCCGACCACTTGCTTGATGTCTTGCCTGACTTCAAGAGAGGATGTTGGAATAGATTTATATTTATCTATTCCCTATAAATTATTTCTGGTTTAGGAGTATGATTTTTTGGACTTCAGAACAAGACCCACTTCCTATATAGCCATCAACTTACACTTACCAGCTTACTCCCTTTCCACTAAATGGTAGTTATGCAAAAGTTCTTCAGAAATGGTCGATAGTGAGTAAACCTATTTATCCAAGCAAAGCAACAAAGAGGAACTGGATAAATCCTACAGATTAGAATATTTCAGAAAATACTTAAGAGTGAATGAGCTTTCTGTTGGGAGTGGGATATTTCAGCTCAAGTCAAGAAAGAGATACCAGTCTCATCCAAGGGGAAAGTCTCTGAAGCCTCAAGGGAGATAAAATGATAATTAGGGACATGTTGAGGTAAAAGCTTCCCCTACATGATTTCTACAGACAAAGTGGTTTTTTTAATGTATCTTCTTACTTCTAAGTGCTTGGAACAGTTCTCTTTCTTAAGAAGCTCTCTACTAACTTTGCTCCTCAGCCTTTCATGCAGATTCATAGTATTCTCTTTACCAATTAGCATCTCCCTCCACAAATGCAGCAGTATGTATAATGTCCCACACTTCAATGGAAGCATGGTTACACTGACATCCCCCGTTTCCCTAGGGAACTCTGTGCTTACTGTTGTCTAACTCAAATATGGGTACTCCTGTCAATTCATAGAGGTTTAGTCTCTGCATAGTTTATAAGCTACAAATGCCCTTTAAAAAATAAAAACAAACTTATTATTCAGCTTTTTTTCTTGAAATATACCATGCAGTGCAGAAAAACATTAGATGTTCAGTTCTCATTGTTATTTTTTCATGGGCTTCTATGAGTCCAGTTAAAAAGGACCCAGGAAAGTGGGTGGGGCAGACCATTGGTATTATTTCTTCATAGCCTGAGTACAAAGCAGCCACAAGAAACTGGAAGAACTCACAGATGCTTGCATGGTGGATTATAATAGGAGCTTTGCTCAGCTGAATCAATTCAAATATCCTTCTCCTGCTATGGCTAAGTAAATTCCTTTGTTGAATGACCTATCAGGATCTCATTCTGTTCCATGTTCAGCCTAAACTGTCTAAGAGCCAGCCTGAGTTCAGTCCAGAAAAGCAATTGTGGAAAGCATGGTTAGGTAGTAGTTTGTATCCTTCATCCCCATCCCCGATCCTATCTTTGTTTCCCAGTGCTCGTCCCTCAGAACCCAGCTTCTGACATACCTCCTCCTCATTCACCTTGGGGAAGGTTTAGAAGTGAGCAGGTCTAGCTTTATTTGTTTCTAGTCTCTCTCTCTCTCTCTCACTGTTTTTTTCTCTCTCTTCTTCTTCTGGTTCAGTTTTTCTGGCTCTCTATTTCATCATCATCATCATCATCATCTTCTTCTCTCTCTCTCATCACCCTCTTTCCCTCCTTTTTTTTTACCATTTAATCAAATCTAAACAGTCTAGAGGCTGTCCTTGTTCTTTACCCAATAATAGGTGTACCCACAAAGATCGATCATATACCAATCGCTTTTAGATTTTGTTCAGGCTCACATCATCCATCTGCTCAACTGGCACACACAGTTCCTTTAATTACCTTTCCAAATGTAACACAGAGTCAAATATGTTGACTCTCATATGTTGAAGGTTACTGAAGAACTAGACATAGAGTTCCTATGCATTTTTCTGCATTATCAGATTTTCTAGCCTCTGACAGTACCAAAGCACCATTTCAAGGAATGTGTCACATCAAAAACGGCTTCTTTTATGCTCCTTTTTAGCCTATTACATTTTAAAAAATCTAGCCTAGCCTTACCACTCCTGCATTACTACTCTGGTATGTCCTAACCAGGATTCAAAGGACTCCTCTCCTGGCAGTTAGTGATGCCCCACTGACAAAGATCACTACTTTCAATGTTGAGTCCCTTGTACCAAAGTTGGCTACCTGTCCTCTAGGACCAACTATTGCCACAGGATCACTGGTTACTAAAAAGTGTCCATGCTGTGTCACTGACTTTTGATGATGATGTTTTCCCTGAAGCTCAAATTCTCCCACCAAAACATAAGAATTTTGGAAGATGTAGTTGTCCCATTCAGAATGTTTCTTGTATTTCCCTTAGCCAATCATTTTCTCACCAGAAGGGTTTCAATCTTTCTTACCATTAGCAATAGGGAAATAGGGAGTTTAATAACATGATCTCCAAAAGTTCTGTTGATAGTAGTCTCTTTGGCATTGCTGGAATATACCAATCTTTAGACTAGCTCACATAATACAGCTACTGCTTCAACATCCTTCCTGAAACATGAGGTAGTACCTGATATTCTTCCAAATTGTCAAAAGCATGATGTAGTGTCATTTAAACATCATCATCATCATCATCATCATCATCATCATCATCATCATCATCATCACAGTCCACGGACTTTGCCAGGTCAAATAACCCTTAATAAGGACTAAATACATCTTGATAGAATGTAATCTCCTTGAGACCAGAGATTTTCATATTTTCCTTTGTAACTTCAGTATCTAGCTAGTATCTGGCATATATTAGGCACTTAGTAAACTTTTGTTGCTTGTTACTTCCCACAGTGTTTGCACATAGTAAGTACTTGATAAATGCTTTGTTAATTGAATGACTGATTGACTGATGTTGTATTCCAATTTTCCAATAACTGAAGAGCTGTGGTAACTAAATATGCAATGTGCAAGATGAATTCACAATGTCATTTTGGCAATACATGACAAAAACTCGATGACCCTTTGGCACACAACAGCCATAACTGTCACTTAAATCTCCTGGTTTGGGTCCATAAAAGTTATATCTGAAAACTTTTGTCACCAAATTATACCTAGAAAGAGAAAAATTAAAAAGAGGAAAAATATCTTCATTGGATAGTTAGCCTTATCTAATACTCAAACAAATTTACTCAAAAATTCATAAAAAAGATTTTTAAAAGCCCCCACAATTGTAGCCCTGGGGCTGCATAGTGTGTTTCACAACTTAAATATGCCTAGGTTCATGGTACTATAGGGATAATTGTCTATTCCAGTATATATTTCTGAGGCCCCCATTATGTGGTGTATCTCTTTATAAATGAACAGGCCATGTGACACATGAATTTAAAGCAAAAGGTATTAAATGGAACAGGATAGAAAGGAGATAAAAAGGAATTGAATCTAGTATTTAACATTCCTGGCACCTATTCACTAATGACTTTGATACACATATATGTCTTAGAGCATTAGTCAATTCCCAGCTAACCAGCTCCTGTTTCTCCACTAGAGTAAGAGAGGGACATTTCAGTTTACTCACAGAAGATTGCTAGGGAAACTCATTTCAGAGGCAATCTTGGGAGTACTGAGACTTTGGCATGGCAAATGGAGAATATTGTAGAGATAATTGTTGATTCCTTTTAGCACCACAGCAGCGACATGGTATATGTTAACCTCTGTCAATGCTACAGTTGCCTCTTTCTTTTACACTACCCACAGCATAATCTAAACTCAGCTGCCATTTTTCTTCAGCCTTTCATCTCTCTACCTTCTACCTTACATCTCTCTACCTGCATTTTAAAATGTATCCACATTCACCTATCCAATTAGAGTCCATGTTGAAAATAGCACTTGCCAATATCTCCTCCTCCTGTTAGAAGGCAATATTCTGGGATTATCCGTCCTAGGAAAGCTTCTGTCCCTACATAGACAGTCATATTCTGGAATTTTCCAACTAGATTGCTGGTGGGGCAATATCAAGTAGGTAAATAATATTGAGGAATAAAAGTAGATCACTAGATTTGGTAATTCAGAGATTTAGTTTCAGTTGCGTGCTGAGGTCAGAAGCTGATTGCAAAGGGCTGAGAAGTGAGAGGAAAAGGAAGTGAAGGTGGAGAATATAGATCACATTTTCAAGGAGTTTGACTGTGAAAAGAAGAAAAGATATAAAACAGTAGCTGAAGGGTATGGTAGGGCCTATTGATTTTTTTTTAAGGCTAGAGAAGCATGGACATGTTTTAAGGCAACAGGGAAGGCACCAGTAGATAGAGAGATATTTGTGGTTATTCACAAGGAAATTCCTGAGGCCCGGGCCAAGAATATCTCCTCTTCCTGTTGAAAGATAACATTTTGGGATCATCCTGCCTAGGAATCCTTCCCTAGATAGACAGCCATATTCTGGAATCTTCCAACTAGGAATTGCTACAAAGTCAATCTTAAAGAATTCTCACTATTTAACTAAGTCCCTTTTCCCTCACCTCTGCTTTTGGCTTTGTTGTGCTGTCAGGATTTCTCCAGAAGAAAGACAAAAGGAGAAAAGGACAGATATTATAAACCAGCATAAAAATATGGCTTTTATCACAATAGTCCATCCCAAAGCAGTGGAAGTCAATCAGTTTGACCTAGATAAGTGAAATCTACATCAACAGGAGTATCCACATCATTCATAGGTAGACACCATCAAAGTCACAAACAAATGCTCACTACCCTATAAGCTCATCAAAAGTGAAGGAGACTCCTTTGATCAATCTCCTATAAGAAAGATAATGCAAGTTAGGTCAATGCAAAAAAAAAATTACCTACATCATAACATTGTCTAGGGCTATCATACTCTCCAGCTCAACCTTTCACTATCATTTTTCCAAATGAGATTACACAACCAAGGGATATGTATGGCCCAGAAAACCCACAAGAGGAATATCTAAGCACTAAGAAGTCCCACTTGTTTATTCCTTTTGCACAAAGCTGTGGAAATCATAATTTGATGGATATATAACACTGTTCTTTCCCACTGTGTGAGATAAATTCTTTCTTCCCTCCTATTTCAAGTTTCTTCTCTTTACCCTTTTAGGACTCAGTAACTCTGACACCCCCTTCTATCCTTACTCCATATTCCCTTAAAACTACTAAGCTAGAAAGACTGACAAATGATTCAACCTTAACAATACGTAGAGGGAACCAAATTTCCAGAAACACTTTTTGGGAAATTTTCTGTAAGAGAAACCATTTATGATTCAACATGAATGCAGACAGACTAGTGTGATTAATAGTGACCTTTAGACTCTATTTGAGAAAACTAGATTAAATGTCTGAGTCAGATTTTTTGATAAAATGATAACAAGATATGTTCAAGAGGTTAGTAAAGACTCATCATCAAATTTTAAAGACTAGTGCTGTTTAAATACATTTTGTTTTGAGCCTTATATAAAAGGATAGGTTGTTTTCAAAGGAAATAAATAATTAAAGAAAAAAGTTGATTCAATCTATAAGAAATACAAAGTTATCCTTATACAGGTTCACTTTTGTGATTTGTTATAATGAATAAACAATGATAAATGCCTTGTAGCATCACTTTGATTTTCATGGCAGTTAAATGTATACTATCTCCAATAAGTTTCATAGGTTTTTTTTTAATAGACAAACATGTAGGTAGAGGTAGCTAGGTGATGTTATACACTGGTATAGTGTATTGAACTCAGGAATAAGGAAGATCTCTGATTGAATCTTGATTCAGACTTACTGACTGTCTGACTTTGGGTAAGTCATTAAACCTCCCAGCATCAGACAGAGATTTCATCTACAAAATGGGAATAATAGCCCCACTTCACAAGTTGTTGTGAATAAATGCTATGTAAATGCTATTATTTTAAGTAAATAAATCATTCTTCAAAATGGCTAAGTATAGAAAAAAGTCTCTTTACATATTAACCATCTTGATGGCTTAACTAGCAGTATCATTAATTTTTGATAAGCATAAATAAGCATCATTAGGTAATTACATGCCATAACTTGTCCCCTTCTTTAATTTACCCATGCTCTATTTCTCTATTCTCTCCTTTTAACAGGATAAGAATACTAATAACAACTGACTTTTACATGGCTCTTTATAGTCTCACAACAATCCTGAGAAGTAGGGACTGTAGATAGTATTTTCTGTACTTGACTATTAAGGAAACTGAGGCTCAGAGAGGTTATCATTTCATATCCTCAGTAATTACAGAATTCCTTTCTAGTGTTCATCCTTTTACTAAAACATTTACATTTTTTTTGCTGCCTCCAAAAGGCCCAAAATACAAATGTGTTAACTTTATGTAGTTTTGTGTGTTTATTTGAGTCCTAATCCAAGGTTTTGACTCTATTATCTTGTAACTTGTTCTAAAATAATATGAAATGGGGATAACAATAGCCTCACCTCACAGTCTGATGGAGTACAGTTAGTGGGAAATGAAGAAAAGGTTGGCTTGAGAGCCCTCCTTAAATGGCGGTTTTGGAGGGAGGTCTTTACCAATCACAGGGCAGAGGGTACTGAAGGTATAAATGAAGTATGAATACCAAAGCTGTTGAACTTCCTGGTGATTAGGTTTCCTGGGGATATGATGGAGTCCAGTCCAAAGGAGGTGCAGATATTGGGAAATGAAGAGAAAACTGCTCTTTCCTACATTCTTGGATGGTGTGGGCAGGCCCTGTTTAGTCCTTGATGTAGTGACTAACACTAAGTTCCCACAGGAATTACTGGGTTTTGTCCCAGTCTCTTGGTGTCTTAAGTTAGATTTTGGCCTTGACTCTGCCTCCGTCTCCTTGTCTTTGCACAGTGCCTAACCTAGAATTGGCTCTGTCCCTCGCTATGACCCTGACAGACTTCAGATGTTAATTGTGCTGATGGGGGCTTCCTACAAGACCCTTAGTGCTTTGCTTCCTAGGTGCTGCTTTGGCCTTTTATCCTACTGTGGTTCTGTAACAGGCTTCCCTGGCACTGGTCTGTCATTTTTTTCCTGCTCTGGTTCAGGTGCAAGCCACAGGGGTTCAGTGTTGAACATTCACTGCCTGAATTTTGGGACCAGTACAATCTGTCTAGCACAGGTCTGGCCTTGTCTCCTCAAGTCTTTGGGATAGGCCCTGCACCAAATGCTGGTCTGGTCTGGTCTCCTGCTATGGGACCATACTGTTATGCATTATCTTCATCTACCCTGGCTTATCTCTGCTCAGAGGTTCTATAGTATTCTAATAGTCTTTTTCTGTGGTACTGGACTAGATAAAAGGGCTTATATCTGTTTCTCTTTTGTTTTCTTTATAATTATTCCTTACGTCGCATTTTTTTTTAGCTTTATTGAAATGTTTGTGGAGGACCTGAGCTCTTCTATGTCCTGATATACCACCATCTTTTCACAATGCCCTCCCATTTTATTTTTGGACAACCTTCATAGTAAAATCCCTCTATGGTAAAATTCTTGGATCTAAGACCATCATGCCTTTCTGCCTGTATTATGATAAAACTTCACAGTAGGAGATATGAAATCCTGCATTTGAGTAAGATGTTAATGCCTGATCATGGCTTACTGTAGGCTCCCTCCTAAAGGTACAAGCCCTTTAAAAGTCAAAATCTTGGAACTTAAAATAAAACAAAAAAATTAAATTAAACTTTAACAAAAGTAAAAAAAAAACAAATGTTTGATTATAGTTCAAGATCACATCAGGTGTTTTGACTGTCATATTATACTGTTGAGTCTGTTGTCCACTAAAACCTCCAGATTTTTTTCAGATTACTTGATGTCTAACCATGCCTCTGCCATTCTGCACTTATAGATTTCTTCAGCCCAAGTATATGATTTTACCTGTATATCTATTACAGGAGATGAACCTGGAGTCAGGAAGACCTGGGTTCAAATCCAGTCTCAAACACGTACTAGCTGTGTAACCGTGGGCAACTCACTCAACCTCTGCCTATCTCAGTTCCCTCACCTATAAAATGGAGATAATAAAACAAAGCTTCCCAAAGCTGAGGTGAGGATCAAATAAAATATCTGTAAAATGCTACATAAATGCTAAATATTATTATTGTTGTTGTTATCCTTTTTAAAGAAATTCACAAACATCTCTTTGATTTATTCTAGGAATTTTTAGGAATTAAAGTCAAGCCAATTGACATATAGACCTATAGGCTCTCTTCTCTTTTTCCAGAAAATCAGGACAACATTATTAACCCTTCTCCAGTCCTGTAGTAACTCTCCTATTTTCTATAGTCTTTCACAGATTACTAACAGTGGTTCAGTTTTTATTTTGGGTTTTTTTTTGGGGGGGTTAGGCAATGGGGTTAAGTGACTTGCCCAGAGTCACACAGCCAGTGAGTGTTATGGGTCTGAGGCCGGATTTGAACTCAGGTCCTTCTGAATCTAGGGCCAGTGCTCTATCCACTGCACCATCTAGCTGCTCCTCAGTATTTATTTCAAAGAGACTCTTGGAGTCTTTCTTAAATGTTAAAACAATCAAGTCAGATGAATAGGGTAAAAAGAGTTAACTAAAGACCAAGCCAAGATTCAAACGCTTCAAATTGTAGAAGCTATGTAAGTTTTATGGGCATTTTTATAATAGCTTCTAGAAATGATATTGATCTTTTAAAACTTCATGGAAAATGGGATACTTTGTGCATATTTATACTATCTTCATTCTTTTTTTTGTGAGACAGTGGAGTGAAGTGACTTGCCCAGGGTCACACAGCTAGTAAGTGTTAAGTCTCTGAGCCAGATTTGAACTCAGGTCTCCCTGAATCCAGGGCCAGTGTTCTATTTACTGCTCCATCTAGCTGCCCCATCTTCATTCTTGATTTTAGAAAACGTAATACAAAGAATGTTTGGCCAGGAAATATGGGTTCCAGTTTTGGCTCTGCTACTAACAGAATGTGCAACCTTAGGCAAATTACTCATGTTGGGGCTTCAAAGGTTAATAGGTGTGAGTAATTATTCAGGATAAGGAACAGACAGATGCTGGGGACCACAATGTTACCCATTGGTTTTGAAAGATGGCCCCTAATAACAAGACCTCAAGTCTGGGAGATGGACTGGAAGAGAGTGAACTACCAAATCTGAGTGGACAGTCCCCCACAGCAGCAGCACAACCCTTTGGAAAGCATATCTTTTTATTTTATGCCTTGCTTGTAATTCATGTGACAGGATCATTGAACAGTTACTTTGTCATTTTGCCTATCAAGGAATCTTACTAACACATGAATATAAATATCCTATTGGAAGAGATCCTTAGTAAGAGGAAAGCTTTTTTTTTTTTTTTTTTTCAGTGAGGCAATCAGGATTAAGTGACACAGCTAGTAAGTTTCAAGTGTCTGAGGCTGGATTTGAACTCAGGTCCTCCTGACTCCAAGGCCGCTACTCTGTCCACTGAGCCATCTAGCAGCCCCTAAAAGGAAAGCTTTAAAGGATCCCTTTTGCTCTACAGAAGGAAATGCTTTTTAGGAAAGGAATGTACCTTTAAAATATTATGATAGGCAGAGTGGACAGATCACTATACTTGAGTCTGAAGATCTAGGTTTGAGTTCCAGCTCTGTTACTTACTAGTTGTATGAGTTTGTGTATGTCACCTGGCCTCTCAGCCTCACTCAGTCATGTCATCTGCAAAATGGGAACAGTCACTTTTGTACTACCTGCCTCATAGAGTTATAGCAAACAGCTTATTCTGTAAATGGAAATCACTGTGTTCTTATTATTTGTGTCTTGACAAGGCTTATGGGTACTCAAATGGGTCCTCCATAAACATACATGTAAGACATATATATACACATAATACTATATTTATATACAAGACAGCATGAACTGGGATGCTCAATTCAAAATTCAAAAATCAGCCTGTGCTCTTTTTTCATTTTTGCGTTATCTATGAAAAAGAACCTTAAGTTATCAATGAAGAACAATATAAGCAAGATTGCAAATGGAATTTTTAAATTTATTCCATAGAACAAACTGTTTCCAAAGCTTTATAAACATCCATTTATAAACAAACTGGTAGGCTAACTGCAAATCATTACCAACTAATTATAGCAAGTCTCTTTGGAATCACACCTGAACAAAGCTTCTAAGCTTGAAGTTACTGTATAAATCCAAAGAGAACAAAATTATATTTAAAAAAAATGTTCAATGCCCCAGACCTTTTTCCACCCAAGATAGTCACTAATAAGTCTTAATTAGGTTTCATTGTACATATGAATATGAATACATTCTTTTTATTTTCTACTAACTTATGCTGTTCCTCTTAATATATGTACGTGCCATGCATATGTGTGTTTATTTCAAACTTACCTCTTAAATGCCACTGTCAGTACAAATTAATTTACGCATAAAATGCCTTTTGTAAAATTTAATAAATTGCCTGTTCCTTTCCCCACAGACTCATTCACTTACTAACCTTGTAGTCATGTAATCAAATTTGAGATCTGAGAGTCAGATTCAGAGTTTCAGAAAAGAACACAGAAGTTAAAATCAGATTCCTTGAATAAACTCAAATGCTCACCTAGAACTTTCTGGATGTTTTCTGAGAAGCCTTGATCCAAAAAACATTTTGAGAAACTGTTAATGAGAGTGGGGAAAAATCCATCTGTATTCATGATGAAAATTATAAAAATGAGGACTTACAATAAAATTAGAGGAAGCATAGTATAGTTGAGAGAGCTCTGAGTTTGAATTCAGGAAGAACTCTGTGCAAATCCTGCCTGGGTCAATTACTAACCACATGAACCTGGGAAGGATCAATGAATCTTTATGTGCTTTGACAACTCTAGGATTTGTCTACTAAGTCATAGATGACTGCATCTTTACTGGTGGAGGAAGTTCCCCACACTGACAAAACTGCCCATCTTTCATATATCATTTTAAAACTGTGCAAAGTGTCTGCATGAGAAAACAACACAATGCAATTGTCCTCTTTACCACTATATTTAGAAAGTCCAGCCTTACCCAAGTCCCAGTGAGCTCTAATTCAGGGATTAGTGCTATGTTGGTTTAGAACAGATGCCTTCAGTTTCCCACTGTTGGCTTATACATTCTAATATTTACTATTTAAGAAGAGATGTAAGAGGCCATATGCTGAATACCAAATAGAACAGCTAAGATGCAGACCTTGGGGGAAGGGGAGGAGATGCCTAACAGTGTGATGTAATGTAAAAAAATTCTGTACTTGAAGTCAAGAAAGTCTTGGTTCTAATACTTAACTAGTTTTGTGATTGTGATCAAGTTACTTCAACTCTATAAGCCTCAGTTTCCCCATCTGCAAAACTGGTATAATAATATGTAATAATAACAATAATAATAATAACAATAATAATAATAATAATAATACTATGAGTTGTATGGCCATAGGCAAGTAAATTAACCTCTCTGAATCTCTGTATTCTCATTCATAAAAGTGGGATAATGATACCTGCTGAACCTGCCTTAAATATATGATTGCAAGAATTAAATGAAAATGCATATAAAGGACCATATGTGAATGATAAGAACCATTGAAGAAAAGCTATCAGCTGGCTTGCTGTCTATTATCCTTGCCTTCCTCACCTGGACGTTTTAGAATGCTTAGCTTCCTTTATGACTCAACTTATGTGCCACATTCTACACAAAGCTTCTCCCTTTAGAAGCAGCTGTAAGTGTTAGAGCACTGAGCCTAGAGTCAGAAGTAGAACTCAGTTCCAATTTGACCTAAAATGTTTACTAGCTGTGTGATCTTGGGCAAGTCACATAACCTCTGTTAAGATCAGTTTCCTCATCTGTAAAATAAGGATATTAATTGCACATATTAAATGAGATATTTGTAAAAAAAAATGTCTGGCACATAGTAGGCACTTTATAAACGTTTATCCTCAGTAGTTGTTAAGGTCAACTTCCTCCTTTCACAAATTAGCATGTATAAACATTTTTGTTTCCCCATTGTTGTTTCCAAATAGAAGGTAAGCTCCTAGGATAAGACTTTTGTTTTGTCTGTTTCTCCAGTGCCTTAAGGTCCCTAATAGGTCCTTAAGAAATGTTTGTGAAATTATATTGTTCCAAAAACCAAGATGAAGCAGTCAGACCCAGAGTGAATTGTGAATCAGGCAGAGTTGGTTCCATTTTCTATTCACTTAGACTTTCTGAGTGTCTCCTCCCCCCATTTTTACTACATTCTTCCTAGGTATCCTTGCTCCCTGGTAGCCAGCAAGTGCCCACTGCTCTCATACTGTTCCTTTACTACCTACAAATCCCTACTGGGCAACCCCTGGCCTAGGGTTTGGGCAGCACCCCAGCTCTGTACCATTCCCTTCCCTTCTTTCTGCCATTAAAACTTACCTGGCTGAGTGCCCTAGCATCTGAGTAGTGAGGGCTACTCCATGGCAGTGTGCTTTGATGGGTTTGTGAAATAAATTAAGGTTTGTGTGTCAAGAACATTTTGCATGGCTTGGTCTGGTAGACTTTATTAGCTGAGAAACTTTTAAAACATTAAAATAATTTGAGAAGTTATAATTGTTTGAAATTGTCAACAATGAAATTAAATTTTTTGTCTTTAATTTTAAAAAGTGAAATAATATGGCTTCATGATAATTACATAGATAACTTAAAGAGAAATACTATTAGAGCAGCTGAAAGCAACCTAAGGAACTGTAACAGAAAGTTTAAGGAGCAAAAGTACAGAAACACAAAATCTTTATACAGAATACATTGGCAAGATGACATTTTTTTCCATGGAAAATTAGATGCTTATATTAAGATACATACACACACACAAATATATACATATATACACACACACACACATACATATACACATATATGTATGTGTATATGTATAGAAGTCTATGAAATTACAAATTATAACATGATCTGTGCTTTTTTATTAAATGCAATAAAAGTCTTATTTTCATTTGAATAAAATATAAGCTAATAAAATTATGTTCTGTGAAAAGTAGGTGTGTACGAATTTTTTTTTTCTTTTTGGTAAAAAAAAAAATAGGGCATTGTTCTATAGAGTTTGGAGACCACTAGTCTAAAGGGTAGAAAGACTAAACTTTGCATTTGCTGGAATCAATACCTACAATGGTGACATGATTCCTTGAGGTATTGAAGTACTAGATTAGCTAAGTTAACATGTCAATACTCTCTCTAACAATTTAATTTAACAATCTTAACTCAACTACACCTGGCTTGGCATAGTGGAAAAAGTAGCCAAATTAAAGAAAGAGAATTTGGGTTTGAATTCTGCCTTTCTTTTTACTCAGTTATGTGACCTGGCGACAATCTCTAATTCATTTGTTCATAGGTTCTAAAAATTAGATCTGGGAAGAATCTCTCAAAGCAGCTGTTGGGACTACTCTCATTCATGCACATTTCCTCCTTCTATTTTGTTTCATAGCTATTTGTGTATTATCCTGCTACATTGTGAGCATAAAGGGCATATTGAGTCTTATTCTGTGCCCTAGGTTTTAGCCCAGTGTTTCATCACTGTTTTTTAAATTGTGTTGTGTACAGATTTCCTTTGCTTTAGGCAATAGATACAAGAGTTCAAAGAAATATGAAAATTGAATTTTTGTAACAAGTTAAACTTGACAACAATGAAGCCTCTGTTTTAAAGCAACTATAGTTCCCACATGTCAAGTTTTTCCATAATTTTCTTTTCTAAAAGTAAAATTTTATTGATAACTTTTGTTTTTACATCACCTATATTTCTCAACCTCTGTAAACCTTATAACAAAGAATTAAAAAAAATAGTTTAGCAAAACTAATCAACACATCTAAAAAGTCTGATATTTTATGCTTTGATCTTCACTCATAGTCATCCCCACTTTTGCAAAAAAAAAGAGGAGATGCCTTCTCATATCTTTTCTTTGGGGTCAAACTTGGACATTACAATTTCATAGCATTCAGTTTCTATTTTGTTTTTGTTTCCATTTATATTGTTATTGTTTCTCTGGTTCTTCTTTGCTTAGCATTAGCTCATATTAAAATCTTCTCTGTATTCATAATTTTCATTAGTAATAACACAATAATATTCTATTTCATTACTAATCCACCAGGTGATTAGCCATTTTCTAATTGATTGACACCATGATAAATTTCAAACAAGCTCATTTTGACAAACATTGGTTCACCATGATTGTTCAATTCAGTTTAATTCAATAAGAATTTATTAATATAATTAGCATAATGCATTATTGCATAGCATTGTTGAAACATAATTATATTACATATAATTATTAATATGTGATGGGAGCAGTTAGGTGCACAGTGGATAGAACACTGGGCCTAGAGTCAGGAAGAATGAGGTTCAAATCTGCTCTCACACACTAGTTGTGTGATGTTGGGCAAATCACTTAACCAGTTTTCTCATCTGTAAAATTTGGGATAATAATAGCACCTACTTCTTAGGGCTGTTGTAAAATGCTTAGCATTTTAGCTTGGCACAAAGTAAGTGCTACATAAATGTTATTATCATTATCATTATTAATATATAACTAGTACCTACTACAGTGCCTTTCACATGACTATGCTAGGCACTAGTTATATAAATAAAAAATTAAAAAAATCAGAATAGTCCCTGTCTTCAAGGAGCTGAAGTTCAACTGGGGGTAGTCATGATGGTGATGAGAAGAAACTCTGTAATGAAAAGAACAGTGAATTAGGAATCAGACATCTTGGACAACTACTACAGTAGAGCACTACCTATATGACTTTGGTAATGTCATTTCTCCCTGGGCCTCAGTCTCCTAACATGTAAAACCAGTTGGAAGAAGATAAATTTTGAGGTCCCTTACAATTGTAAATCTATGATTCATGCATTGTGGCAGGAGTTCTGAACCTTTTTTTTGTGTTTTGTACCCCTTTAGCAGTTCATTGAAACCCATGGACCCTTTCTCAGACTAATGTATTTAGATGTATAAAATAAAATACATAGAATCATAAAGGAAACACATTTGTTGAAATACAGTTATCCAAGTACTGTTTAAAAATGTTTTTAAAGTAAATTTTTAAAAGTTCATGGACCCTAGGTTAAGAACCCCTGTGCTATGAAATAAACATAACATAAAGCACGCACAAAAGAAACATGAAGTACTTTGGGTTGGTGGATAGAGAAGAAAATGCCTATAACTGATGGATAAGAAAAAGTGTCTCTAAGGAGATGGCATTTGAACTGAGCCTTGATGGGAACTAAGGATCCTAAGAGGCGAGAAGGGAGAGCATTGCAGACATGAGGTGTGTAGGAGGTACATAGAATGCCAGGTATATGGGACTAGCAAGTGGGTCCATTTGACCTCAACATAGAGTATGATATAAAGACATCCTAAGTTTGATGTCTGATTTAATCTAGCATCTTAAAACCAAGTGGCTATTAACAGGTGTCCAAGTGGGCATATCTTTGGTAATTTTTCAGTAAAATTTGGCAGGTGGATGGTTATAGCAATAGACGTAAACCTTTGTAAACTTTAAAGTGTTATAAACGTGATTTAGTACCACCACGATTACTGAAGCTGCTACTGTTGCTGCTGTTTTCTCCTCCTCCTGCTCCTCCTCTTCCACCTCCTGCTCCTCTTTCTACTACTTCTGGGAAATTCTCTAGTAATCAAAGAAACTCTTTAGTAAATCCCTTTGTCAGACCCTTGTTTATCTGTCTTGTAATTTTGGATTTTTGTAACTTTCATTTTCTCAAAATAGGCAATGAAGATAAAACATGACCTGTCTTTGACATGCACCCTGCTGGACTGCTCTGGATCTCCTCGTATTCAGAACAGATTTCAGGAGTGCTTCCAAGAGAAAACAGATTAAGAAGTCAAGGTAGACAGGGCTAACCTCACTCTTGTAATGGAAGCTGAACTTACGGCTAGATACAAACGAAAAGGTCATAAAATCTTAGATTTAGAGGGGAAAGGGAGCTTGAGATCTTGGAGTCCATCCAACTGCCTCATTTTGAAGCTGAGGAAACTGAGGCTTAGGAAGTTAAATGACTTGGCCAAGGTCGCATAGTTAATAAATATCTGTAGCAAGGATGGGAACCCAAGTCTTTCTGACTCCACGTTCACTGCACTTTCCACTATTCTGCACTGCCTCTCAGAAAGTAATTTATTTGTCCTACATTTGGCCCTCAGCATCTGACTATTTTGACCTAGATTCCTGAACACTGAATACTAAAGCAAATACAAATATTAGACCCCTGCAAACAGATTGTGGTGGTTCCTGGTGTTCCTACACATTACAACCACCTAAGGAAGCAAACACACATATTGAATAGGCTTCTTTAAAAAAAAAAACCACACAAAGATTTACACTAACGAATTGTATAAAGATTTTATATCATTATGACAATAGATTTCTTCAATGTCAGAGTTCTGTCATAGGGAGAATTTTACTCTCAGAAGTTTCCAACTAAACAAAATAAAATTTTTCTTTTTTTCAGAACTGATTTGTGATCAGTTTCATCTCTTTCTAGTTAGCTATTCTCATGTTTTTGAAATAGCATAATTATCTGAAAGGTGAACATTTTAAACAAGATTAATGAAGTATTGACACAACATTATTTATGTGCCAAGCACTGTGACAGACAAAGAAAGAAAGAAAGAAAAGAAAAGAAAGAAAAAGAAAAACCCCTGCCATCAAGGAGCTTATATTCAATCAGGGGAGACATATTCATACATAAGCATGTACAAAACATTTTTACTTTGGATAGGTCCTATGATTTCAATGTTGTGTGGAACTCCCAGTGAGGTAACTCTCTGCACCAGTGGAACTCTCAGTGAGATAACTCCCTCTACCAATGCAGGTCAGTACTTTCTTCTTACTGTCTTAGAAATGTTATCTTTTAACTTTATTGCTTTTTGCTTCTATTATTCCAGATTGTCCTAATTCTTTTGCGTATTCACATTCCAAATCAGTTCTCTTTTATTTCTTTAGTGAAATTTGCTATCAGATTCAAGGTTTTTTGTTGTTTTTTTTTTTCTGGTTATTTCTAATACGCTGGCCCAAAATTCTGCCTTCAGATTTCTTATTTCTTTCTTGAACCATTCGGAAATATCTTGCTGTGATCCAATTCTCTTTTGGGAATCCATAGAGTCCTCAGCCTCTTCAGGTATTTCAGTTTCCTTTGTCTTGCAATATTTATTCAGAAATGTTTGGACTCATTTAGATGATCTGGAGGCCATATTACCTGCTGTTATTAATATTTTCCCTGTTGATTTAACTGTATTTAAGATTGCATTAGTTTTCTTCCTCCTGAAATATGGTAATTTCTGCCTTTTCTCCTTATATGCCCCATTAGTCATCTTTCTTACTCCTTTCTCTTTGTTGGCAGTTTTCTTAGCGACTGTATTTCAAAACTGTATCAGACTCCTGTCATGCTGAAGAATTTGCTTTTAACTGGCCTCAGTCTCTACCTTAATTGACTTAGGGGAGGGCAGAAGGCAGCAGAAATGGCCTCAGCCAGAAGCTAGTCTTCTCTCCTTTAGGCCTGGTGGAGCCACATATGCATGCTGGCACCCTGCCCCAATTGCCTTAGTTTCTCATTTCTCTGGATGAGCATTATTACAGCAGTTTTCTGCCACACTGTTGTCCCAAGCAAAGCAAACTTCTAGCTCTTGGCTTTCTGCAGCAAAGGGACAGAAGGCAGAACTGAGTTCATCTGAAAGCCCCTGGGTTGGATTATGTGGTCCTTCTAGAACATGGTACCTGGTCAGAGAGGAAGTGCTAAGTGATTGCATTTGGTATTTGGGATTAACTATCTCTGTTTTGCCTTGGAGAGGCAATTGGGGAAGAAGAAGCAGGGGCAGGGCTGGGTAAGGCAAGAGCTCATCTGGGACACAGCCACTGAGAGATTGCAGAAAAGAAGCTTGCTATGTGATAGTTCCCTATTTTAAATAATTATTTTTTGCTAATTAGGCATTAAACTCTGTAGTTTATGATTCAAATTATTTCCCTGGGGCACAGACCTGCTTGTCCTATACTAATTATGACTCTGATCAGGTGTCACTTTCATGGACTCAGGTCGAATGACCAAAGCATCAATTCAGCCTTAGAGTCTTACCCAGATTTTTGTGGGGCCAACTAGGTCTCATACTTGAGAATTCAAGTTTCAGCTTTCTAGATTCTTGGAAGTACTTTGTCATTTCCCATTCTTTTCCTCATACCTTTGAGGCATATAAAAATTTTAAGTGAAACTAAACTTTGTTTGCCTGGTATGCTATCCATGGCACATTTTTATAATATTTTCTTATAAATACCTTATATTTAAGAAGAAAATCTAATCCAATAGACTTTTATGAAGTACCTACTGTGTGCTAAGCACTGGATATGCAATTAATACAAAAAAAGACAGTCCTTGACCTTAAGGACTTCACAATTTAATGGAGGCAGGAAAGTGGGTGGAAGATACTAGGGGCTACTCAGCCCAGGGACACCTTATTCGGGTGGAGATGAAACCAGGCAGAGTAGCTGATGCAGAGCCCTCTTTAAAGGAAGGCATTGGGAGGAGTTCAGTATTCCACTCTCCAGCCCTCCAATCAGAGGGGAGGCTGAGGAGGTGTCAGTCAAGGCTTGAGTTAGCAGCATGGTGATGAGATTAGAGGTGATGAGCTTCACCTGGGAGGGGCATCTTCTTCAGTGGAGTTGAAACTTGTCAGAGCAGCATACGCGGAATGGAGAAAATCTTATAGAAGGTAAGGGCAATGACTGCTTCATTTTTGTCTTTTTATCTCCAGCGCCTCACATAGTGCCTGGACATAGCAAGAACTTCATAAATACTTGCCAGTTGATCAATAACAGTGTTTGTACATTTCTGTCTTGAAAACATGTATATAGATGGCTTTAACTACCCCAAAGATGTAGATTAAGATGTCCTAGAATACTGGCTAGTGTTTTTTTTTTTTTTAGAATGGAAGCATTATGGACTCAGAGACAGAAAGGACGTTAGTGACAAATTAGATCAACTTCTTTCATTTTGCAGATGAAAACCCTGAAGCTTAAAGGTGACATAACCAAAAGACTGAAAAATCATTGATAAAGTAGATTTTCTCTTGCAGACCTGTGCTTATGCTTTTCACAGAAAAGAGTAGGAATTACCATGACATGAGGGTTAAACTGTCTTCAACTATATGAAGAATGTAGTTTCTAAAAGACTGACACCTGGAAATGAAAAAAGTTTAATAAGCTTTAATCTCTTGAGTATGTTAGTCACTTCTGGGTGGTAGCTGAGCAAAGGGTTTAATTTTAGGCCTATTGAGAATTAGGCAAAGCTTTCCCCTTTGTGAAGGATAGAGCATCTGCTGATATGTGTTAAGAACTTCTCTGCAGCTTTTGACAAAATAACCTACTTTCATCAGACACACACAGAATGGCACAGTTCCCAGAACTAATGGAATCCATTATGAGATTTTTAAATGGAAAAAGAGGGTTACTCATTCACCAGTGTAGGCTTTTCTTCAGAGGACGCACAAGCAAAGATGAAGAGACCCCTGTAATAATTAAGCATGTTTCTCCCTTTCCTATACTGCTGAACTTCATGGAAAAAACTTGTCAACACCTGATACTTCCATTTCCTCACGTCCCTGTCTCTCATCAACCACCAACCCCTTTGAATCTTCTGCTACCATTACTCTGCTGACACTATGCTTTCCAAGGTCATCAGGGATTGCCTTTCTTTTTTTCAGTTCTTATTGAGCTTTCTGCAAACTTTGAACTTGTGGAACACCTTATTCTACTGGATACCCTTCCTTGCTTTAGAGAAAATTCACTTTCTCATATGAATGAAAATGAATGAAAAAGCATTTAAGTGCTTACTATGAGCAATGTACCATGCTAAGTACTGGGATCCAAGTAGGAAAATAAGACTGCATCCTTGATCTCAAGGAGATCTTAACAGGGGAAGACCGCATACATAGAAGGTTTCATTTTCAATTCAGATGGAAAGGTTCCATTCTCCTTAACGTAGAGTAGCAAGACAGATGGTATTATTAAATTATGGCATTTTCACTGATAAAACCATATTTATTTTGTTTGTTGAACAAATTGACAGTACTAGGGGCTTTGGTGGTGAGAACTCTCCATTCCGAATCTTTAGTAGCTGTGGCTGATGAGGAGGCAGGGTTGTGGCAGCCACAGAAGCAATTTCAAGGTCAAGTTTATTGATGGGTAAATGTTCATTGATTAATTGTCTTCACAAGGATTGCTTTCCAGGATGGCTGTGGGGGTTAAGCTGGAAGCAGGACCTTGTGGGATAGGTATGTTAAGATTCTATCTTGTTCTTGTCTTCCTGATCAACCTCCCTCCCCCTTCCAGTTAGTATAGTAACTTTCTAAGTACCTAGTATAAGGCAACAATAGCAGGGGGTAAGATTGTATAGGGCAACCTAGAAGTCACTTACAGACTGTCCCATAAATTAAGAAAGCATAATAGTTACTTGCAAACTGTCCCATAAATTAGGAGAGCATAAGAACCACTGAAAACAGTCTCACAAATTAATAAAATCTGAGAATATGTGCTAAATAGAGAAAGCCAGATAAGTCTTACTGTAAGGACCCTTTGGGACTGCTAACTGCCTGTAGTCTGTAAGCCTCAGATAACTCCAGACATGCATAATAAAACAGAAGAACACTAGCAAAGCATTATGCTAATGAACTAATCCAAAGGTATTACTGATGATGTAGATATGTTAATGAACTAACCCTAAGGTGACATGGATAAGAGTTCGTGGTCCCCTGCCAAAACTCTACAAAAATAAAACCCCAAACTCCCCTGAGGCAGAGAGAGGTTGAGTGATTGGCCTAGGTTCACTTAGCTGGTAAGTGTCTGAGGCAGGATTTGAACTCCTTTCTCCAAGTTCAACACTGTCCCCCATGCCACCTAACTGCCTCAAAGATGCTTTATTACTAACTCATACAAAAAAAAAAGTATTTCTGTAGAAACACTATTGTATTTTATTGTATTGTATTTATTGTATTTTCATATCAATCCTGTCATATAGACCTCACAAGAAAAATAAGCTAGCTTTAAGAAAAATGCTACTTATTCCCTAACGTACATTTGGCAAGAGATCTCTAGACTTTTAGATGAATCATAAATTTCCCTTTTCTTTCAACTTGTTAGATCACTTGTAGATACTGTATGATGCTGAATCCCTAACATACACAAATACATAACACAGCTCTTCTGTGTCTCAGACCATTTTCATGAGTGCCAATAGATAAGGACAGGTCGAAAGTTCAGGAAAAAGAGGGGATAGTTCTGTAGGAACTGGAGAGAATGGGGTTGAGAACACAAGAAGAAGTATTTGCCCTGCTATGGAGTTAGCCTACCACTTGCTCTTAGACTGCTGCAAAATGGAAAATAATGAAAGATGGTGTTAAAGGTGTTTGATGTAGAGGCTGTGGGAGAAGAAGGGCTTCATGACAGATGGCCTCTTTTTTTTTTTTGTAAACCATGAGGTGGTTTGTGTTGAAAGGGCAAGAGTACAGGTGGGATAGACAATGAGAAAGAAGAAAAAGTTTTTAATACTTCCTGTTGGGAGTGTAATAGTCAATCAGACATTGAATATTAAATATCTAATTAGACATTAACTAAAATTCCCAATGATTTTGTGTATTACCCTCTTAGGGATATCAGTATCTTGAATTTTATATCAGTCATTCACTGATCTATAAAGAGATTCAGAAAGCTTAATTAATGAATATTTAAATTAATTAATAATGTTGACCACTGATGCAAATCCATTGGCTTGTCTCCTTGAGGGATACGATAAAGTATAATGGTGGAGTCTGTTGATCCTAAGAAATTCTTTGCTTCTCTTTTCTCAAAGTATTTAGTTTTATTCTTAGAAGCATCAGATCAAATTAAATGAGAGGACGAGTTCACAAAAATAGTTATGGTTTCTCCACCAAAGTCCAAATTTGATGCCTTATCATGGTATGAAGATGACTATATTCTTAAAGGTTCTGCTAGTGAAGTACAAGCCCTTACATAGAAAAGCTTTAAATATGGACCTGGTAGTGGACTTTAACTCTGTTGTCTGACTGCAGACCACCCTAAGCTTGGAAATGTATTATAGATTTGTGGATAAGTATGAACTGATATAGGAAGTTGTTATTATCTCCATTTTACAGACTGAGAAAGAATAGCATGGAAAGACTTCCTCTAAAAAAAATAAAGAAAAGAAAGAAAAGACTTTTTCTTACCTATATAGAAGTTAGTACACAAGTGTGATAGATAAGGTCAAGTTTTGTTCTCTAAACACTCAGCTATATCTATATGATAATAAGCAATACACTTAATCTCTCTGGCCCTCAGTTTCCTCATTTGCAAAATTATGAAGTTTGACGGTGTGGAATAGGTGATTGTTAAGGTGTATTTTTAAGTACCAAAAAGGTTTAAAGGCTTACCTCAGTAAAATGATAGAGACACATACAATAAGGCTATAAATCATGCATCCTTTGTGTATTTTTGTATCTCTGACATAAAACCACAAATCGTTACAAAAAAAATTAGAAAGAGTTTGGTTTTATGGAGAACATATTTTTCTCAGAGCTTAACACCTTTTAGAAACCCTTCATATTTTGAATTTGAGGAGTTTCTAGTTCCTTTTAAATGTTGCAAAAATTTTAAATGGATTGAAATGTGTAGGGTACCACACAATTGTTCAACAAAGATATTTTGATCATGTAATAGGCTAAGGGGCTGGTAAAATACACTCTAAAGTGTACAAATCCATAAAAACTAAAATGAATACTTTTTTTTCCACAAGAAAGTTGTAGAGGCTTATTGACTACAAATGATACAAATAGATCTTAAAAGTCCCTTTGTTTAGTTCCTACTGATATTATTTCAAGGAACTAAATCAGCGTTTAGGGACCCAGATAATTTTATCCAATTACCAAAGATGATGAACTCTAAAACTCAAGAATAGTTTAGGCATTGGGAAATGGTAGTAGGGGAAGAGTCAATCACTTTTATGGCCAGTTGGGAAAATGCCTTTTATTTGTGTCACTGTTTATTGAAGGACAGACATTTGGATCATATGCTATCACATCTAATTTGGCATCTGGTAACCTTTTCAAATTAAAATGCAGACTATGGGAGGAAGACAGATTAGTTCATGATTCAGTTTAGTATTTCTCCAGATTTTTGACTGTAAGTTCCTTGATAATAAGGGTGAACCTTTTATATTCATTCTAATTAGAATATTTGGATATTAAATGTTTTGTTGATTCTATACCATCCAGGCACAATTCTTTCTAAAAAAACTACTTATTATCTATGGAATCTCACTTAAGCTCTCTGGGTCTTAGTTTCCTCAGTAAAAAGAAGGAGTTGAACTTTAAGATCTCTTTTAGCTCTCAATCCTTGACCCCTTTTAGTTAATCTGCTATTTAAGTGCAATACTCACTTTTGTCCACAAGATGTCACTTTATTGCCAAAACTTGCCTTCCACACTAACCCCCTACAACACTCTTGTACATGCTATGTGGTATGATGGGGTCAGTAGGAGATACTGTATTGAACATTAGTTCTTTCACAGTGAATCTACACTTTTCTGTCCTCACTAAACTGGAGCAATGTATCACTCTTTAACAACCAAAGATGATTATTAAAATCAAAGATTAAGAAACCATCTATGAATCATTTACCTAAATTTCTTTTGGGTTACTCATGTGATGCTGAGTTTTCTAGGCATCTTTGTATCACATATAGTTACCGTGGATCTTTTATTAAAATGAGGTGCCAATGACCAACATATTTATGTATAGTCAACTGCTCACATCATTTATCTCGGTATTTATAATTAGCTGGCAAAGTCATGTGTAAGTTTTATTAATCAAAAGTTTATTAATCAAAGAAGAATATATGATACTATACCTAAGAGAAAATTTTATAACATATTTAATAACTATTTCTCAACTTAAAAATCAATGCTACCATCTATCTATCTAAGGACAAAAATTATAGGATCCTAGATTAAGGGATGGTAGGGACCTTAAAAGTTATCTAGGGTACAGCTAAGTGGCGTAGTGGAAAGAGTACTGGCCTTGAAGTCAGGAGGACCTGAGTTCAAATTTGGCCTCAGACCAAACACTTGACACTTACTAGCTGTGTTACCCTGGGCAAGTCACTTAACCCCAACTGCCTAAAAATAAAAAAAAAGTTAAAAATGTTATCTATTCCAACTCTTTCATTCCATAGATAAAGAAACTATGAAGAAGTGACTTGAAAAGAAAAGTGAAGTGACTTGTCTAAGGTTACAATGCAAGTAAATAGCAAAGCAGGATTTTGAACCCCCTGGGTCCTCTGACTTCAAATCCAGCCCTCTTTCTACTATATCACCTTGCAGAGGTTCCTGCCTTCATCCATTGGAGACAACTGGTAATTTCCTGAGGGCCACATACAAAATAAGAGGGCATCTGGCCTTATATAAGGAAAAAACACAATTCATATACAGTTAAGTAGACTGTATAACATTACATTTTATTATATAACCTTCCTTAAGACTTTCTTTTTCTTATTCCCTCTGCCCCACTTTGCTGTTTCTTATTATCTACCCATCATAAGTGATAAAAGTTAATTCATTGGAAGTCAGGGAAAAAAAGAGTGGTGTGAATGGGAGAACATATTTTCTGGACCACAACTGATTTATGGACCCAAATTTGGATGGTTGTTTCAATGGTTCCAAACTTGTGGACCATGAACTCATGGGGACCTGAAGAATTACTGATGGGGTCCAGGAAGCATCATCACCTTAACCTTTATTTAGTTTCAACAAAACATGCAGTCCAATTCAGTAAAATAAATAAGCAAATATACCTTCTACAGATAGAGCACACATTGCCTATGTAAATGTATTATTATTTTTATTATTACTATTTTTCAAACATATCGATGTTATCATGAATAAAATAGAAATTTACTTTTACTTAGAAATTTTACTTTTAATCTAACTGAATTTATAGTGGCCTTCTGTTATCATGTATTTTCTCAACCTATGTTTCTCATTTTACAATAGCTGTCATATAGAGAATAGGGACCTCTGACATTTTTTACATTAAAAAAGGGTTGTTATATTCACAACACATAAAAATACACAATAATAATACTTGAGATTGTAAGATCACTGACTGAGAGTTGGAAGGGTGCTTTGAGATCATCCAGTCCAGCTCTCTCATTTTATAGCAGCCAAACCAGAGACCCACTGAAGTAAAGTGACTTACCTAAGGTCATTTAGCTATTAAGCAACAGCACCCAAACTTAAACTCAAATTTGAACCAAATCCAGGGCAATGTGATATGATGATGATGGTGATAATTTATTAAAAGCCAACAAATTAGTTCTATAGGACATTCTAACTGACCTTAGTTATTTTTTGTTATTATTCCATAGGATCAGAATATGTTATTAACAAACACATTCATAGACCTTGCATTTTCTTTTCCATGCTGCTTATTTACCAAGCTTACCCATCACTTGATCATCACAATTTTCCTCATAGGGCCGTTGTGAAGAACAGGTCTAGCAAACCCTAAAGTACAATATAAATGTGAGCTATTTGTCATAACATTATCAGTCCTGAGCAGCATCTTGTGTATGAACAGTATCCTTCATGAGACATCCAGTCTTCCACTGTGCCTGGTCCATTGTTGCTGATTGGTCTGGAACATCTTAGTTAAACAAATGGGTGTTCTGTAGAAAATGGCTGCCAGAACACACAGGCAGGCATAGGACAAGGGAACAGGGGAACATCTGCTCCTTCCCTCAATGCTCCATCCGGCTTCTCACCAACTCCGCAGTTTTAATACCAGAATCATTTGGTAGTGTTTGCCACCTGCTGAAAAATCTCGAAGTCAGGTTACTGTTCTCTCCCCAGTCTCTCCTCCCCTATCACTACTCCACAGGCCACTTGGCTTTTGTAGAATCATTTTCAAAAATGTTTATAATGTCTTACTACCCCCGGTTCCATCTGCTCCTCACTCATTGTCGTCTGGCCCCCATACAAGGCCCTGGCAGTCATGGACCCAGTGCCAGGAAAGGTTGAAAATATTTTTTACCTTATTCTCTCATATGGTTGTTTATTATCCTCTCCTTCACCATTCTCCAAATGACGAAATGAAATCTTTCCTCCAAATGTCACCAAACCTATCACTGATCCTCAAATGAAGGAAAAGAAATAATACCGCTCAATCTTTCAGTTAACATCAAAGGGCCATGCATCAGTCAACAAAGGTACTTTAGAATTCTTCTTCAATAGGGTATTTGTGCCTGACTTTGTGTGTGGCTCAGTATGTGTGTACTTTTGGCTTTAACAAATGCCAAATTAAAAATGTGTAATATTTCAAAAACCCCAGTGAAAACTCAAATCCCTCAGTCTCTTATGATTCATAAAATCAGCTAATTCAATGGATCTACGCCACCTAATTGATGCTGATCTGAATTTGAGCTATCCTTCTGTATTTTCTGGAATAATTTGAAGAATCAGAGCATCAGGAACTGAATTTGCAACTTGAAATAAAGGTGGAGTTTCTATTGTGCAGAAATATGTAGCAAAGTACTAATAAAAATAGCACACATTTACATGACTCTTGAATGTTTGCAATACATTTTATGTATCCTTAATGCTTTTTCAGTCGTGTCAGGCTCTTCATGACCCTATTTGGGGTTTTCTTAGCAAAGATACTGGAGTGGTTTGCCATTTTCTTCTCTAACTCATTTCACTGATGAGGAAACTGAGGCAAATAGTTAAGAAACTCTCCTAGAGTCACAAAGCTAGTAAGTGACAGGTGGGATCTGAACTCAGATCTTCCTGACTCCAGGCTTTATTCTCTGCACCACCTAGCTGCCCTCATTAAAGCTTTACCTATATATTACTTTACAGTTTGAATATTTATAAACAACATTTAGAAATAGCTTTAAGATTTGCAAAGTTGTATATACATTATCTCATTGGATTCTCTCACAAAACTTGTGAGGTATTTCTACAAGTATTGTTTCTATATTGCAGATGAAAGATCTGAAACTCTGAGAAATTGAAGGGCATAATCCCACAGAGCGTCAGTGGCAGAGCTGAATACAATGCCCACTATGCAATTAAAAACAGATAAATATCATATCCTGTTGAAATGCCATTTGTATAAAATATCACTTCAAAGATCTCCAATACTTTATTTCTTTAGATTACCATCTAAAGCACAAATGTGACCTAACATTTAACAGTTAGTTTTTTCCCTAAGAAATTCCTATTTTCCTAACAATAATATGAATCTGTAAATTTTAGAGCTTGCACTTTAAAAATTGCAAAGTCTATTCTGCTGAACCAAAAACAAAATTTTCAGGCCCAACTCGGCAAGAACCTTTTGTTTTATAACTATGGTAGGAGCTCCCCCTGGTGGCTGAGACCAAAATTATTTTTAAAAAATTAACAAAAAAAAAAACCTAGGAAAGCCTAAAATATATCTAAATATCTTATTTTTTTTTAAATTTTTACTAACATTCTTGAAGAACATATTCTTTGTCCCTTTTTGAAGGCTAAATTCAGGATAGTTGCAGGAGATAATGTATAGAGTTTAGGCACCTGAAAGCTAGCTTTGAACCTATAAATATTACCTAGAATATTGTTTATGGTTTTGGGAAAAAAACAACAACATAAACACAAGATATTCATCAAATTATGCAGAGTATGTGAATACTGAGAAGTATACTGAATGTATACTTAAGAGACTTCTGAAAGTTTTGGATGAGGTATTTCTAAATGGTTACAGATCAACTTGAATATTAGAAACCTTTACCTTTAAGAAAAATGAGAACAAGTTGATTTTATAGATTCTTAATATCTAATCAAATCTGTACTCTGAGTAGTTCTCCATTTACAAGAATGTGTTACTAAATAAATATGCCAAGTCCTAGGTATTCCAATATGTTTTCCCATCAGTTATGTCAAGTCGTAGATCTTTAACAGCAATAAAGTGTAAAGTTTAGAAGGAAAAAATATTATTTATGGGATACCATTCATCCTCTAACTAGCAAAATGGGATCAGGGAAGATGATGATATAATTATCATCTTTCAGTAGACAGGAAGAGCTAATCCTTATAATTAAATTGATGATGTCTAGCTTGGCACCTTCCCAGGACCCTGCAGTGGACATATTTCAAAAGAAATCATTTTACAGAATACCTAGGGCCGAATAAAACCTCTGCTAAGGAGGACAGATCCCCAAATCCCTCTTTAAACCAACAGAATTTGCTTGTAGCCAAACTGAAACAATAAACTCAGCCTCTCATTATTTCTCTGGCCCTCCTGCAGTGAAACACTTAACCTGTTAACATTTCAATGATGTTGAAATCTCCTGGCCTCTATTTAACTCTTAGTATTATATGAGTGTTTTCGATAATGAATGGGGAACACTTTTTAAAACTTGTGTCTCTTTGGTTCATTGAAAAGAAAAAAAAAGTCATTTTGTTTATGAACAGTACTTCCCTTTTTTCAGTTCCTTCAAGGAAGTAAATTACAATGTATGACATTTCCTGGTTAGTCTTAAATAACTGAAGTTATAATGCCACCTTCTTCTCTCTGATTATTTCTTATTAGTAGTTCAAACTGTGCAAATTGCTTTCTGAAGCAGAGGTTCTCATGATTAATGTCTTTCCCTTCTGCAATTCAATTAACTCATTTTTCCATGCTTTTTATTACCAACTACAATTCCTTCACTCTGATCATGATGCATCATTTTGTATATCCAGCATATTGGTGTGGGTATATATTGTTTATAAAGCATTACTGCTCTGAAGCCTGGTGGCTCATAACCACTTTAAAAGAACATACTCTTTCCCAGCATCCAAATGGATTTATGGTTTAATTGGTACAGATGGAATGCTAAGCGTAAACTAGACAAACACTGTAAAACATAACGCAATCTTACGGTAGCCCTTATGTACCGGTCATAATTGGTTTGAAATGGATCTGTTTTAAATATAAAACAATTAAGAGCAACAGCTCCATGCAGGCCCATCTTTCACAACTATGGTATTGACCGGGTATACAACTGAGGGCAACTAAGAACAGTCACCATAGTTCAGACAGTTCAACCAATGCTTGGAAGTATGCTTTTTCAGATCACATAAGAAAAAAAAAAGTATGATACAGTTATAATTGATACTTCATTATTTGGGATTAATTCATGATAGTGCCTTGTATTTGTATAACCTTTTATCTTTTCAAAGTATTACTGTCCCCTCAACTTGTCATGTTCATTCCTACTATATTTTTTTTAGTTTTCCCCTACATATGGAATACCTTTCCTTTTTCCCATCTATTTGAATCCTAGCAATTTTTCAAAGTCCTACACCAATCCCATCTCCATGAAGTCTGCCCACAACACACCAAGCCACAATGATCTATTTTTTGTCTGAAAACCTACAGCATTTATTTTCTGTGCAGCTAATTTGTTATTTACCAGGTTCATTTATAAACTCATTAAAAATTATTGAGTGGTTGCTTGCTATGTGTAACTTATGAGACAACATGGGCAACAGTGGATAGTAAACTGACCTTGAAGTCGGGAAGACCTAGCTTTTAGTCATATCTCTGACAAATATTGTATGTATCACCCTGAGCAAATCACAGACTCTTGGTGTTCTAGGCAATTCTTTAAGATTCCAAGCAGCTGATTAATTGCAATGATACAAGGAGTTTTTTCACTGGGAGTTCCCTACATCAATTAAATTATAGGTCTGTTCTTAAAAAGTATAAATTGTTACACTGCCCTTGCCACATGACGAAAAGGTAAAGTGATGCAAAGAAAATAAGCAATAGTTCCTCCTCTCAATGAGCTTAAAGTCTAGTACTATCTAGAAAGTTTGCAAGGTTCTGAAATCCATGAGGACAGAGACAAGGTCTGAGAAACTTTGTATATCCCTTAACATCTATCTAATAGAGTATTTCAAGTACAGCAGGTGCTTAATACATATTTTCTTGCTTTCATTATTATATATGTATATCTTGTCTCTCCAACTAGATTGAAAACTTCTTGAGGGTAGAAAGTGTATCTTTTATATTTCTTCGGATTCTCACAACTCTTAGAAGAGTTCCTTGCACAAAGGAAGTACTCCACAAATATTGGTTGGTTGATTAGTTTTACCTTGACAATATTGCAATAGTAGATCCATTGAACTAATTACCATCATATTTCATGCCATTCTCATCCTATAATTTAAGATATTCTCCAGTTGGTGGCCACCCAATTTGTTTGCCACTTTTATTATCGCAAAGAATTCTGCTATGTATATTTTGGCATTTATGAGGTCTTTATTGTTGTCTTTGATCTCCTTGGGGCTGCACAGTAGTAGATCTATGGGTCAAATCCTAAGACTAGTTCAGGGACTTTTCTTATGTAACCCTCCTAGTGAAAAAGGTTGTTGCTTCACAGCTGTTTCTGATTTTCCTTGCATTTTTCTCCATCAGTAAGCAAAGACAGAAGGCAGAATAGAAAAAGACCAAGGTTATGGTAAAGGATAGTTATCTGATAATGAACTGCCATGTTCTAGAGCAGAGGTTCCCAAACTTATTTGGCCTACCACCCCCTTTTCAAAAAAATTTACTTAGCACCCCCCTGGAAATCTACTTTTTTTAACCCTTTAATATATATTTTTTGAAATTTGCATCATTTCAAAAATATATAAAAATATATTTTTAAATGCTGCATCTTAATGTAAATTTGTTTTTTTTTCTGCATCGAAATTTTGATGACACAATATTGTGTCATGTAACCATATAGTATTGTATCATAAACAAGTCATTACATGCACATGTTCCTGCCCATGTATGCTGGGCTTCTCAATAATGCATGACACTCTCACCTGCCAATACTTGCTTGTTAAGACCTGTTGGCAGATTTGCAACCGATAACTTGCATTTTGTGTGTTTATTTGAAAAATAATATAATCACTATGACTATAACTCTGTTACACAATAAATGAAATAAATGAACAGTTTTTCAAAACTTTCTTCTTTTCTTTCCTTATGCTTCCACCATCCTCTTAGTTTTACTCAATGCCCCCCAATTGCACTCGAGGTTACTACCACCCGCCATGTTTCTAGCATCCCCCCAGGGGGTGGTATCACCCACTTTGGGGTTAGTCTCAACAAACTATAACCAATCATCTGTTTTTGTACAGCCTGTGAGCTAAGAAATGCTTTTTATATTTTAAAATACAATACAACTTTAAAAATGGAAAGGTCATTCTTAGCTCACTAGTAAGTAGGGGGCCCAAATTTAGCCCACAGGCTGTAGTTTTTCAATTCTTGTCTAGTGGGTTTTTTTTTAAATGTAGACACAAAACCCTGGAGAACTCACTATTGTCTGGTGTTTGATCTTCAGACTTTGCTCTTTTGGTCTAACAGGTATTCCTAGTTTAATACTGTACCTGGGAGATTTCAGCAAACCTGAAGACCAGGAGGGACAAAAAGATGGCTACAATGGATTGTAAAGGGAAAGTTCTTTCAGATGTAGAAGACACATTTCAAACCTAGAAAGAGTCTGAGCAATGAAAATATAGAGGCCAGTGAGGATATGAAATTGTTTCTGTGGCATAGACTTTATTCATATCTTTGTTCCTATTCACTCATCAAAACCCTAACAAAAATCTCAGAATTATAACTGATTGAATCAGGATTGAGATCATAACTCAAGGAAAATTTCATGGTTGGGGGAATTGCCCTTAAACCAGGAGAGCTATCAAATTGTACTTCCTGAGATAAAGCTCAAAAGCTAAAGCCGTGAGGGAATCAAAAGGGAGCAGCTTCTTCTAACTCTATAATAAGAGATGAAAGAGTACTGCAGCACTCCAGTTGAAGAGTACTATAATACTCTTAATGGAGACAGCACAGTACCACCAAGCCAAACCAGAGGCTGAAGATGGTAAGACACTGCAGCTGTCCGTTTAAGAGCAATCCCAGGGAGTCTGGTGGATTGATATATTGTGTGGACATGCTGTGCCCTAAGAAGAACCCATCAATACAGTGACTTGTTCAGCTCAGACTGTTAATAGCGGCCTAGTAGCAGAGTGATCTCTCTGGCCTTATCTATCAATAGCTGGTCAGTGGAAGAGCAATCTCTCTGACTCAGTGCTTCAGTAGCTCAGTGGCCAAGTAACCTGCTCAGTCTAGCCCAGCAGTTACCAAGCCCAGTGAAGAGGTGGCACAGTAGACAAGCAGTCTACTTTTTGCAGTCCAGCCACTACGCCCTATGAAGTGCAGGCCCAATTGAGTTGTCCATTGAACAGAGATGCCATGCCCTATGAAGAGCCGGCTCAGCTGAGCAACTACCTATTCATCACTGATACGACACTACAGACAGAAAGACAGACCTGGACCTCAAGGAACTTGCATTCTAATGGGGGAAGACAAAATATAAAAGGAACTGAAAAGCAAGGCGGTTTGGGGGAGGTACCAGAGAATGATAAAAAAAAAAGTTTCGAGAGCCAAGAATATCACCTGGAGACAAATAAAAACATGGCTGGCCTCGATGACCTCCTTAAAATGGAAGGTTTGGGGAGGAACCAGTCTATCCAAGGAAGAAGCTACAGGAACAGAAGGTGCCTCCACAGGGAGAAGGCATTTAATTCAACATTTTACGGATGAGGAAAATGAGTTTCAGAGAAATTAAGTGACTTGCTCAAGGTCACACATGTAGTAAACTTTTGTTGAGTATGAGGGGAAATCTCAGAGTTGTTTTAATATTTTTTTTATTATTAACATTTTTTTCTATTATTAACTGTTCATATTCTTTGACCAATTATCTACTAGGGGAATGGCTCTGGGTTTTGTAAATTTGTGTTATTTTCCTATATGTCCTGGATATGACTGTGATCAGAGTTATTTGATGAAAAGTTTTTTTTTCTTAATTGAGAGTTTCCCTATTTGCATTGATTTTGCTTGTGCAAAGGCTTTTCAATTTTGTGTAGTTGAAATTGTCTCTCTTAAGATCTCTTTGTCTGGTTATCTCTTCCTGTTGTCCTTTGATTTTTATATTATGAGATTTTAAAAAAAGATTTCTCCTTGTAGTTGGACGGACCCTGTCTCTATTTTTTTTAAATATCAATTTCTGCTTCCTATGACTGAAAGAAGAAAACAGTAAGAAAAATTAGAAAGGAAAGTTTTTAATTCCTATTCAGCCATTGTTCCTTATCAAGATTTCTTTAGGCCATTAGCTTCAGAAACCTACGTATATCATATGCAGTGACAGTGATATTATGAAAATCAGATTGTAGCACATTAAGTATCATCTCCACTAGAAACTTCTTTGTTCCAACTTTATTGTCCAGTATTTCAAGCTGATCTGAAAAATTATCAGGACACTGTCATGTTTTTGGCCCACATCAACATGCAGATGAAGAGGGGGTTTAACGTTCTTTAATAAATAGTACAAACAAAAGTAAGGTGACCAGACAATTCAGCTTAGTCAGGACATTTCCAATTTTTAAAAAAAAAATAATATGTACTCATGGAACAAGTGCCCTATGAGATGGCCCAAGTAGGTTCTAATCCCAGTCCCTTGAACCTGGCTGGTAGATGTCACATGCAGAGTATTTTATGAGTGACTGCATCTATACTAGATTGGTGATTTGGTAGTATATAAAACTGTTTAGCAGAGCAACTATAAATTGGAACCTAGGAACCTTTTGGAGATAATGGAATTACCATTAAACAAAACAAGGTCTTTTAGCCCTGGGCTTCCAAGCTCTCTCCTCAAAACGACATCCCTCTTGATTTAATCTCCCATGTAAAGATGTCCAAAATATACCGGTAATGAGAAAGACTTTTCCCAAAGGTAGGAAGTGTTACCATCAGACCTGGAACCAAGGGTAAGAAGAGGGAAGTTATATCTCCAAAATGTTTACAGTTGGTTTTATGTCACCCCCATGAATGTTGGCAATTCCAAGTGTCTTGGTACCACTCCTAATGGAAGAAGTTTGATGAGCAATGTACGTATGGCAATGAGGTCATGGAAATTCTATATACCTCCCCAACCTCATCTCTGTATCCAAGTCATTTATAAGCCATGTATTGAACTATCACTAGATAAATTGTGAAAGTTTGTTAGTTTTGATATTATAGAGAATTTCCTAAGAATATGTTGTGTGAATTCATATTTCTGCCTTTGTTTTAGTGGAATTCCACTAATTTCTGTTCCATAAACCTCCTGGGCTCTTAAAAGCAGCCTGTAAAGAGACAACAATTTATGATTAATTCATCAGCTTCAAAATTTTTATAAGAAGAAAAGGAAGCCTTGAATTTCTTCAACTCCTTGAAGTGACCATAAAATTAACTTAAAAGTCTTTTGAATTCATTGATTATTTGTGACTTTTTTCATCTCTACCATTTGTTTGTTGTTTGTTTAAGTGAATGAACTAATTTCTATTAAGTTGTTACAGTGTTTTACATCTCCATTAGGATGGAAACTCATTGATCTTATTTGTAGACTTTCAGGTTATCCTGCAATTTGAACTCTGTTGGACTGAGATCATCTTGGAGAGCTGAATTTAAAGGTGATTGATTTCTTTTTTATGCCAGTTATCTAACAATTAAAGTTATACTCTCATTCATTATCATGATCTGGGGGTAACCTTGGGTTATCAAAGACTATGCTCAAAGAGTGTAACTTCAATTAAGTACTAATTTTCCAATAGGTATTTTCCTGGAAAACTTTCTAGTATGCTACTTCTAGCCACTTAGCTAAGTTTGAAAAGACTCATTACCACAAGGGACTTGAAGGATGATGAACTTTTCAGCTATAGCAACTCATGAAATCATTGTGCTAAAACAGAGGCATTGTTGGTGGAGGAGATAGCCCAATGGAAAAGATCACAGGTCCTTAAAAAGCTCTGCAAGGTTATTCTGAATTTAGTTATCCTCAGCAAAAGCAAACTGAAACAAGAAACTCAGACATTAATAAAGCCAAAGTCAACTAGTCAATCAGAAGACTCCTGAAAGTTCAAATATACAAGTGAGTACAAAATAATTTCATTCAAAAAGTGGTAAGCTTCTTCATTTATGTTTTTTTTTTAAATATGTAACTCAAGGGGCAATGGTTGGCAAATTGAGCATTAAGCTTGGAATTAAGAAGACCTAAGTTCAAATCCTGTCTCTGACATATACTGGCTGTATGACTGTGGGTAAGCAATTAACATGTCTCATATAATTCTACAGGATTTAATCACACTCAGTGGCTTTACTAGTTCCCACGGATTAAAATAGATGAATCCCAGATCTATTATATATTCAGCTCTAATCTCTATCCTGAGCTTCAGTCCTGTAACATCAGTTGTCTATTGGACATTGAAAACTGAATGTCTCATAGGCATCTCAAACTCATCATATTTGTAACAGAATTCATTGTCATTCCTCACAAGCCCATTCTTCTTTTGAACTTGCCTATTTCTGTTCATGATATCACCATTCTTCTAGATCCTGGACTTACAACTTTGTGGTTATCCTCAACTCTTTGCTCTCCTCATTCCACATATCTGTTGCGAGTTTTATTGATTTCACCTATCCTATCTGTCCCCTTCTCTCTATTTCCATGGCTACCATTATAATAGCCTCCTAATTGGTTTCACCTTTCTAATCTACCCTCCACACAGCTATCAGTGTGATATTCTTAAAGCATAGGTTGCTTCCATGCTCAAGAAATTCAGGTGGCTTTCTAATGCTCCTAAAATCAACCACAAATTTTCCCATATACCTTTAAAGCCTTTACAACATATTTCCAAGATACCTTGCCAGTCTTAAAATACAGTTACATACGTCTTTATATACTCTTCAGTACAGTCAAACTGACCTTGATCTTCACAAATGAGATTCTATTTCCCTTCTCTGTACAAAGGCATAGACTAACTTGCATACCTGAAATACAATAAAATCCCTGGTTTCCTTCAAGACTTAGTTTGAATGCTACCTTCTACAAGAGGATTTCTTGAGCTTCCTCCCTTCTCCTCAGGTTCAATGCTTCCCTTCAATTATTTGATATTTACATTTTTGTAAAAATATACACATATATGTATATACATGTCATTTTCTTCATAGAATGTGGGCTCCTTGAGGGCAGAAATTGTTTCATTTCTTTTTAACTTACCATTCCCAGTACCTCACATAGTGCTTGACATAATAAGCTCATAATAAGTGTTTGATGAATGATCAAATGATCTACTAAGCCATAGACATTTGGGGTTGGACCACTTTTCAAGCTGATGAAGTCACAGATGCTTTAAGTATTTGCACGTAATAATCAATTAATAAACATTATTACATAAGCTTGACAATGTGCCAGGAATTATAGACCCCAGGAATGCAAGAGAAAAAGTGAAAATAGTCAGAAAAAAGACTAAAAACAGTCTCTTCTCTCAAGCACATTAATGTTAGCAAGAATAGTAACAAAAACATTGTTTTCTTTTGTTTCATTGTAATATGTATTTTTATAGATTTTGTGGATATTATCACTGTTCTCATTGCTATTACGCACACAGTGGTAACCAGTGTGTTTATTCTGAGTCTGCTTTCTTTACTTTGTGTCACTGTAAAAATCTTTCCAAGTATTTTGACATTTTACATAATTTATCACTTCTTGTGGTACTATAATATGTCATCATGTCCACATACCATAATTTGTTCAGCAATTCCCTGAAATCATGGGATACACAGATTGTTTCCAGTTTTTGTGGAGGGTTTTTTTTTGGGGGGGGTGGTTGTTTTTTTTTCTGTTCCATAAGGCTGCTAGAAATATTTTTATATAATGAGTTGTTTGTTCCCTATCTATAATATCTTTAAAGCATAATCCTAGTAGTTAGACAACTGTGTCAAGAGTTATAAACAGTTTTGTAGCTATAAACATATAATGCCAAATTGCTTTCTAAAAAGATTGCATCAATTCATAGCTCTGGTGGATATGTCTATACTTTTTTCATATCTACTAAGTCCATCAATAATTAAGGATCTGATAGTTTAGCTGCCTGTTCCATTCTTCTACCCTCAGCTACCCAAAGGACAGTTTTGATAGCTCACATTTGTATAGTGATTTAAGGTTAACAAATTATTTTCCTCATAAGAAATTTGTGAGGTAGTTATTGAATTATTATTATCTCTATTTTATAGATGAGAAAACTGAGGTTCATTGATCATAGTGAGGAAATAGCAGAGCTGGGAATCAACCTCAGTTCTCTCATCTCTGAGGCCAGCATTCTCTCTATCACATCATGCAGCTTCCTGACTACGATAAACAAATACATTGTCCTGAAAGCATCACTGATTGAAAAGGTACCTGATTATACAAAAGAAACATTTACCCTGTTGAGGCTGTAGTATCAATAGTTATGAACTGTGTTTGTTTTTTCTGTGCTGGGTAACAGCTGGGTTCTCTTAGGGGATTGATGAATGTCGGATTGTCCTTACCACTTATTGATTTCTTAGAAAAGAAATCCAATCTGCGTACAGAATGCATTTTATGTTCACAAAACAGGCCATAGAAATTTGAGCAATTAATGAACTCAATGTTGTCACTAATCTTTCAGGAGTCTTCTGATTGACTAGTTGACTTTGGCTTTATTAATGTCTGAGTTTCTTGTTTCAGTTTACTCTTCCATTTTCCTGAATAGAATTGTGAGCCACTATCCAGTGAGCCAAATGAAGCCAATGCACACAGTGTCTGCTTGCTCAGGTGACAATAATAATAATAATGATAATATCTTAAATTTGTATAGTGAGTTTCAGGTTTCAAAGTGCTCATTTGATTCTTACAATGACTCTGTGAAGATAGACTTCCTGTTGTCAACCCCCTTTGGGGCCTCCACAGTCTTTATGACAGGAAGTGAAAAATCTAAATAGAGTCTACTCTTAAAGGCTATAACTAACTGTGGCTTTGCTTGAAGGTGGCTTTTCTTTACATGGAGTTTTAAATGAAGTAGACAATTTGTGTGAACAAATGGGTCACTACAATTGTCATTTCTATAATCAATCTGGACAGAGTCAATCCAAGTTATACTATTAAAAGTTGATTCATAGCATTGTTTTCACAGTTCAGACAGCTAGAAGAAAGTATACAGTGTTACCTGTTCTATTTCTTGGTTAGAAGAAACTGAGAAGGTAGCATGGAGTGGAAATGGCACCACACCGGAAGTCAGGGCACCTGGCTCTGAGCCCTAGCTCTGCAACCACTCGTCTAGGTGACTGGCATCAGTGAAATTAGAGTTTTGGACTAGAAGGGACTCCAAGGTTCATTTCAGAAGTAAATTCTCTGATCCCATGTTCCCCTAATGAAGCAACATAAAATTAAAAAAAAAACTTTTGTAATTCTGTGATTTTCCTCCCTTACATATTTGTTTATTTGTTTTACTAAAGAAGTTTGGCAGCTTCATTCCCATTATCAACATAAGACCTCTCAGACTATTTCTGTTTGACCTCTTGCCCAACAGATTTTCTCTATTCCTTCCAAATTCTGTAGATAACAGTCAACTAATGTTAACAAGGGTCAGTGCTTGTTTGACCCCTTTTCCTCTTTCCAAGTTCACTTTTAACAAGATGCATACAAAGTAAATGCAGCAAATTGGTGAGTTCTTAAGGTTTGCTTGGAGGAGCAAGATAGAGACTTTTCATGAAGTATCATACCAAGTACAAGATAGAATCAAATGACATTCAATTGGAAAAAAATATGACTTTTAAAAATAGGTATTCTATTAAAGAAATCCTTCTGTGACCTCTGAGCCCTTCAGAAAGCATGAGTACATCTTGGTCCACTTAGGCTTAGTTGAAAAAAGGCTAGGCAACAATATGTTACCAGATAAATCTAATCACAAGATGGCTAACACCTGAGAGAAGGCTGTCATTGGCTAGTATTGGCTTTGATGGGTTGGATCCTCTCTTTCCTTAAATTTTCTCATTCAACCAGTGCTGCAAGTAGAAGAAGAAATTTGCCATCAATTAACATTGATGGTTTAAGCATGGTGGTCAAGACTATGGCAATTTCCTGCATAATTAAAAATTACGGTCCTCAGGAATGGAAATAAAACAAAAACCCTTTCCTGTGGAAAACTTCTAAACTTTAAGAAAAAATTTAAACTTTAGAAATAGTGGGAATAGAGGTAGTTATTCTTTGTGACCTCAGTGGCAGGGAATAATATATTCAATTCTACTTACCTTTATGAAGCACTCAACATATACCTAACCCTGTGAAAGGTGCTGGAGATACAAAGGAAAATATTACAGCCTACTGTCCTCCAAGAACTTAAAGACTAGTGGAGGGAGATAAGATATGGACTTATAAATTAGATTGTGACAGGGCCAGAGTTTCATATAAAGTGCTGGAAGAACTTTGAGTGAGGAGAGATTGTTTTTGGCTTGAGGAAAGTTTTGTTGCTAAGGTGGTATCTGAGCTGGGCCATGAAGGGAGACAAAACTTCTTTTATGTAAGTTTTTATTGATGTCAAATATATATATATATGTATATATGTATATATCATCATAATTTCCTCCAATATAATTTCCCTCTCCCTTCCAGAGATCCATCCTATATAACAAATAGTATTTTTAAAGACAAAATAAAAAGGAGTCAAAATATTAGCATAACTTATCAAAGTCCAAAAATAGGTGCAATCTACCATATTCATGGATTACCCACCTCTGCAGAGGGGTAGAGGGGAAGTGTCTTCTTATATCCGTTCTTTGGAATCATTTTTGTTCTGTGTAATTTTGTAATGTGTACTTTTGATTTTTTTGTGTGTTCTTTCCATTCATGTTGTAGTCATTGTACATATTATTTTCTTGACTCTTGTTACTTTATTCTGTATCAGTTCACATGAAGCTTTCCATGCTTCTCTGTATTCATCATATTTGTCATTTCTTATAGCCCAGTAATATTCCATTACATTCATGAATCATAATTTGTTTAGATGCTCCCCAAATGATGGGCATCTACTTTGTCTCTAATTCTTTGCTATCACAAAAAGTGCTACAATAACTATTTTGGTACTTTTGGAAACTTTCTTCTTATCATTGGCCTCCTTGGATATAAGTCTAGTAGCAGAATCCGTTTCCAAAGGTATGGACATCTGTCCTATTTGCTTTTCAAAGTCCTAATTGCTTTTCAAAATGGTAGCACTTATTCACAGTTTCACCAAGAATGCTCTAACAATTCTCATCTTTGCCAATTTGCAGAGTATGAGTTGAAACCTCAGTGTTTTAATTTTTATTTCCCTTTTGTTAGTAATTTGAAGTATTCTTTCACGTGGTTGTTAATGGTTCACAATTCATTTGAGAATTATTTGTTCATATCCTTTGACCTTTTATCTATTGAGGAATGGTTTTTAGTAGCATAAATGTTATGAATCTATTAATTGTTGCTCTATCTTGTATAAATAACTCTTTTTCCATGGGACTTAACCAAAACAAAGAGAGGGACATTGCAATCTCCTGTCACTATTGTATTACTGTCATTTTAATTCAGTTAACTTTTCCCTTATGAATTTAGATGCAGGGTTGTTCAGAACCTGTAACTTTAATATTGATATTGGTGCATTGTTATGATTCCTTTCAACATAATTCAGTTTCCTTGTTTATATCTTTTTATTCTGTTGTGTTTTTTTTGTCAGATAGAATTATTACAACTTTTGCTTTTTTTGGATTTATCTGATACAAAGTAAATTTTGCTCTAGTCTCTAATTCTATTCTGCATGTTTTTATTAGAAGTTTCTTGAAAGCAATAATTTGTGAAGTTTTGTTTTCCTTTCTACTCTGTTGTTCTTTTACATTTTATTAGGTTGTTTAATCCATTCACATTTAAAGTTATGAGAGTTAGGTATATTTTCCTCCATTTGTCTCTATTTTTTTTTAATTAATATATTCCCTAGGGAAAGATAACTTAACTTTCAAAGATTAGAGATGAGGAGCAAGTTTGTTCCAGCCTTGGAGAAAGACCCATAGGAATTTGTGGTGGTGTTAGAACCGGATTGAGGAATAGCAAAGAATCTGTAATCACCTCATTATTCCCAGTGCATCCAGCCCTTTTTTTCATTGACATTAGTTTACATGCTTCTTTGTAAGTAGTTTAAAAAAATATTTTCATAAAATTTTCCCAAATAGTTTAAGTTCTCAAGGGCAGAGGTCAAGCATTCTGATTCCATCTCATTCATTTACAACTTGCAGTAAAATATAACATTCTTAATATCGTGGTAACATAACAGCTATTCTTAGGATCATAAATCTAGAACTGGAAGGGATCTCAGAGCCCATCTAGTCCAACCCACTCAAAATAGGGAAATAAGACCCAGGGAAATTAAGTGACTTGCCCAAGGTCATCTAGGTAGTAATAATAATCTTGTCTGATAATATATGTAATGTTCTGTATCCTGAGTTCCCAATCTCTCAGAAAAAGGAAGAGAAGTGCACTTAAAAATTAACTTATGTTTATTCAATATAGTTTTAGTGTTGAATTTAATTATCAACTAAGAAAGGGAAGCTACAGTAGGGAGTAGCCTGGGGGGAGGGTACCATGTTTAACAAAGGGGTGTGGTTGCTTACCTAGGCAAGAGGAAGAGAAGGGGTAATGCCCTCAAAAGGAAAGGACAAGCACTTCCCAAATAATGAGAGAAAGAGCAGAAGTCAAAATTTTGCAGTAGCAAAGTGGGTAGAGCTTGAGAAATTGGCTCATCAGAGGCAGCTATTTTTCCTCCACAGAACACAGCAAAAAGGGGAAGGAGAGGTCTTGGAAATGGGCTGAAGCAGGAATAATGTTTACCCACCCACTATTGAGATAGAAACATACCAAGAGACCAGAAGCTAGGCTTTGGGGACTATGGATATAGAACACTGCATGCATTGCTACACTTAGTTGATGTGTTGATTAGTTTTACTAAGCTGCTTTGTTTTTTTCTAGTTTTAAAATTATCATTTACATGGATCTCTGGGTAGGAGGGCAGCTAGGTGGAGCAGTGCATAGAGCATTGGGCTCAGAATTAGGAAGACTCATCTTCATGGGCTCAGATCTGGCCTCAGGCACTTACTAGCTGTGTGACCCTAGACAAGTCATTTAACTTTGCCTCTGTTTCCTCATCTGTAAAATGAGCTGGAGAAAGAAATGGCAAACCATTCCAATATCTTTGCCAAGAAAATCCCAAAATGGGGTCATAAAGAGTCAGATATGACTGAAACGACTGAACAACAACAACAACAACAAGGTAGGAGAGAGTGAGTGATATATCTGGAAGTGAAAACAAAGAATTTAAGATTCTAAAGAATTTAAATTTAAGAATTTAAAGAAAAAAAGTAAGTTAATCTTTGCTGAATTCACTTCAGGTTGATCAGTTAAAATAGCAACTTACATTTACAGATTTATGTTTACAAACCTCCTCAGAAAAGCTCTGGGAGGTAGGTACAACATTACCATTATCTGAAATTTTACACATGTAGAAAGTGACTCTAAGAGGTTAAGCCACTTATCCAAGGTCACAGAACTAGTCAGTGGTGGAGATGGGTCATAACCTCATGTTTTCTGACTCCAAGTCTAAAGCTCCACCGCTAACTAGCTCTGTGACCTTGGATAAGTGTCTTGTACTTTTAAAATTAAAATGTTTAAAATGGAATTTTGTCTGGAGAAATTTGGAACACCTTTTAGAAGACTGGCAAGCTGGGGATATCACACAATCAGGTAGTGAACAGAACTGGCCCCACCATGATTCAAAATAATGGCAGCTTATATCCCTGTACTGTAATTTCAGGGAAATAGGAACGTCTATATTATTCCATCCCTAAGACAAATACACACACACACACACACACACACACACACACACACACACACACACCCCTCCTGTATCTGACCAGCTAATCACATGAGCCCTGTCTCTGCCACCATTTAACCCTGTGACCATGCATTAGTCACTTAATCACTCCAAGCTGGCTTTCATAATCTGTAAAATGGGCATAATAATATTTTTACTACCTACCTCACACGGGTTTCATAAGAAAAGTATATTACAAACTGTAAAGGACCCAAAACGATAGCTTACACTCATATAGACTTTGGGTTCACATGTAGATCCCAAGGTCTACTGTCTGTGGGATTCAGGGCTAGTTCTCTCAGTGCCCTGGGCAGAGGTATAAGACTCTAAATGACAGGGAAGGTGTTGTCCTGCATTGGTAGGGGGAGTGACATGTTCTAAAGTTGTTCCTTATACCTGTGAAATCACATGTCCAATTCCTATCACTAATTCTTTGCTTTACAAAATGCTTTACATGTCTTTCTACTTGTAGCACATGCCCTCTTTACCTTATACATTGACACTAAAATCTCATCAAGGCAAGTCCTTCACATTATGCCTGATACATAGTAAGTGCTTACTAAGTGCTTTATCTGTTATTTACTTATCATGTATCTGTTTGTCTCTATCTCTTTCTGTTTATCAGTCTCTCTCCTTCTATACTCAGAAAATTTATACTTATTTGAGATCTTTGGTTGTGTGGATGCTGGATAAGAAGTACTGTACTGCACCATTTTACTTCATTGGTTTCATGGACCTATGATCTCATCAATGTGGGTATTCTTTGCCACAGTGAGATTCATAACCCTTCCGTGTTTCTCAATCCGTTGAATCCTGTTCATGTCTTTCCCATGATGCTTCTACTGGGGTCCACCCATGAATTTCTTCTGAGGAAATCACATTGCAAACTGCAAAGCAATTTATAAATGATAATAACTTGTATTGAAATAACTTTAACATTTACAAAGATATAACGTATCATTTGATTTTTATTGCCAAAGAGGAATATACAGATCACACAATCCAACATTTCATTTTAGAATTGAAGAAACTGAGAATCAGAGAAGGTGGACTGACTTATCCAAAGTCACACAAGAGATAGCTGAGATTTGAACTCAATTTTCTTGATATTATTATAGAGATATCTGAGAATATCTCATAATAAGAATTATACCATACTCAACAATTGTCTCGTAACAGATCTGTGAAGCAGATAGGATAGGGCTTGTTAGTCCTCACTTTATAGGTGAGGAACCAAGGCCTCAATTGATGGGAAGTGACTTGGCCAAGGTTGCACACGAAGATCGGAGACCAGAACACACCCCAGATCTTTGCCAATTCAATAGTCTTTCTACCATGCCACTCAACTATCCTGTAGAATTTATAAACAATATCTTTGTAAAACCTTTATTATGTATCTTCTTCTTGAAGACCAGCTTTGTTTACTAATAGAAATAATTTGGTACAGTGGAAAATAAACCCAACTTGGCAACGGGAGGCCTGCATTTAAATATAGGCTCTTTGTATTGTGTAGGCAAGTCACATTAACTCTCTCTGTAAAATCAGAAAAGTAATACAGGCATTACCAATCTCATTCGGGTTGTTTTGAGGAAAAAATTAGGTGACACATGTAAAACATCGTGTAAAACAAAGAATTAGTGATAGGAATTGGACATGTGATTTCACAGGTATAGGGAACGACCTTGGAACATTTTACTCCCCCTACCAATGCAGGACAACATCTTCTAGAGTCTTATACTTCTGCCCAGGGCTAACTAGTTCTGAATCCCACAGACAGTACACCTAGGGACCTAAATGTGAACCCAAACACTATAAATTAATGTAATCAAGCTATTGTTTTTGATGTTTTGCAATTTGTAAAGTGCTAAACCCATGTGAGGTAGGTAGTAAAAATATTATGTCCATTTTACAGATTATGAAAGCCAGCTTGGAATGATTAAATAAATTGTGCATGGTTACAGGGTTAAATAGTGGCAGAGACAGGGCTCATGTGATTACCTGGTCAGATATAGGAGGTGTGTGTGTGTGTGTGTGTGTATTGGGGGTGGGAGAATATAGGTCTTCCTATTTCCCTGAAATTACAGTCCAGGGATATAAGCTGCCATTATTTTGAATCATGGTGGGGCCAGTTCTGTTCACTACCTGATTGTGTGATATCCCAGCTTGCCAGTCTTCTAAAAGGTGTTCCAAATTTCTCCAGACAGAATTTCATTTCAAGCATTTTAATTTTAAAAATACATGCCTGATACAAAGAGGAGAGAAGGGAGACTCTTCAAATCAAACCAACAGGGAAGAGTCTCCCTTCAAACCAAATAAACAGGGATAAGTGGTTTCCCCCCCAAAGGTCAGAAACAATTGGTACCAGTGACATAATCCCCCCAATTTTCACAGGAGCCATATGGTGTCTAGGCCAAACGAAGACCAAAGTTTCTTTTACTCACCATCCACAGGGATGGGAAATCCAACTCTTGAGCAGCAACCAAGCATTTTGGGTTGATAGCAATAAAGAGACCCAGGAAACAGAAGGAACTGAGAAAAGTGTATTTACAATAGCAAACACCAAGTCAGAGGAGTTAGGATCTGAGCAAACTTCCAGGCAGCACCAGGTGTGCTTTATGAATCTATTGTTCAGAGTTCCTGAATGCATTACCTGAGTCAGCTTTCTGGTAATCCTCCTCCCACTTCCATTAAATCTGTTGTGACCAGGTGCCCACAATTCGAAGGTAATGTAAAAAGCACACCAATACTCCAACCCTCTTTGAAGTGTACATGCAGAAAATATTTTCTTTAAAAGACATAATTCATATGTATTTGTGAGTTCGTTTCTTAGTTTCCTCATAAATAATTACATATTGTGCAGCATGGGGTGTGAGTTGCATGTCTAAGCTGTACATGAGCCTTTCTCTTTGGTCTAAAGGCCAATGAATCCTCATTAGTCCTTTTTTTTTCCTTTTCCAGATATCTCTCTTTCCCCCCACTTTTATTTATTTTATTTTTAATTTATGAAATAAAACAAGCATTCTCATAACATAGTATAATAAAAATAGGTTGCACATGAAACTGCAAATCTATTATGTATAACTTCATATTCCTTTTAAATATTTGTTATCATGTAATTTTCTTTTATTCTCTCCCCCCACCCTAGAGATGGCCACCATTAGACACAATTAGGCATATACATATGTAAAATTGTTCTATGCATACTTCTATTTATCCATTCTTTTTATGGATACAGATAGCATCTTTCTTCTTATGTCCTTTATAGTTAATTTGGATATTTATAATAATCAAAATGACTTATTTACTCAAAATTGTTTTTAAAACAATATGTTGTTACTATATACAATATTCTCTTGTCTGCTCATTTTGCTCTTCATTATTTTTTGCAAGTCTTTCCAAGTTTTTCTAAGATCATCTAGCACAGTAGTATTCCATCACAATCATACACTACAACTTGGATGAAAGAAATACATAAAAGATGGCTTAAAATGTAATGTGAGATCTGCATGTAAGCAACTGCTAGCATGTTTCTTTGCACGTGAGCAATATAGCCCATTATGGGTGTTCTATTCACCATTAATAGTTGAGCATACCCAGTGCCTGACACTTTGCAATCTGATATGTGCTATATGTTTTTTAAAACTCTGGCAAGCTCCTTCCTAGATATGAACTTTACCTGAGTAAATAAAGCCATCTGTCTAGTCCAAAGTTTTTCTTTGCTTTACATTTAATTGGCTTCTCACAAAGGTGATTATATATTCAGCTGTTTCAGGGGTGAAAAGGAAAGGAAAAAAAAACCCTCTCAGCTTTCCTTTCTTTAATTCCTGTTTTAGTTTTTGTTCCAAATAAAAGACATTATGTGTGAGTGTGCTGTGGAGAATTAACTGAGTACTTCAGTGCAGTGTTCTATTTGAGAAGAGAAGACTGAGTCTTCATTGAAAGAATGATTTGAAACTTGTGAAAATTTTATTCAAATTTTTTTAAAGAAGTAGCACCTAAAATATCTAGAAGAGGCTTTCTAAAATTGCTTTTTTCTATTCATAGCCTCTCTGTAGATAGAAATTTGTTAAATAGCACTGTTAAATCTGTTTATTATAATATGACTGTGTATTATAATATACAATATAACTATATTATTAAAAATTTATAATACTGCTATTATTAACATTAATATAAATAATATGACCAGATGACACAGTGGATAGAGTGCTGGCCCTGGACTCATCTTTGAATTCATCTTCCTGAGTTCAAATTTGGCCTCAGACACTTATTAGCTGTGTGACCTTGGGCAAGTCATTTAACCCTGTTTGCTTCAGTTTCTTCATCTGTAAAATGAGCTGGAGAAGGAAATGACAAACCACTCCAGTATCTTTACCAAGAAAACTGCAAATGGGCTCATGAAGAATCCCACATGACTAAAAAAATGACAACATAATGTTATTATATATTAATATAATGATATTATGTTATTGATAATATAATTGACAAAGCCAATTCTTAAATCTTATTCCTCAGTTAGAAAAAGTAATACAGCAGTGTAAGAATCCCTAAAGACAATTCCTATTATGACAGATAGAGAAGTTGTCTTTATTATATTGCTTGTTACTTTTATAATTAGCTAGCTATCGCCGTCCAGAGTCATGATATGTTCCTTGTTCAGATAAAATCCTGAGAACTCTGAAGAGTTGGTCATGGGGTGTCTAATATAGTTTTGCTTTTCAAATTCAATGTGCTCAGGCCAAATCTTGATTTAACATTAAACAGAAAAATACAAATATGAGATAACAAGCAAACAAGCAATACATAAATGGAGAAGTGGTCACTTGTACTTTGTAGCTACAGATCATGATAATAAAAGGATTTTAACTGAAATCAAATTAAGTGCCAAAGGGAAAGCACGTAATGATTTCACAAAATTATGTTTGAACAGAAATAAATTTCAGTGAGCAAAATTGAGATTCTATGCATCTGATTATTTTGGCAAGTGAAAGTGAAAAATTGGATGATCTGGTTGTTTATCTAAAATTATTTAAGTATCAACAACTCCCTGAATGGCAGGATATTAAATTGAGGAGACAAGTATAGAGGTAAGCCACTATTAAATGAAGTCCAACAGACCTAGAAATCTTTATACAAGAGTTTGTTAGAAGCAATAATTGTGTACCCTGAATTTAATAAGTATATTTAATTAATCATCAATTAATTAATTTAATCAATTTAATTAATTATCAATTAAGTATGACTTATTCTGTTGGATATTTTATGCTTGGTTTCTAGTAATTATATATATATATGTACATATATGTTTATGTTTGTGTATGTGTGTATATATATGTATATAAATAAGTATATATATTTGTATGTATATAAAAATAGTGGTTTACAAGATATAGTGGCCAAATTAAAAAGAGAGCAGTACCTTTAGAGATAAGGATTGGTGAAGACTATATTTCATAAGGCCACTACAAGTCTTAGAAATTTTACCTCAGCTGGCATAACTTACTTTCCATCATGGAAGGTCACTTCCATGATTGTAAGAAAGGGAATAGTAAGGAATGGGGAAGTGGTTTGGTCTAATTTTTGAATTTTAATTTTTTCCCTTCTTTAGGTTTTAATAATGAGGAAAATGTCATATAAATGCGTGAATTATTGCTATTGTGGTCCACTGTTTACATACATCTGTAGTCATTACTGGCTATATTCTACAATATTACTTATATTATGTTCCTAGTTATCTTTCCCTTCTCAAATGATTACACATAGTCTTACTGATTTTCATGTTGTAGTTACCCAGTAAAATGTAAACTTCTTTTTTTTTTCTTAAAGGCAGTTGGGGTTAAGTGACTTGCCCAGGGTCACACAGCTAGTAAGTGTCAAGTGTTTGGTCTGAGGCCAGATTTGAACTCAGGTCCTCCTGACTTCAGGGCTGGTGCTCTATCCACTGCACCACCTAGCTGCCCTGAAATGTAAACTTCTTAAAACTAGAGCCTTAAAAGTTTTTTTTTTGTCTTTATACAGCAACATATACTATGGTATCTTAAGAATAAAATAGTGCTTATTTGGATTTAAATTATGGATACAAGTATAAATGGAAATATTAGAATGACAGAAAGCAGTATTAAAATGTGAAATTTTTATAATCCTTTGAAGGGTTCTTTCAGTGGAATGTTGTTATAGTGGTAAATCATAGATAAATTTACCCTCTTCCCCTTTTTCATCTAGTAAGATAACTAGTAAATGAATGTTGAAATGGATTTAATTTCTAGACCATTTAGTTGAGGAGATATTTGAAAATAATAATTGTCAAAAACACTTTATCAAAGATCCTTAAAAAGAATATAAAAATAATGATCTCTTCCTGTCCATTGCCACAGGAAGCAGAAGACTGGGATTCTATATTTAGTTCTTTTAATTATTAAATAATTCATTTAATCTATATGTGCTTCAGTTTCCTTATCTGAGAAGTGAGATATTGACACATGTTCATCCCTGACTCACAGGAATGCTGTGAGCAGCATAAGGTGAAGCTTTTGAATTCTGAGAAAGGCAAGTTGTTTATGCATTAAAAATATCTAATTGTAAAAGTGATTTAAAGTATGTCTAGAGATGGAAACTGTACAGTTTCTTCTGGAGGTCTGTTCAATATATGTGATAACCCTAACACACATCATGGATTCTCTTGCCTTCATATCATCTTATTCCATGGTGGGTAAACCAGTGTTATTTCCTTTTTTTTTTTTTTTTAGGCAATTGGGGTAAAGTGACTTGCCCAGGGTCATGCAGCTAGTAAGTGTCAAGTGTTTGGTCTGAGGTCAAATTTGAACTCAGGTCCTCCTGACTTCAGGGCCGGTTCTCTACCCACTGCACCACCTAGCTGCCCTAACCAGTGTTATTTCTTAAAACAGGCAACATGGTACAATGGAAAGGACATGATTTTGAGTCCAAGCACTCTGGTTTTGATTCTTGCTTGGTTCAGGCACTTACTACTAATATGAAATATGACAAATTATTTTACCTCTCTGGGCCTCATTTTCTTCATCATCAAGAACCCTTTCAGCTCTTAAGTCTACAACCAGAAGAGAAGAACAAAGGCTTTGACATCAGCTAGTTCATTCTTCTGTCCCTCCAAATCGGATTGCAAAGATCACCATGGAGAAATAGAATATTCACCATGTGCTTAGAGATTTATAACTCTTGACTTGTTCATTGTTCCAGTATTTAGCACTTCCAAATGCTTGTTTATGTTTAAATCAATCCTTTCTACATGGCAGAAATACTGCAGAGAAAATAGAAAGCCAGCCTTGAAGTCAGGAAGACTTGGGTTCAAGCCCCACCTCTGACAAGCACTGACTCTGTGATCCTGAGAAAGTCCCTTAACCCTTTTGTGTTTTAGGCAATTCTTTAAGCTTAAAAGTAACAGAAAGGATGCTGGCCTGTATTGGTAGAGGAGTTCCCTAGACCAGTGACATCATAGGTCCAGTCCTATTCCTATAAATAAATAAGGAGACACATGTCAATCATTAATTAACTGCTGTACAATCACTTGGTTGATGGTTCACCTTGGAGTGGTATCAATGTCTGCTTTCCCATCCAAGTAGGAGAGAGTAAACTGTAAAGGCACTGAACTTCTTCCTGATAGCAAATATTTTGGGGGCAGCTGCTAGAGCTCATATTATAACTAAGCACAGGTCATAAAAATCACAGTTTAGTTAATATCAGAAATATATGAAGTGTCAAAATTGGCATGGCAATGGGAGCTTGCCCCTACCTCCCAAAGTAGGATGCCTGGGAAACATTGCTCCTTTTGGCTAATTATCTTGGATCAGAACAGACTATGATGAGAGGCAGCCCGGCATAATAGAAAAAGGAGCTGGCCTTAGACTAAGGAAGAACTGGGTTAAAGTCCCTCTTCTAACACATACTAAAAACAATAGCTAGCATTTGTAAACCACTTTAAGGTTTACAAAGCACTTTATGTATGTCTCATTTGATCCTTACAACTACCCTGGGAGCTAAGTGCTATTATTATCCCAGTTTTCCATTTGAAAAAATAGATAGGCAGTGAAGTGAAGTGATTTGCCTAGGGTCACATAGCTAGCAAATATCTGAGGTTGGATTTGAACTCAGGTTGTTCTAATTCTGAGTCCAACACTTTCATCCACCGTGCCACCTAACTGCTTCAGCAGCTACTACCCTAGACAAGAGTCCCTTAAACTCTTAATGCCCTAGGCAGCTGTCTACAAATCACTTACCAATCTTCACAGGTGAAGGGAGATTCTAAATTGGTTCCGTATACTGATGAAATGAAAAGTTTGGACTAAAATTGAAGTAAAGGAAAGTAAAATTAGACAACCAACTAGAGCAGAAAATGCTAATTTTACCCAATGATATTAAAGTAGAAGGGAAAGAGTTATATTAAAAGTAGCTATAGAAACCTTTGCATCTATGTCTGTTAGGGAGAATGCCTATTATTTCATTGGTATGGGGACTCTTGTTGAAGAAACTCCCTGTACCTCTGAAGATCGAGGACTTTTCAGCAACTTTATATAAAGTCTTAAAGAGTTGCCTCCAGGACCAAGAGGTTATCTCATCATTGAAGGCACAGTATCAAAGTGTAGGCAAGAAGGGTTAATGTTCTTTTCAACTTTGTTCTCAACCCTGAATCACTTCCTCCATAGTGTTTCACTTCTTCATCCAAACTTCCCAGGTAGTCTGGAAATCTCCTGAACTCACTCATCATTCAGTTGGGGTCAGGTAATATGAGAGTCACTGCAGAAACACAAACCTTCTTGGTGAAGAAACTCCCTGTTCCTCTGAAGATCAGGGACTTTTCAGCAACTTTATATATAGTCTTAAAGAGTTGTCTCCGGGACCAAGAGGTCATCTCATCATTGAAGGCTCAGCATCAAAGTGTAGGCAAGATAGGTTTTATTGAAGAAATGCACACTATCAAAGCTTCTTGGTTTGACTTTTTGGCAATGAAAAAAGAAAGCAATCAACAGGACTAGATTTCCCCATTTTTTCATAGAGTTCTCTTTTTCCAGCTTTTTGCACTTCAGTTTTCATTCAGCAAAGTGCAGTTTTTAAAGCTGTTTCTTTGTTTTGTGACTTGTGGACAACAATGAATGAAGTTTAATGCTTAATTCTTTGTACATAATATTAAGGTGACATCCACATTTCAATATTTCTCTATAGGGTCATCTTTATTTCTCTTCTTAGTTTAATGAGATTGGTCAGGGCCCAAAGAAATAGTTCAATCAATCAGTATTTCTTAAGGACTTACTATTTACACTGTTTTAAGTGCTAGGGATACAGAAGCAAAATTGAAACAAATCTAGTCCTCAAGGATGTTAGTAAGTATCCTAGTAAGGGAGATAATATATAAATATGTAGTTATGTGCAAGACACAAAACAGACATAAACTAACCTGTGATGGGAAGGCACCAAAAGCTGTGGGGCATCAGAAAAGGCCTTCTACGTCTTGAAGAAAACCATATATTCTAGGCACCAGGGATTGAAATGGAGAGTAGAGAGTCACGTGTGAGGAACAATATATAGGCCAGTATGGCTGGACCAACATTTAAGTATCCATAGCTTCCTCTTGTACCATAGCATTTTGAAACCTCCATAGCAGATTTTAAAAGCCAGATGTTGTTCTTAAAAGACACTGACTTTGCTAAATGTCAGGAAAAATACTAACATAAACAGTTCTCAAATAATCATTGTCCTCACTATCCTTTGCCTGAAGTTCATTCCATAAGGGATTTATGTTTCAAGTTGGAGTTTTACTTTTGCAAATTATTGAATTTGTTTAACTTTTCATGGTAGTGTTGATGCTTATTAAAAATTAACCAATTGTATTCACTCGTTCATTGACAGCTATTTCTAGTACATCTTAGAGAAGCACCCCACCCCTTGCAACTCACCTCAATCAAATGAAAACCATTGTCTAGAATTCTGTTGAAACCTATGAAAACAAGTTGATAAGGATTTACTTTGACTGTTGGATTAAACATTCATTTCTTTGGTTATGGCAGGGACCGAAATCTCATTTTTAATTGTATTGCTAAAAATAGGGCAATTTTATGCATGCAAAACAATGCAAAATTCTCCATGCAAATAGGCATGAGACAGGTAGATTCTTGCAGAGGCTGATTTGACTACTTTTAAAGTATTATTTCCTGTTTTGTGTCATTGTTGCACTTGGATTCCAAATTTATTTTCAAAAGTTAGAAACATGTAGGGTTCACTAAAGGGAGATTGTGAATTTTTCTCCTGCTCCTGAATGAATAATTATCCACTGAGAACTTTTAGCCTACTATGTTCTTCAACATATTGCAAACAAAATTTCAAACCTGGGTTCAGACACTGTCACTGAGGACTGGCTTGAACCATGCTATGAAGTTCTATTAAATCTGAGTTCTTTTTGAGGTTCACAAACGTTTGGTTAATTTTTTCTAAACTTTCACATACCTCTACACTTCCTGATTGTGGTTAGAAGTAAAAGTAAGAATTATCAAGAAGAGACATAAATAATTGAGATATTTTGAAAATCTTGACAGAGAACTCCCAACCTTTTATTGTTGCTAATTTTATTTCCATAACAACAAGATGCCCTGACATATATTTCACATTAATGTTCCTGGTTTCTGGTATCTCATATCAAGCTGAAATAAATTTTCAAACTTTTTCACATTCTATCATTCTTGATCATGAATACCCATTCTAAAATTTTAATAATTCTACAGTTATTTCTAAGAATTTGGAAACACAATTGTCTTTAAGATGTGATTAGAATGTAAAAAGAGAAGTACTATACTATAGTGTTGACTTTTTGGGACTATTCCTCCATCAGCATAAAATTTTATCCACCAAATGCTTAAAATTCCCCAACTCTTTTTTCATTTCCATGTTTAAGTAAATTATATTTTTTCGGTAATCTTATTTGTAAGGACCATGCATTAGAATGGTATAAATTTAATAAATGAGGATAAGTACATGGACTGGCATTGATTAGCATTTTAAATAATTTTGGTTGAAAAAAAATCTGTGTCCCTGAAAATAGGGGTTGAAAAAATCCCTATACTATTCCTTAATTCTTCTATAATACTATTTTTTTCTGAGATTTGTCATTAAATATTTCTACAGCTGTTTCCATTATTTACACCTGAAACTAGTGATCTGTTTAATTTTAGACTTCCAGGCAAAACTTTGCAAATGGATTCACTTCTTTCTCCCAAATCTTTCTTAACTGCCCTTTGGGGTAGGGGTGGAAGTTAAAGAGGTAACTTTTTCTTTATGGTCTTATGCAAATGTAAGTTGCTTGAGTAATGTTTTTACCAACCTTCAAGGTTACTTTTTACCAGAAGCCTTAAGTCTGACTTTCTCTTAATAAAAGGGGAACCTAGGGAAAACTTTTTTTACTCTCTTCCATGTACTTTCAAAAGCGTGAGAGAACTCTGTGTTTTCTAAAGGCTCAAATCACATAACATGTGAAACTCTTTGCAAACCCCATAACATTATGAATGCTAGCTATTGCTGTTATTGCTATTATTATTATTATGGGAGTCACTAGGCATTCTAATTTTACTTTCCCAGTAATCTTGATGTCATTTCCTAATGTTATCTTATTATATGACTCCACTATTTTTGATCTTTTCTTCTGCCCTGCCTTTCATGATATTTCCCTTTCATTGTTCACTACTTTTGTAAACCTTCTTTTTCCTGTCTCCTTTGCCAAATCTTTATCCTCCTTTCACCTCTTCTCTTTATACCCCTCCTGTGGCAATTTCATTCTCTCCCATAGATTGAATGATCAGCTCGTGCAATTGCTCCCAAATCTATATGTCCATTCCCAACCTTTCTCCAGAATTTCTGTGCCATATTTCTAACTGCCCAAAAGACAGCTCTACTCTGATGTTCTACTAGTGCCCCAATCTCAACATATTATCTTGGACAAGTCATTTAACCTTTCCAGGCCTCAGTTTCTTAAGATGAGTGGACCATACAAGCTCTAAGGTCTGTCCCAGATCTAACTTTGATTATCCTATGATCCTATTTCAAAAACTGAATTCATTTTTTTCCTAAAACTTTCTCCAACTTTTCCATTTTTATTGACAGTTCTACCATCCTCCCAGTTTCCCAGGCTTGGAACCTCAGGACAAGTCATTTTTTCAAATTCATCTTTAATTTTTTATTCCCACTACAATCACCCTAAGTTAGTCCCTCATCTCCTCTTATCAGACTGTTGCAATGATTTCCTAACTTGTCTTGCTGGCCTTGGTCTATCCACTTTCCAATCTATCTCTAATTCTACTGTTCTGGTAATCTTAACTTGCCACTCTGAGCAAGTCACTCCTCTGATCAAAGCATTTAGTAACTCTCTGTTGCCCATTGGATGAAGCATAAGCTCATAGCTCTGATATTCAAAATTCCTCCAAAATATAGTTCCAACCTATTTTCCAGCTTTACTTACTATTACTCCCTATCTAAGATGTCATGTATATAAAAACTTGCAGATGACACAATTAACTGAATGTATATAGGGAATATACGAATGGAGAACATAAGTTCCAACTATACTTCTTTTCTCGAACAAAACAAAACATGAGTCAGTAAAGCAAAAGGGTGCTCTATATTTAAAAAATGTTTTCCATTAATACACCAAAATTATTTAAGATTCCATGACCCTCATTATAGATAGCAGGCAAGGCAGAAAACAAAACAAAAGTATAATTACCATCAGTGCTCATCATTGTCATGGAAGAGATCCCAAGCTGAAGAAGAATTCCTTGTAAATGTTGAGATAATCAAACTGTTTCTACTTACCAATGACATCATACTAATTACACTGAGTTTTGGAACATTGTAGACCCTACTGGAAGAAATCTATAATAATTCTTAAAACAACTTATTTTAATGATTCACATCGGAAAAACCAAGTGGATGAAGAATGATAAGACAATAGGACATGGTGGACAGATTCTCCTTTCTGATGTTTATTTACTACCTATATGATCTAGGACAAGTCATTTAATTTGCATGGGCTTCAATGTCCTAATGCGTGAAATAAAGTGATTGGACTGGATGATCACCAAGGTCTTTTTCAACTCTATATCTGTGATCCTTTGAATATAATTTTACTTGATTTTAACATGCATTTAGATGGACAACCTATAGCCCTCTCTCATTCATCCTTCCATTTATCTCTCTCTCTCTCTCTCTTTCTCTCTCTTTCTCCCTGCCTATCTGTATCTTGAGAGACAGTAGAAATGGACAAGTTGATCTCACAACTAAACAAGAGGGAGAAAGCAGATAGGATTGCCTTCCAGAAATTTCAAAGTTCCTTTAGTAACTTCAAATGTTTTTTAGAAACAAAGAACCATGTTTTAAAAAATAGATTTTACTGATATATTTTATTTTTATAATACCTATATTTTCTCCTGTATTCTTCCTCTTACCCCTCTCCCTGACAGACATTCCAGGAAGGAGGAATTTTTTTTTAAGAGTAACAAAGAAGGAAGAAAAAGACAAAAAAGTTCAGCAAAGCCAATCAACCCATTGAAAAAGTCTGACATTATATAGCATGTTCTACATCTGAGTATCTTCACATTTGCAAAGAAATTGGAGAAGGTATCTTCTTTGGGGCCAGGCATAACCATAATAATTTTACAATATTTGGTTTTGACTGTTTTGGTGTTGTTCTTTCCATTTATATTGTTGTAGTTATTGTGTATGCATCTTTTTCCCCCTAATTCTACTTTACTTTTCATCAGTTCAGGTACATCTTTGCACGCTTCTCTATATTCTTCATGTTCATCATTCCATGAAGCATAGTAACATTCCATTATATTCATATTCTTTTTTTAGTCATTCCCCAACCCAAAGCCCATCTTTCGAATATTAATATTTTTATGGTGTTCTTGTATGGCCAGAAGTCATAGAACACTCTGTAGAGGCAACTGGATGGTGTAGTGGCTAAATTATTGGACTTAGAGATGAGAAGATCTAAGTTCAAATCCTGTCTCAGAAACTTAGTAGATATGAGATAGTGAGCAAGTCACTTAACTCCTTTAAGCCTCAGTTTCCTTATATGTAAAAATAGGGATAATAATAAGACCTACCTTGCAATGTTGTTGTGAGGATCAAATGAGATAATATATGTAAGGTAGCTTGCAACCCTTAAAGGATCATGTATATATTAGTTATAATTATTGTTTTAAATAATATTATTGACATCTTTTGTTTTTGTGTTGCAGAATTTCCCCTTGTATCACTCCCATTCTTCCCAGATAGTTATTATTCAATATAATAAAGAATTTTTTAAAGAAAATTTGTTGGGTATGAGGTGAAATATCTTGGCTATGATTGTTAAAAATAAGAATGTGAATCACTCAGAGGGCAATGGAGAAGTGCAGTTTATAAAATAAAACAATTAAAAGACTAAAAAAAAACAAATTATAAGATGTCATCAGGAAATTGCATGATCAAAAAACAAGATGGGATGTTCCCACAGTGATAACCAACCAACCTACTATGTGTTTCACTAGTATCCTTACTGGAATCAGGTGAAATAGAGGAATGTTGTTGGAACATTGGATGGACCCCCTGTATTCAAAATATGGAAAGACATGGGCAAGAGTATGTAGAATAGGCAGGTGTAAATATGTTGCAATCTGTATCATCTGAGAGCACATCCATATCAATGAACTTCAAGATCAGGATGCACATTTAATATTTGTATAGCATGTATGAAGGGAAGTGATGTGAAATAATGCTACAAAGGTATGTTGGATCCGTATTGGGGAGGACCTAAAATGTCAAGCTAAGTAGTTTGTAACTTTACTTCGAATCAATTAAGATACACTGATGCTTTTTGAGGAAGGGGAGGAAGTGTGGCATGGTTAGACTTGCATATTAGGAATTATTTTGGCAGCTCTGTGAAGACTAGACTGGAGATAGAAAAGACTGAATTCAGGGAGATCAATTAGAGGGATATGATGTTTGTCTAGAGGAGACATAATGAAGACTTGGAGTAGGGTGGAATAGTGTAAGTGGATAGAAAAGTTCATATTTGAGAGAATTAGAAATGATAGATCATTATAGAGGCAAAGAAGAGGAAAGTGTCAAAGAGAACTTAAAGGTTTTTGAGCATAAGTGATTGAGAAGGTGGAAATTTGATCAACAGGAATAAGGAAGTTGGGAGGAGGAGGAGGTTTAGGATGGAAATTGAGGTGTTCATTGTTGGATATGTTGAGTTAGAGATATGTAAATGCAGGTGACTATCAAGAAACTAGTACTGAGGGACTGAAGTTCAGAAGGTGAGATTAGAGTTGGATGTGAGGTAAGGTGAAAGGCAAAGAACAGTTAGGCTGTCCCCATCCTCTACTTGTTGACTTTTAACCCAACTATCTGTCTTTGTATTTGGCACTACTAAATTAACCTTGTTGTATTCAATTCACCATTCTGGCTTTTCAAGATTTTTAAAATCCTGATTCTGTTGTTCTAGTTGTTAGTTCTATTTCCACCTTTATGCTACCTGAAAATGTGATAAACAATCTCATTCACTTAACCATATTATTGTCTGGTTCACATTCTTTACAATGCTGTTGTTCTTGTATAAATTATTCTGGTTCTCCTCACTTCATTCTTCATCAGTTCATATTTCCAAGGATTTTCTAGCATCATCTCTTTTGTTATTTCTTACTTCACAATATTCTATTATATTCATATAATACAATTTCTTCAACCATTCTCCCAGTTGATGGGAACCCCCTTAGAAGCCACTTCTATGATTTTTTTTTCTTGTGATTCTCCAATAACCTTCTAAATTGCCTTCTCAGGTGTTTCTCCACTTCAAAACATCTCCATTAAAGTCAAAGTGTTTCTCTTAAAGTTCAAGTCTGACCATGTCAACCCACCCCCCCCAATTCAATAAACTAGAGTGGCTCCCTTTTACTTCTAGGACCACATGAAAATGCCTATATTTGACATATAAAGCCAAACACAACCTGACCCTTTTTTAATTTTCCAGTCTTTTAAAATTTTACTCCTCTCCATGCACTTGATCATCCATCTACATTAGCCTACTTGCAGTTCCTTGAACACAAAACTTTATCTCACATCTCCACACTTTTGCATTGGGTATCCTTCATACTTGGAGTGTTCTACCCCTTTGTGTCCACTATATTTTTTAACCCTGACTTACTTCAAAACTCAGCTCAAAACCCATATTCTGCAAAAGACCTTTCTCAGTCCTCCCAGCTGCTAATTCCTTCCTCTTTCAGATTGCCTTCCATCTACTCAGTATATACCTTGTGTCTACCTATTATTTACATGCTTTCTCCACCTCAAATGTAAGCTCTCTGAGGTCAGGAATTGTTTTATGGCCCCCTTCCTTTTGTAATTCCAGTGATTGGTACAATGCTTAGCGTATAGCCAGTGCTTAATAAACATTTTTTGACTTGTTAAAAGACTGAGAATAAGAAGGTACCAAAGGACCAGAGATCATCACAAAAATGAAAAATATATCATGGGGGATGGGATGGAGACAATGAGGTAGTGGGAGAGATGGAAGGAAAAGAGATTGTTATTAGAGAAAAGAATTTAGGAATTCCAGATTTTGGAGATGAAACTGTTTAGAGTAATGTTGAAGCTTAAGATGTCTCCATCCCTAAGCATGGCTTAGGTAGGGAAATGGTAGGTAGAGGTCATGGGAATGAGGAGTTGATGAATTGCAAGGTCAGGATGCTATAAAAGTCATAAAGATGAAGGTGGGGGTTGGAGAAGAGAGGATGATTGTGAGCCGGGTGCTGAATTTGCAGGGTTGTGGCACAGTAGAAAGATAACCTGGATTTCAATCCAAAGAAACTGGGTGAACATCTTAGTTCTGTCACTTACCAACTGTAGGACCCTGGACAAGTCATTTAACTTCTCTAGTCCTCAGTTTCCTTATTTGTAAAATAAAGGAGTTGAACTAGATAGCCTCTAAGGTCCCTTCTAGCTCTAGATTTATAATCCTATGGGAAGAGAGTAACCTGGAAGTCAGTAGATGACAATGACAAAGATTTTGATAATATCATATAATTAGATGGAGTGAATTTCAAAGAGGGCAAGTGGCTGGGCAAGGGTTTCAGGAGGATTAGAAATGGTATATAATTACCCTTCTCAGATTCCACTTGTTGGGGGTGGTTAAAGAGGAGTGAAGGAGCAGCTGGCACTAGGAAGGCTGGCAAGAGGTATGCTGAACAAGGGATCATAGTGCAATGCCAGTAATTATGTTGATGATCACAACACGTGAAGTCATCAAAACCTGGATCTTCATTGCACTGAGCAAAACCTCTCCTTAAAATGGCAAAAGGAACCTTTTAAATAATGGAAAAAATGAATCCTCTATGGCAAATTGTCTTTCAGTGGGAGTCTCATTTTTTAGCAATAATTGGCCAATCTAAATTGGACGAAGGAGGCATCATTAGAATAATTGGGTGTTGTTGTTGTTATTTTTTTATTGTTTTCTTGTAAGTTCTAGCTCTCTCAGAAAAAAATATTGATCCTAAGTGATCTGTAACAAAAATAGTTAAAGTATTACACATTTGAGATTTACTTCTCCAGTAATAGAGAATATACATTGAGCACTTAGAATAATATTATTTCAGAAAGTTTTTAATAAATATCATTATAGGTATTTAAGACACCTCTCAGACAACCTTAGAAATAACCACACATGCATCATGACACTGAACAATTTGATCAAAGCTATGATGTCACTTACTGGCAAAATCTTTGCCTATGGATTTTCATCCTTTAAATTCCTAGCTTGTCCACTGATATTCTTCTGGAGATTAGACTAAAATTATGAAATGTATCGAAAGATAATAAAAAAGTGACCTTAGACATCTTCTAACATAACAGGTAAACTCCTCATGAACCTAGCCCAGAACTTAGTACGTAGTGAGCACTTAACTATTTTCTAAATTAAGTTGAATTGAGGCTGTCACCCTTATTTTCACCAGAAGATATTGCTCTTGTCTGAGTTCAGTTTTTCACAAAGAAGTAAATGCAAACCACCTGCTTGCAATAAATAAATCTGTGTACATTAGCAAGAAAGAGTTTTGAATATGAACAAACAAGAAAAAAGGAGAAGCTGCTACAGGGAATAAAGTTGGTGTCATGTGGTTCCAAAGTTTGTGGAAAGTTTGTGTGTGTGTGTGTATGTGTGTGTGTGTGAAGTTTTTTTTAGAACTGAGTTCTTCAAAAGTTGCCAGACTAAACTTCCCTTCAGCAAACTAAGACAACGTCCGTGGAGCTGGTTTTCCAACTTCTTTTGCAAGTAAGATTTTAAAATAATTGCTTTGAAAGGAGATTTAGAGGCTGGCTTGATAATTCAAAGTTTATATGGGGGAGGGACATTTTTAACCTTGGAAATTAGACCTGCAGATTGGAATGCTGAGAAATTGCCTAATGATTTCAGACTTTCATTACCCTTTTTAAACCAATATATTTGTGAAGTAAGCTGCCAAAGCAAAATATTTTGTGATTTACCTAATGAATAAACAAGGGACATAGAAAGCAGTGTTATAAAAGTTTCGATCTGGCAGATGCTGATTTAAAAAAAAATTTTGCTTACTCTTGAAGAAAAGGCCAACATATTTCACTTTGACAAAAGTCAAAGTGTTGTTTTCATACAATTTTTTCAAAACCTTTTTAAAGTAAGCTGTGGTAGCTGGATATGCTAACAAATCAGTTTTTAAAATTTAATTGAAGCACCTAATCTGTCTTGAAGATCAAGCAAAGGGTTGTCAGGGGAAATTTTTTTTTTTGCTACATAAATGAGGTTAAGAAAAGTTGTTTTTCTTTTTTTTTTCTCTCTCCCTCAAATTCTGGTGAATCACTCTATTCTCATGAAACTGTACTAAATTACTAACTCATCAGCCACAAGATAATTTTTAATCACAAGATTGAGCTTCAAATACAAAACTCACCTCCCCTATTTCCTAAGACTTCTAGAGATGGTGGCAGAGGTTCAGGACTTGTCTTGTTTCTGTCACTTATTAGCTGGGTGAAGTGATCATGAGCAATTCATGTAACATCTCTGAATCCCAATTTCCTCATCTGTAAAATGGGGATAATAATGTGTTCACCAGCTGCCTCTCAGTGGTATTATATGAGAAAGCATTTTAAAACACTCTAGAAATAAGAAGTAGAAATGGTGACTTTCAACCCCTCCCTACTTGTGTTTGCAAGTTTTATTATGTCATTATATAGTCATCATTCATAGTTTGTTTTTAGAAGTGTTCTCTAGTTATTTCATTTATTTATATTTTGCCTCTTCAATAAAATTGAAAATCTCTCAAGGTGAAAATACTATGTATGGTGAAGGACGTCAGATTCTTACCATATAAGTATCCATTGAAGGACCCGGGGATTCTTAGCTAAGGAAAAAAAAAAGTTGGGAGGGGAGTGGGGAATGTGAATTTGATAGCTGATTTTTAAAAAATTTTTCTTAAATTTTTTTTATTTTTTATTTTCAATATGTGTTTTTTAAAATTTTGGGTTACAAATTTTCTCCCTTCCTCCTTTGCCACCCACCCTCATTGAAAAGGCAAGCATCTTGGTACAGGTTATAGATGTGTAGTCATGCAAAACACTTTCATAGTAGTCATGTTGTGAAAAACTAAGTATATTTCCCTTCATCCTATCCTACCCCCCATTTATTCTATTCTCTCTTTTGACCCTGTCCCTCCTCAGAAATGTTTGCCTTTGATTATCCCTTCTCCCAATCTGCCCTCCCCTCTATCAACCCCAGGCTCTCTTGTCCCCTTCCCCCCTTATTTTCCTGTAGGGTAAGATAGATTTCCATACCCCATTGTGTATGTTATTCCCTCCTTAAGCCAAATCCTATGAGAATAAGATTCACTCATTCCCTCTCACCTTCCACCATTTCCCCTCCACTGTAAAAGCCTTTTCTTGCCTGTTTCATGTGAGATATTTTACCTCATTCTACTTCTCCCTTTCTCCGTCTCCCAGTATAATCCTCTCTCACCTCTTAATTTTTTCCAGATATCACCCCTTCATCTTCAACTGACCCCGTGCCCTCTATCTAAACATACGTATAATTGTTTTCCCTCCCACTACCCTAATACTGACAAAGGACTCATGAGTTACAAATATCATCTTTCCCTGCAGTAATGTAAACAGTTCAACCTTAATAAGTCTCTTATGATTTCTCTTTCCTGTTTACCTCTTCCATGTTTCACTTGAATCTTGTATTTGAAGGTCAAATTTTCTATTCACCTCTGGTCTTTTTCACAGGAATGCTTGAAAGTCCTCTTTCATTGAATAACTATTTTTTACCCTGAAGGATTATACTCAGTTTTGCTGGGTAGGTGATTCTAGGTTGTAGTCCTAACTCCTTTGCCCTCTGGAATATCATACTCCATGTCCTCCGAAGCCTTAATGTAGAAGCTGCTAAATCTTGTGTTATACTGATTGTGTTTCCACAGTACTTGAATTATTTCCTTCTGGCTGCTTGCAATATCTTCTCCTTGACCTGGGAATTCTGGAATTTGGCTACAACATTCCTGGGAGTTTTCCTTTGGGGATCTCTTTCAGGAGGTGATCAGTAGATTCTTTCAATTTCTGTTTTGCCCTCTGGTTCTAAAATCAGGGCAGTTTTCTTTGATCATTTCTTGAAAGATGATGCCTAGGCTCTTTTTTTTTATCATGGCTTTCAGACAGTCCAATAATTTTTAAGTTCTCTCTCCTGGATCTATTTTCCAGGTCAGTTGTTTTTCCAGTGAGATATTTCACATTCTCTTCTATTTTTTCATTCCTTTGGATTAGCGTTACAGTGCCTTGATTTCTCAAATTGTCCCTAGTTTCCAATATCTCCATTCTAATTTTTAAGGAAGTATTTTCTTCAGTAAGCTTTTGGACTTCCTTTTCCATTTGGCCAATTTTGCTTTTTAGGTCATTCTTCTCCTCATTGGCTTTTTGGACCTATTTTGCCATTTGGGTTAGGCTATTTTTTAAAGTGTTATTTTCTTCAGTATTTTTTTGGGTCTCCTTTAGCATCACTCTAAGTTTTTCTTCTACTTCTCTTACTTGCTTCTCAAAATCCTTTTTGAGCTCTTCCATGGCCTGGGACCAATTCATATTTTTCTTGGAGGCTTTGGATGTAGGAGCTTTGGCTTCGTTGTCTTCTTCTCGTTGTATGTTTTGATCTTCTTTGTCATCACAGTAAGATAATATAGTCTGACTCTTTTTGTGCTGCTTGCTCATGATCTCAGCCAATTACTTGAGTTATAGACTCTTTGTTAAGGTAGGAGTCTGTTTCCAGTGTGGAGAATATACTGTCCCAAGCTTCAGGGATTTTGTGCAGCTGTTTTCAGAGATACTTCTAGGGACCTGTAAATTTTCAGTTCTTCCAAGGTGCTATGATCAAGGGTGAGGTATTTACTCCTTTCCTGGCCTGTACTCTGGTCTATGAGCCCTCTTTTCTGTCTTGGAACTGTGAGGAGGGTTTCCTCTCCATAACCACTACAAGCTCTACCACGCCAGTGCTCCTCCTCGCCCCAGGACTGCCACCAAGAACTGTGACCCAGATCCAAGCAGGGGCAAAGCAAGAGAATCCTGAACCAGAAGAGAGATCTCTGCAATCCCCATCTGATCAGACACTTGATTCCCCCCTTCAGTCTGTGGGCCAGAAGCTCAAGAAGCAACCACCACCCCAAGGAATGGGGCTGGGACCCTGCGCTCCTCTCTCACCACCGTAGAAACAGACTTTTCCCACTGACCTTCTAAGTTGTCTTTGGCGTTCATGGGTTGAGAAGTCTGGAAACTGCCACAGCTGCCCGCAATTCAGTCTCTGAGGCCTGCTGCAGGGTCGCTGTAGCCTTCGCACCCACGCCAAACTGAGTTCCTCTCCCTGTCTGGCATGATATAACTTTCTGAACAACCTTCCAGGCTGTCTTTGGCTGGAAATTTGTTTCACTCTCTTTTTGTGGGTTCTGCTGCTTTATAATTTGTTTAGAACCATTTTTATAGGTATTTGGAGGGGTTTGGGGGAGAGCTCAAGCAAGTCACTGCTTTTACTCCACCATCTTGGCTCTGCCTTCATAGCTGATTTTAAATATCAATAGGAGCAAATTTAGGCATGATGTAAGGAAAAACTTTCTAGTGGTTAAGACTTCACAAAAATAGAATGGACTTCTTTAGGAAGTAGGGAGTTACTTCTTCAAGCAAAGGCTGGATGGGTACTCGCCAGTTATGTTGTATAGGGCATGTTTTTCAGATGTGATTTTGACTAGATGACCTCAGAGGGGCCTTCTAACACTAGGATTCTGTGATCTTACTTTTTGAAAAATTTCCTTCCTTCTTCAAAGCACCTAATAAGCATGGCATGCACAACTGATAATTCTTGAAGAAATGAACAAATAAGTGAAAGAGTGAATGAACAATGAAATGAATTTTACTTTTATAATAATTTCTAATCCTTTTGGCATTATGAAAATAATTTCTCTTTCTTTCCATGTATATATATATATATGTGTGTGTGTGTGTATTAATCTCACCTGTTAGCTTCTTGAGTTCAGTGATTTAGTTTCTATTCCATAATCTATGAAGAGCATGCAAAGTTTCTTCTTCTGCCACTTTTAATAATAGCTAATAATAATAGAAATAATAGCTAGCATTAATGTAGGACTTGAAAGTATACAAAGCGCTTTATAAATATTTCATTTTATCTTCACAACAACCCTGTGAGAGTCCCCATTTTACCACTGAGGAAACTGAGGCAGATAATTTGCCCAAGGTCACACAGTCAGTAAGTGTCTGAGGCCCAATTTGAACTCAAGTTTTCCTGACCCCAGATCTAGCACTCTCTATCCATTGCACCACCTAATTGTCACCAAAAAATTCAATCATGATCCTCGAAATTATAGGATTTAGAGGTGGAAGGGAGCATAAAAAGATCCTAACCTTTCTTTTACAGATGAGGAAACTGAGGCTCAAAGAGGAGAAAATGATTTGTCACAGATAGGAACTTGTGATTATTTCAAGGCATGTTCTTTTTATACACACACACCCACAAGCTGTGGAAAACTGCAGGCTGTGTGAATTTTGTGGTTGATTCTCTTATTAGTTAATTTGGCCTTGTATGTGTCATAAGGCTCTTAAAGAGCACTGAACTTGGAGGCCAAAGTAAAGCTTCCAGTCTCAGCTCTGACCTTTATTTGTGTATATAATCTAGAGCAAGTCCTCTCTTTACTTCTTCACATACCAAATGAGGATAATAATGTTTGCATTAGCATCTCGCAGGGATGTTGTGAGAAAAACACTTTGTAAACTATAAAATTCCATATAAATCTGAATCATTATATATATAGTGATTTACTTTATTGTTATGGACTCTCAGACTCTTATGTAAGTTTTTGTGCATCTAGATTCTAAGTGAAAAACAACAGAGAGAGAAAATGACACCTATGAGCACCTTTTGCCAAGAGGACTGGGCCTTACAGCTTTTCCTCCACTTGTGGAATGATGCTGGCTTTCCAAAGGATACACAGATGGCAATGATGATTAATGAAATATAATTATATCATGATAATTGATGATTATCTTAGTGGTAAAGCCACTAATAGGAGTGGGGCTGCGTGACTTCACTAATCTTTCTGCTTTGCCATAATAAATCAGTACCTAGACTCCAAGTAACTAAGGTTACCTTGACTTATGTAGGACGTTGTATTAAAGGACAGATAATTATGATTCAGAGTTTCCTACAGGCATAGGATAGATGCCCCCTCTAGATATTCCACAACCTGGACATATCCTCATGGGAAGATTAATCAAGGAATCTATTTCATCCATCGATTGACTGATAGTTAGCAAGAAGATGGTGACAATCACTGTCCTACAGCATAGGGGGTTTAAATATGGTATCATGAAAAGAGTACTGAATTTGGTGGGAGAAAGCCTGTCTGTGAACGCCTACTTTGCCAGTCACTTCTTGTGTGACCTTGGACAGATCATTTAATCTCTCTGGGTTTTAATATCCTCATCTGTAAAATGTGGGTGTTGTGACAGGTTGCATTTGAGGTCCCTTTCTCCTCAGAATATATCCTGTGGTTTCTAATTCTAGCTGTGGGACACTAGCCAGATGATAGCCTCTCAGTCTCAATCTCATCCTTTGTAAACCAAAGAGAATGATGATCACAATCTACTTCACAAGGATGATTTGAGTTAAATGTTGTTGTTATTGAGTCATGTCCAACTCTTTGTGACCCTATTTGAGGTTTTTTTTTGACAACAATACTGGAATGGTTTGCCATATTCTGGAAACTGAGGCAAACAGGGTTAAGTGATTTGCCCAGAGTCACATAGTATGTGTCCCTGTCTGAAGACAGATTTGAACTCAGGAAGATGTCTTCCTGACTCCAGGCTTAGCACTCTATTCACTGCACCACTGAGCTGCCCTGAGTATAATGAGGGATTGGCAAATGAGGGCCTAGCCCTGAGATCATGCAAATGGGTGAGCCTGCTCCTGGAAATCCATGTTGACATGGGAAAGGGGGGGGGGGGTCCAGTCTCTACTTTAATCCTTTTATTAAAAAACAACTAATCTACACGCACTTGCATCTTTCTATTCTTCATTGGTACCACTTCTCTGGGTGATGCATAAGGGCTGCTGAATTCTACGATGATATCATTAAACAGCATGTCTTTAAGATTGTTTCTGAGATCTTCCATCATAAATAAAAGAATCTTCCTAGAGATTTCTTTGAATAGTTACAATCAGTGGACTGTATCTTTCATGTCACTTTGCATTGGCAAACTCCACTGACTCTTCTGACCTTTTGAAGCATAGGGTCACTCTGTCTGCAATGTACCATCACCTAAGAATAGGAAAGAATGGACACAACAGGGTCAGAAATAACATAGGGGACATGTGTTCACAGTCCAGTCCGCATAGCAGCATTCTATACAAGCAGGGCCCGAGGCTCTTTCCCAACCAGGAAGCCCACTGTAGTTCTTGCCTCCCTAAAAGTAGGAAAGAGAAAGAGGTGATTTGGCCAATTAGTGTCTTTTGTCCATTGGCTGATGAGCCCATCAGCCAATCAGAAGACCTTTCCTTACCATGTAGTCACAGAATACCTGTGAATGTTCTGAATACCTGTACTCTGTGACAATCCGTGCAGACCATATAGATACTTACTATAGGTGAGAGATAAGAAGTACTACTAGTGAGCATCAAAGGAACAACATCTGTCCAGCCTCTGGTCTGGATCCTGAGTTATTTGACTTTGATAATCCTCTAGTTATAGATAGTAGAAGGATAGGGTGCATCTGAAACTAAGTAAGAGGAACAGAATATTTTCACTGCATGAATGGATGTGGGAGGTGCTCTAGGTTAGACTCAGAGAATCCAACTAGCTGATTCCCATTCTGAGAAAGCTCTAAGAAGATTTCTTTGAACAAAGGAACTAGAATGGAGAGCAAGATCCCTTCAGTTCATATTGTCATGACCTTCCAGAAGCAGGCTCATGCCTGTGCAATTTCTCCTAGGATGGGGTCCTTATTCATCAGTTTCTCATTACATGAGCAAAGCTCTTTATAAATTCAGTCACTACAGAAAGGTGAATTATTAGTGTTTACAAAATCTAGCCCATGTCATAAATAAATTAATTTCATTTGCAAGAATAGGATATTGCAGAACGACCCAGGATACCTGCACAAAGTAGGGAAATTCCCAGGATGCAAATGGCAACCAGAAATAACTGCTTCTTTTTCTTCTTTCTTCCCTGTCCTCCTTTCTCCCACCACAACTGAAGTAAAAGAAGAACTGATATTCCTTGGAAAGATCATTGGTTGTCCCATAAGTTATTCTAACATCTTAAACTTAATACGTCCAAAACGAAAATCATTATATTTTCCTCAAATCCTCCTCTCCTCTTAACATATCTATTACTATCAGATGTACCACCATCTTCTCAGTCATCCAGCTTCATAACTGATGTGTCATCTTCAGCTGCAGTTAAGTGGCACAGCAAACAGAGTGCCTGGCCTCCTCATCTGTAAAAATGAGCTGGAGAAGGAAGAGCAAACCAGTCTAGTATCTTTGCCAAGAAAACTCCAAATGGGATCACAAAGAGCTGGACAGGACCAAAACAACTGAACAATAACAACAACAACAACAACAACAACAACAACAACAACAACAACAACATCCTCAATGCCTCACCCTCTCTCATCTCCCTTCCGTATTCAGTCACGTCAAGTCATGTCAATTTTATCTTCTTAATAGTTTTGTATATGCCCTCTTCTCTCCCCCCAAAGCTGCCACCAACCTGATGGTCTTTCTACCTCAATTCTCTCCACACTCTTGTCTATCCTCTATGAAGCCTTCAAATTGATTTTCCTAAAGCTCAAATCTAACCATATCATCCTCCTATTCAATCAATTCCAGTAGTTTCTATTGCCTTCAGGATCAAATGTAAAATCCTGTGTTTAGCTTTTAAAGCCCATCATAATGTGACCCCTTCCTATCTTTCCAATCTTCTTACACTACACCACCTCCCCAGAACTCTGCAATCCAGGCACACTGGCCTCCTTGCTGATCCTTGTCTTGCAATACCAAGGGTTTTCACTGTCTGTCTTCCATGCTGAAACACTCTCCCTCTTCATCTCACCTTTGAGCATCCTTGACTTCTTTCAAGTCTCAGCTAAAGTCATTCCTTCTACAAGAAGCCTTTCCTAGGCCCTGCTAATCTTTGTCTCTTCCCTCTGAAATTACCTCCAATATACCTTGTGTATGTCTTGTTCCTACATCTTTCTTTCTTTGTTGTGTCTTGAACTCCTTCAGGATGGGAACTGTCTTTTGCCTATCTTCATATCCCCAGAGCTTAGCACCATTGCTTAGTACATGGTAAGAGCTTAAAAAATGCTACTTGACTGAGTTAACTGACTACCTAAGTAAAAGATCAGCATGCTATGTGTTTTTAAATGGAGTTGAAGTACAAATAGTTTATTATACATTGTGTAACAGTCTTCATAGTTGATATTTTTTCACTTTCTTTATGGTCTGATACTAAAGCCTCATATTGAAACAAAATTAGAATGTAGACACTTTAAGTTTGAAATGGCAGACTTTCTCTTTGCAGTAATTGTAATAGACAATTTTATGAGAAACCCTGCCAGGAATATCAAAAGAAAACAAAAATATATTCTTCTAGACCTGTAAATCTATAAAAATGTCTTATTTAGCAAGAAATTTGTGAAATAAGTGTTAAGTACAAACACAGGAGAAGCCCATAAAGATGGTATAGTGAAGAGTATGTAAACTCTGTTCCAGTGCCATCTCTGCTGTAAGGGTTTGTGTGACAAATGGACAAGTGATTTCATCTCTCCATCTCAGTTTCTTATCTGTAAAATGATGGGTATGGTTTAATGGCCCTGGCTAGTCCAGCAGTCTAGGGATGAGGCTTTTGTTTTTCTCCTATGATTCAATAAGAGTAGAAAAACAAACAAAGACAAACTACATAAACCAAGAGATGATGTTCCCCTTCAGGAGGGATGAGTAACTGCCAGTAAAAAGAAAGAAGAAAAGTACATTCAGGAGAATAGCTCTATTTAAGGGCCTGGTAAAAAATTGTCAAATTTATTGGACATTTTCTTGAAGAAAAAAAAAGAGGTTTGCATTACAAACGAGATAAGGAACATTTGTACTTTGGCACTATGTAACATCAATTACTCCTCCTCCCCCAGTGGATTGTGCTGTTACATGCTTTATGAGTTTTCTATGGCTATAATCACAGAATTGCCCTCCCCACTTGCCCTCTTTCTTTGAGATGTGATTCCAATTATGTGTCATGGTTTCTTCCCTTTGACTCTTTTGGTGGTCTTCTTTGGTTAAGTAGAACAAGTGTTAGTACGAGGAACCATGCTAGTGCAGATGAGGAGCCAAGTAGTTCTGTTCCTGGCAACAGCATTCATGATCATCCACAGGGGAAGCAAGACTGTATCTCTCCATTTTTCCTTATGTGAATTGGGATTGGACAAAACGAAGGTCTGCACAATACCTCACAAGGACCAGGTGGCTACTGGATGAGCAGAATGGATAATTGAGACAATTATCTATATAATTCAGGGAGAGTAAAACACTTTGGAATCAATCAACAAGGGCTTTTAAAAAATTTTGCCCGAAATATTGGGATAAATATCCCACTCTTCCTTATTATTTTGCCAGTGGTAACCAGGAAAGGTGTGGTAGATGTTATTGTTTGTAGGGCACTCTGAGATTTGCAGAACAGAAATGGAAAGTATGTTTATCCTCTAGACCTTTCAAATTTCTTCTTTGGGAAGATCTACTCAGTGAAAAAACCTGTCTCCTTCCCTATCCCACTTATCAGTGGGATTATGACATTAATTTTTTTTGTTAATATTTTGTTAGATGTACTGCCTAAAGTCAGATTATGTTACAATGATAAATATTATCACTGTAAATATTTATTTTTATTCACTTTTTAGCTGTACCTTTCCTACCAGGTGTTAATGCTTCCTATAGATATTAATGTCTCTAATGTTTAATTAATTACTTGCAATATTTGAGACCTGGTTCGGTATACTCTAAGTGATACTGTTATATTTACTTAGTGGTATGAAGAGCTTTATGTTATATATTATGTATGTATACATGTATGTATATAAATTCACCAGTAATAAAGATAAGATATTCTTCCTAACTGAAAATTATATTTAACTCATTGCATAGACAAGCCTACTAGCATAATTTTGATGAGAATAAGGGTACTGGAGGAAAGTCAGTAGACTTGTTTATGCAATGAATTAAATCTAACTTTCTGTAGGAACAATATAATTGTTCCTAAAAGGCTGTATGTAAATTAAAAAATTTCAAATTAAATCCTCTTTACCATAGTTAGAATACCATGGCCAATCTAGGTATTACATTTTTTAAAAGTAGAATATAGATTTATTAAGTTCCTAATGTGCTGGGTACTGTGCTATATGCTTTTATAAATATTATCTCATTTTACCCTCGACAGAAAATTGTTAATATAATTGTTACTATATTAACAGAAATTGTTAATACCAAATGTAATAGGGACTACCACTCCCTTAAATGATCCTTGTAATGTCAGCAATGTCCTTACATTCCTACTCTTAAGATATTTACTCTTGATCAGGTTGGGCTGAATCACACCCTAGGTGCCCCCGCCCAGAGAGTTTGCCTTGTGGGAGGCCAGCTCAAGTTCGATCTCAGCTTGTAGTGTCTTTACCCCCTTCCATTGGGATTCATGGGCATGAAGGGCAAAACAGCCAAAAAAGCCACTTGGCTTTTCTTGCCCTGATTGCCAAGGGCCACTGGGTTCTCATGACCAGGCTTTGCCATCTCATACTGCCTCCCCCCCATCTCCTCCTAAAACTATAAAAACTTATTTCATGGGTCTCTTTGGTTGGGAAATACATCCGACATCACCCAGATTTGCCATGGTTATCTCAATTAAAGACACTTTACTCCTTAACTCTTGACTTTGATTTATTTCAGGACTTGATATATTCACAACAACTCTGGGAGGTAGTTGCTTTTATAATCTCTATTTAATAGTTGAAGAAATTGAGGCAGGCAAAAGTTAAGTGATTTACCCAGGGTGACATAGCTAGTAAGTGTCTGAGGCAGTATAATCTGGATAGTGTCCAGGGAGTACTCAAGCAGGATAGACAAAAATCTCTATCATGCCATATGAGGAGTAGTTGAAAGAACTGGGGAAGATTTGTTCTTCTTAGGTCTCAGAAGGCAGAACTTGGGAGTAATGAGTAGAAATTGCTAGAGAGAAGATTTAGTCTTGAAGTAAGGAAGTACTTCTTAAAAATGAGAGCTATCAAAAAATGAAATGGGCTGCTACAAAAAAGAAGGGGATTTCATGTAACCACAAGATGGGATGATCACTTGTTAGATAGGTTGTTGAGAGGAGTCTTGCTGAAGTAGGGGTTAGGTTAGGTAACTGAAGGGATTCCTTCCAGTATTGACATTCTGTGATTCAAGTCTGAGTCCCTCTGAAAAAATGAGCTATTTAAAATAGTTTAGTTTTATTGACAGGTTAAGTCTAATGGTAGAGATCTTTAAAGCAAAGGCAAAAACTTCAGACAGATTGGGGGAGAAAACAAGGCTAAGTCCCATGCATTAAGATTTTCATCAGAACGCCCCTCTTCACTGTGGTTCCCACATCTGGTCCTGAAAGGTCTTTTTATTTCTGCTTTGTGCAACACATTTCTGTTGATTAACAAATGCAAAACAGTAATGTTTTTCTGGGCATATAAAAATCCTATCATTTTGATGCAGCTGATAAATGCAATTGTGCTTCATATTTGCCTTGCAAATTGCATGCAAAATTAACTGGAGAACCTATCCTATGATTCTCTTTATCATTCTGAAAGAGAAGCAACACCAGGCTTGGGCTTTTAGCAAGTAGCTTAACTAAACTAGCTAAAATGAAATAATGAAGACTAACTGAATGGAAAACCATTATTAAGCACTTACTACCTGGCAGATGCAATACTCAGGGATGGGGATACAAATACAGAAAAGAAAGACAGACACTTCCCTCGAGGAGCTTACATTCCAATGAAAGAAGATAGTAAATATATAGAGGAAGACTAGAAAAGGGAAAGGGAAACCTCATTTTGAAAATAGCTGGATCATGGTGGTTGCTGGCAAGATAAGGCAAAAGCTCCATCTCATGGTCCTGGGAAGATTTAGCTGCATTTAGATAAATCTATCTTTATCTATCTATCTATCTATCTATCTATCTATCTATCTATCTATCTAT